>NC_081447.1:6287128-6415952 GCF_007210705.1 Tigriopus californicus | reverse complement strand
GCAATATGCTCGAGCAAATACCGCTGTGACAATAGACGGCGTATTGAAGGATCCGATCTTTGAAATTGCCCGCTGGACCACCCACTGGTGGACTCCACCCTCGCTCGCAGCCCTCAATGCTGGTTCTGGAGTGTAAGCCCAAATGTGGTGCATCGTTTCTAAAGTTGAAACAACGGCATTCCACACTCGCTTCGCTTTCCGTTGCATCGTCATTGACATGTTGAGCAGCAATGAAAATATTGTAATCCCGAATGCTCGACATGCTACAATTCGAGATACACTCCCGTAATGTGGTCTTTTCTCCCAAAAAGAATCCCTCACTGTTTCCCCAATCAGGAACCTTAGCGGTACATCCAAAGTAGTAATAATGCGTATCTTGAACTTGGAAGCTTTTGCATTCGTCCGAGTTGCAGTAAATAGAAAAGCTTTGTGGCGAACCGCACGTCTTAAAATCCCCCGGATAACATGGTTGACAATCTGTACTCAAAACAATCCCAGTACCCACTCTGTCTGGAAAAGTGAATGATTCGTAAGTCTCGGCTGGAATGCAGGTTCGTGTCTGACCATCCTGTGCGAAGCCAATCATGAAATATTTGGCATTTCCACTTTTCTCGCGACACGTGGTTACAGGATCAGATATCTCGAAATCCTCCAAAATGAAGCTGGGTTCCCAGACTTGGATGTGGTCTCTTTTGACGCATTTTGGAAAGTCATTCATATGTTCCTTCCATTCGCCAAAGTTCCCAGACATCCATGCCGGATCATTGAAATTGCCAGCATCACTGATTTCGTCGCAAAAGGTTCTATCCTTGGATAGTGTTCTTTCCTGATTGCAGTACAAGGAGTAGGCATCATTTTGTCCAATATAGCACGCGGTGATGTCTTCTTTTATTGTACAGTCCCCACTGAGATCTGATGGAGCAACATGAAATTCTTGTTCCAAGATCAGTTGGTTTGGGTTGTTCTCTAGGAAGACACAGACACAATTGCGGGATTCACGTGATTTGGAGAATAGTACCAATCCGGTTCGATATCCACATTTGGTAAAACATTCCAGAATGTCGGGATGAGTACCAAGATCCTCAAAACGGTAGTTATTACTGTCCAGTGCATCCAATTTGATGTTCACAGATCGCCCTCGCAAGCAGTTAAAATACAGAAACGAAGATGGTCCGTCCAGATTCTGTTAAAAGGCAATCTTCAATGTAACCGGTGACTTGAACGTTCAATTGCTATTGATGTTTTTACCTGAGAAGATAATCCAAGTTGGAGAATTATCAAAATCCCAATAGAAAAGATGAGCCCCATTTTAAGATGTTATAAATAAACTCTGGGGAAATGACTCGACTCAGAAAGAATTCATTTTATTTGCGTTTACATGAGTAAATACAACAGACAAATGTCGAGCGTTATCTTGTCTTTAAGACTCTTCTTGATCTCGTGTCTAGTAAATAATCAATTCAATGTTACTCAACACAACTCAGTACGATAGGTTAGGTCTTCAAAACGTCACAATCTGAGATAACGATGATACAACTCACTCAATTGGTTTGTTTCCACGGCTGAATGTACTAACAATTCGAAAATCACTTCATACACTTGGCTTTCAAGAAGTTCTCCGGAGCCACAAACGGTTTGGGGACCGGGTGTAAAGGTCGGCTAGATTTAAACATGAGCAAATCGTCGATGGATTGAGCGCGTTCCCTTTTCTCCTCAGTGGTTTGATGGTCCAATCCAGCCCCACCTTCTGCTTTGGAAATGATGTGACAAGACAACTTCTTCCTGGGTGCTGAGCGACTGAAATATTTCTCGAAGAATTGAAGAACTTCACTCTTCGTGATTTGGTCCAGTTCGGTGGCCTCGATGTTGTCACGGTCGAAGTTGTATTGTTGCGATACGATTTCGGCCCAGTACATGTAGGACAAGGACGAGAGCCTTTTGGGCTTCTCCAGGATCTTCTCCTTCAAGGCCGTTCGGTTGGCACTGAAATCCTCTTCCGACATATCCTCCAACAGTTTTGGGACGGAGGCCAAGAAGGATTCGATGCGGTCGTCAAGGTAGTTCGGGTGCTTGTCGGATTGGATGATGAATCTTAGGCCTTGAACACCGCATTGCCGTCGGCTCCCACTCCAGACGATGTAGCCCAGTTGTTCCTGAGTTCGAAGAATGTTGAAGCATGGCTCATTAATGAGATGGGCAAACAATTCCATGATCATCTTTTCTTTGGGAGTGACTTCTCCACATTGCAAATAGACCTCGATGCAAGAGCTCTTGTGGAAGTGATTCTCCTTGGTGAGAATATGGTGAGTGTCAGCTTCCAATTGAAGCTCACGATCTCTCACCATTTGTGATATGAGTAACGGACGTACCGAGCCATTTATCTGAAGAGTTCGCTCGACCAGATCAACCAAAGCCAAGGATTGCGCCTCTGTCATATTTCCATGCATCAAGGACTGGATATGCAACTTGGCAAGGAACCTGGGAATGAAGTCCTGAACAGCCTCAATGGTCAGTTCGTCCAATACTTGAACAAGCTCATTGGTCATCCAGATTCTATCCACTAGAACACTTGAGCTATTGTAGACAGCATGCCGATGTGGCTGTTCCATGTCAAAATTCTTCAACAATCGCACGTACGATTCTTTCAAGAGTTTGAAACGATCCGGGTTGATTTTGAAATTGGCCATACGAGAAACAAGCTTTTCCAACAAGACGCTTTGCTTTTGGTTGTAGCCTTTAATGGACAGATTGAGGCCGGCTTTCGTGTTGTTAATACGATAATTGAGACCCGCCAGTTCGGCATCATAGGCAAACTCATTCAGGTCATCTTGGAGCAAGCGGACAAACATGCGAGTCATGTTATCGTGATGAGGATCCAGATAAACCATGGGCGAGCGCAGCTCAAAGTAGATGCAACTCTTGGGCAAGAGAAATTGATCGTCTTGCTTAAACCAAACTCGGAACAAGGGCGTGTCTTTGATGATGACAGGATGAGGTAGGTTGGTTTCTTCTCTAGGAGCCAGTGAAAAGTCAGTCGGAATAAACGGATTAGGCGGAGGTAGGCGAAGGGCGGGATCAACGGGTTCGTTGGTCCAACGGTTAAGTTTCTCATGCGGAATGGGTTCGGTGTGATACTTGGTGCCATACCATTTTTCCGTGTGAGTGGCAATGTCAGTAAACTTTTGCGATAAGATGGACACTTGTGTCTTTTCAGGCACGAGATTTTCCAGCACCCTATCCACCAATTCAGGTTTCCACTCGGATAAGTCGTAGTCGGCGTACAAAACTTCTGGCAAAGAGAAGTATTGCATATTTTGGGCCACATACTCCACGTAGTTGATGGGACTCTCTTTGTCTTTGAATCGGAATCTCATATCGTTGATGCTTTTGCTCTCGTCAAAAGTCCATTTCTGCGGGCCAGCCTCCCGCAGCATCTTCAAGTATTGAAAAACCAGTCCAATAATCTCGTCCGTATGTTCGAGTCCCTCCTCAGTCAGTTCCAAACTGATGATAAAGAAAGCGAAGCCTTTGGACCCGTTCTTCGGTCCACCATACAAGGAATTGGCCCAACCTTTTTGTTTCAATAGCGACAGCAAACTTCCTTCGCCTTCATGGCCAATCAAGTGACTCACATAATGACTAGGTCCAGATTTGTAGTGCGGGCGCAAATCAGGAATAGGAAAGACAACATGCATATCGCGGAAGTCTTTGATGGGCACCACGTACGTAATTTGTCCACAATCTTGATCCCGCAGCGGGTGATCCAGCCAAAACGGCACCTCCCGATCCTTGTTGACCACGCCGGCGAAGAGGGGCACGACTAATTTCTCCAACTCGTCCAGGGTTTCTCGTCCCAAAACGCACAAGGTCATAATATTACTGGAGTACCATTGGTCGTGGAATTGGAGCAAGGCCTGCCGGACATCAAGTCCTTTCTCTCGGGGTCCGTTCCACAAGGTGTCCAAATTGCCCGTACCAAACTTGTTGAAGTCGTGCTCCGGATCCGAGAACTGTTGCTGCAATTGCCGCAAGCGCCAAGAATCAGACGCCACGTTCTTGTCATGCTCGGAATTGACCGCCTTGACCTCGCGTTCCGTGGCATCTTCGGTGAAGAGCGGCTCGAGAAAGAATTGGGCAAACCGGTCTAACGCCCCCGGCAAATGCTGGCTCGTCACATCAAAGTAGAAGTTGGTATGGTCGCTGGCCGTGTAAGCGTTGGAGCACCCGCCGTGTTGGTTCAGAAACTTGCTGTACTCGTTCTCGTTGGGAAACTTCTTGGTGCCCATAAAGAGCATATGCTCAAGGAAATGGGCCAATCCCGGGAGTTCTCGGGGATCCTTCATGTGACCCACATGGACATCGAGCGAGGCGGCGGCCTTCTCCGTCTCCGGATCGGACACCAGCATCACTCGCAAACCATTGGTCAACTTCAAAGCGCGATATTGTCGCTGATCCGAGGCCGACTGGATGACGTCCTCCACCCTTTGGCTCACCGCCTCCGTCATATTGCTCTCACTCTCACTAGACGCCCTGGTCAAACTCATGGAACTCTGGGACAACCCACCGCACCGGCTCAAAAACAGGCTCAAGATAGCCGAAGTATTGGCCACCACTCCGCGATATCGAGCACAGGCGGACGCACGGCTAAAGGCCAGGGCTGACCCGAACCAAGAGGGAGGAGCCGCGAGCGAACGGAGCGTCAAGCGGCAGACAGCACGGGCCAAGAGGACCATTGAACGGCCAAAAACCCAGGGGCAATCAAGTGAGTAGTGTAACGAATGCCAGTGTCAACCGGACGTCATCCAAACTGGATCCAAACAGGGGGAAAGAGATTGGGAGAAATCATAGGATGACAACTGAAATAATGGGACGCGGTGGAGGGAGGGAGGGAGGGAGGGACGGGTCCACCAAGCAGGCTATGGCAGGAAGCAAAGGCAAGACACACGGAGAGACAACGACACAGCGAGACAGCGAGACAGCGAGACAGCGAGAGCTGGGCACACGAGTCAAGAAGATAAGGCTTTCTCAATCGACTTTCGGACTTTCGGACACTCGCTCCTCGTTACGCTCGTTACTCCCTCGATCGAGAAAACAAAAGAACTATGCTACGTCAGCTGAGAGACTCGGAAATGTTTTTTTTGCCGTGGGTCTGCTAGCGCAAGAACGAAAATAAATCACTGAACCTCTGGCTTGGCTATTTCCTGGTAACTTAAATATGTAGTATATGGTACTTGTAATGATTAGTGATGGGTTTTTGAACCGGAAAATCAGCTATTTAGTTGGAAGAACCTGTGTTAGGGCTCCCAATTCAAAAGATAAGGGGGACAGAAATGAAGAGCCATGACGTAGGTAAAGGTGGGCCGGCAACTAATGGGTACTCCATCAAGTTAAGAACTAAACGCAACCTTCCCAATTCTGTTCTGAAAATGCCCGAAGTTGTCTCTGCAACCAAACCCACAACCGTAGAAAAAAAAACTGAAACTTAGGTAAAACAGCTTGACGTCCAGAAGCCGAGGGCAACCAAGACAGGATTGATTAGATTCATACTTAGGCTTCATGATTGTTTGGCACATTCTTTGTGCCTAATGTACGCTTTAAAAACCTTGAAAGCCACGATTGAAACACCTTGCAAACGTGTTGTAAGGAAACTTGCTATCATTGAAATTCATTGAAATATCAGGCGTATCAGGCTCATTGAGAGGACCACTCAATGTAAACAAGACTCACATGCGTGATGCGTCACATGCAATGATGGGAAAAATTGAGATTGATCGAATTTCTGCCACTTTCTGCCACAAGTGGCTGAAAATGGCAGAAAGTGGCAAAAAATGGCAGAAATTGTTTGAAGGTGGTCAAAAATGGCCGATCTTGATTCTAAAAGATGTCAAAGACAAAAAAGGATCATATGGGTTGGATAGGTTTTTCAAGTGTCCTTTGGTACAAAGCATATTGCTATAGCATTGGCTGAAATGCAAAATGTTCCGTCAATATTAATATTAATACTGTTTGATGGTTGACTGAATTGATAACAGTATCCATAGACCACTTGCAGTAGCCCAGGCCTAGCCACAACACTTACACTTTTTTCACACTCATCAAAATGGTTATTGAATGCGATATAACTTTTTTTAAATGCAATTGTCGTCATTTTGACTTCAAAACGTTTTGGTCAAGTGGCATCTCTGACTCCAATCGATTGCGGTGGCAAAATTCAAACTCGATCACACACCAATGACGTTTATTGGTTGTATCTCACATTCGATGCAAAATACCCATCCCAACGTGTCAAAACTACATACAGGTAGGCTTAAAAGTTAATGGAAGTGATCGTAAAAACTAGAAAAAGATGATTTAGAATAATACAAAGAATTCTATTTTCTGCCATTTTTTGCCATTTTCTGCCATTTTCTGCCATTTTCTGCCATTTTTCGCCACTTATTTTGGACCAATTTCTGCCATTTTCTACCACCAATTTCTGCCAGGTGGTAGAAAATGGCTTTTAATAATTTCTCATCCCTGGTTACTTTGCTTCAAAGCCAAAAAGTGGGGCATTATGGAGAGCCCCGAATCTTCTCTTATGATAGACCCGTAAAACAGCCATAATTTAGTAACCAGGATTTTTTAAGGTTCATGGTGAATACATAAAAAGCACAGAACCGATTAGGGATAGAATTTGCTAATATCTGAGAGATTGAAGTCGCACTTTTGATTTGCCATGGGCCAAATATGATCATGATACAATATGACAATGGCAAACAAAATCCTTAAAAGTTATATCTTTATTTCATGTTTCTTCAAAAATCTTGCCGTCAGATTTGAGTATTGTCAAACATTTTTAATCAATTAATTTTACTAGTAGATATATTTGTGTCAAAGATTAGAATGTTCATAAAAATCTAAAATTGCAGCAATTTTATAAAGAGCTTAATCATTGATTGAATTTTCATGGCTTCAGAACCTGAAACTTTTTCCGTAACTTCATAATTTTGATTTGACATAAATAATACCACTTTCAGTTTACGATAATTATGTCATTATTTAGCGTTCATTTTGCAAACGGAAAGGTCAAGTGCGAATAATATTTGTATGATATTCGGATTTTTTTTGTGAGTGAAGATTTGAAATGACAAAAAACAATTAGCTTGTATGTGCTTTCAAATTCATTTACATCACTTCTCTTCAGTTTGAAGTTCAATGATTTGCAACCTTTAATTAGTCTAGACTTTTTTGAGCTGTGTCACAATGGTCTTTGAGAATACTTGAAAATATGCTTTAATTTGCACATTAGGATATGGACGGAGATGCTACAGTCTAGAATTAACGTTTTGGAAGTGAGTGAACGCATTGTATTTTCCCACAAGTGAGACTAGTCCCGAGTTATAATGATTACTTATTTTAAACTTCAGCTAAATCAAGCAACTGGATCTAAAGTTATGCCCTCTCAAAGCACAACACATTTAAGGGTAAAGAATGAATTATTTAGCCATCCTCTGGAAACTGATAACTGATTCATTCATTACCTGAAGATTCATGCACCGATTTTTTTTCCATTTTGTTCAACTTTTTTATATTTGGGTTTTTCACGGGCTTCTCTAACCTCTGCAGGGAAGGTTTTAATTTCTCTCTTCATTACTTTTTCATTTTTATATGGTGTTTGGTCTAACAACGAATTTGAGTTGGCAGACCAAGCTGGTCCTTGAATGTAGTTTTTTGTTGGACTTTCTTACCGCTACCTGGATTGGAATCCCAGCAGTTCAAGGCAAGAAATGCATTCATTTTACCTAACTTTTATTTAAATATATTATTTGATCGACCAATGAATTAGAGTTGGCTGATCTGGCTAGCCCTTGAATATAAGGTTGATTGGGAAGTGTAGTCAAAAACTTGTCCAAGTCTGACTTAAATCCTGCTACTGGATCAACGCCAACATACGCCCTACATACGTAAATTTGAAGGGAGCAAATTGAACAATGAAGGAGCCCGAGAAAGAAGACAGTTGGACTTCCTTGTTTTAACTAGCCTGGATTCTCGAGGGCTTGAAGGTGCTCTCAAAACGCACATTAAGCCTCCACGGTCACTAGAATTGACCCTAAATCCTGGGTTTGGAAAAAGCTCATGAATGCTTTTGAGAACATACAGAATCAGATACATTTCATACCTTTTCTGTATACTGTACAATCCCAACTGTTCTAACCTCTCCCAATATGAGAGCTCTCTCATTTCTGTGATGTTCCTAGTGAAACATCTTTGGACCTGCGCAAGCTTTTGCAAACCTGCTGAACTAGAGGGCTTGTCAGAGAAAAGTCACTCCAACCAAGCAGTTTGAGCTCAAATCGGCAAGGCATATTCAAGATGTGGCTGGACAATCAACTTGTATAGAGTTAGAATTGTAATAATGTCTCTGGACTTAAACGTGTGATATATCCAACCACATGTTTGAAAAGCTTTACCTACCCTTCATTAGTAGAGCATCAAATGGCGTCAACCCATTTGAAGTTTTATTCCATTCAGTGGCATGTTACTCACAGCAACCCAAGAGTAGATTTGGTCTAGGACCTCTACCAGACAACCGGAATTCTGACCATTCCTAACAGCAACCAATTTTGTATCATCAGCATGGGAAGAGATACTGACATTACTACTACCAAGCTTCTGAAGCGGAGCAATGAAGATGATGAAAAGGTGAGGACCCAAAATGAACACCTGACTTGATTGACATCATGCACATCACTAAGGGATCCCTCAACCTTAACCATTGCTTCCTACTATAAATGAAACTTTTTAGCCAATTGAGAACCTTGCCTTGGATCCCAATCTCATGAGGCCTGTTAACTGAAAGGCCATGATCTACCTTGTCAAAGGCCTTGGTAAAGTCAAGATAAACTACATCAACTGATTCATTGCTCACTAGTCCCTCAATAATAATATGTTTAATCAGTTGGGTAACAGTGCTAAAATCTCATTGAGTTCAAGCTGGGTTATATCATAGCTCAACTGGCAGAGCCAGAGCTTAATCTTAAAAAAAAAGTTTGATGTGAGGTATTTTATTCCTATTTTGGTTTGTTGTCTTGTATCTCAAGACAAGATTGCCTGGCCTTTTAGTTTTCCTCTTTTTCTTGTTCTCTTGAGTTTGATGCTAATTGATAGTTCCTCTACATTCATGATGGAAGCTAGACAATTTTTGGAGTTGGTCTTGGCAGGGAAGGATCCTTCCGTAGTCAATAAGCCCTATATCATGGAGGCTTTAGCTGTCTGGGTCAATCAGACTAGGGTGCTGCTTGATCAACAAGCTCACCCAGTAGTTGAGAAGTCGACTGATTTGACCAATGTAGAGGTTGAAGTAGTACCTCCTCTTGAAATAGAGCAGGAAAGACAGTTTTTGATAAAACAGTCTGTCCTGTTTGCCGGAAGCAGCCTTGTCCTGAAGAAGGAAAATGCTGCCAGTTTGACCACACTAAATGGTGTCAAAAGCTTCTCAAGTTCGGCCTTGAGAAGTACAATAGGAAGATGGGATGTTCAAAGGTGGACAAATAGCTCATTCTTATGGAGCAAAATTGAAACTGTGATGAAAAAAAACATAATAAAAATAGTAAAAATAATTCATCAATTGATCTTTAATAGCAAGTTATGTTTAAATCTATCATGGTGTGAAAATCAAATTTTATAATGTTTTAATCAAGCTTGATCTTTTATTTAATGACTTACTGATGCAAACACCTTGGCATGCAAATCAAATGTTGACTCATCAAGATTTAGTTTTGCTCCATAATCATGTTCTTTTTGGTCAAAATGTTGCATTTAGTTATTGTACTGAGTTGAGTTGTCATGGGTCAGGTTGTCCTGGGTCAAGTTGTCCGCTGGGTCGAGATGTCCGCTGGGTCGGGTTGTCCTGGGTCAAGTTGTCCGCTGGGTCGAGATGTCCGCTGAGTCGAGCACTACCACGAACACTACACGTGCACAGCAACCAAGGAACGAGAAAGGTAGGTAGTCACACCTTGGTTCTAAACTTTTAGGAGATGAGAACAAGAGCACACCAGAATGCGTTTGTTTAATTCAGTGAGCTCCAAATTAGGAATGAGGGATTTCTCCGAAGACGGGATTCCAACCCATGCCCTCAGCAGGGGAGGTATGCCGTGCTTCTTTTGGGTACTTTACACCACTCAGCTATTGTGGCTCTATTCAAAACAGTCTTGAGTTACTAAAAACCCCAAGGAATTATTGTTTTCTCCGAAGGCGGGATTGGAACCCACGCTTTCTGGGAAAGTATGTCGTGCCTCTACCGGGTACATTAGACCACTCAGCTACCATGGTTGACTATTTTCATACGTAAAATCTTCTTTCAAATTTTGATTTCTTCCATTGTTTATAGCTGCTGTGGAATGGAAGTCATTCTCCGGCCACAAAATTCCCAAGATCAGGGCGACGCTACATTATTCCATGAATCTCCTTTTCTGTACATGGCTACTAACGGGAAAAGTGGCCAAACTAAATCAGAGTTGCCATGGGGTAACAACCCTGTTTAATACGTTTAAAGATATGTTTATGAAGCATCTTTATTGTATGGTCACTAGCTCGGCCTACGTCTTGTTGTCTCCCGCCTTCCTCTCTCTCTTGTAAACGGTGTAGTAGTCAACACGGCACGGCACTTGTGTGCATTTTCCGCCTGACTGACGGACGGGTGGAGTGCTAAGGCCCCATCCAAGGCAGGGCTGATCCCTCACCACACTGGTGTCGGCTGGCAGGAACCTGCCTGGGCAGGCCTACTCATTGGTACCTGGGCTGAGTCCACTCCCTACCTAGACTTCAAGCCCGATTGTCAAAGTCCCTTTCCCATCATCCTAGGCTAATAAGAATTGCGTGTCAATCGCGTGTGATTCCATTGGACGACACGCCTCGCTCGCATCCCATTGACGGCAACCCGTAGATACGTAGATCGTCTGAGTGGGTTCAACCTCACCTTGGATTGATTGGTGCTCCGTCCGTGAAATCCCGTGTTTGAGTTGACATCTGCGGGTGGTGATTCACCGGATTTGTCCGGTCTGATCACTCTGTGATCATGGAATTTCGCTCGGGTAAGCCCGTGTCGCCCCCACCCGCCCCAGGCGCCGGGGCTACGCACGATATGAAAATGACGGAGACCCACCTGCAGACCAATATCCGATGGGATCCATCCTACCTCAAGAGCGTGCCGGGCATGCTCAAGCTGGCGGCGGTGGTAAGTCGAGCCAGAGACCGGGCCTCATGAGCCCGGCATGACCCGCTGTTGATCTGTTCAGACATGACTGATGTCGGGTGTGTTCACGGTTTCAGATTGTGGACTTGGTGGGCTTTATATGTGTGATGTGTGCCTCGGCCTATTGGCGCACACGCTCCGTGGGCAGTTGGTTCGCCTTTGTCACCATGACAGGGTTTTGGACCACGGGCACGTTGCTCTTGTTCTATCTGCTCCATGTGATTGAAAAATTTCACGTCATCCCTTGGATGTTAATTGAGATGATCTTCTGCGCTTTGTGGGCCTTCTTCTTCCTAACTGGAGGTTTGGACACGGCCATTAATGCGGCCAATGATTCGGCCTTTGGCGCTGCCGCCTTTTTCGCTTTCGTGGCTATGGGTATCTACGGCTTCGACGCCTTCCTCAAATTTCGCGGTTGGCAAGCCGGACACCACGCCCAAGGCCTCCGAACCGTCCAGCATAACAAGCCAGAAGTCCCGGCTCCGGCCTATTAAATGGAAAGAAACAGACATTCCCGTTAACACCGGGTGATGAGTGCAAATTCTTCCCGGGTGCATCCGAGTGTGGAGATGGTCCCAACCTTTTTATTACCCACCCCGGATCGGAAGCTCACCGTCCGTGCTGTGTTTAGCTTATGCCCGCCTTGGCCCAGGACTGTATTTCATGAGTTCACGCCCTCATATCCTATGATTTACTATTTTTCCTAACTAATATCACCCAATGAAGTCTGATGCCGCATTAGCTTCAAATACAGAAACATTAAACTAGCCACTCTTGCTTGCCGATCAAATCAACACCTGACTCCAGGCCGTAAATCTTGTTCAACTTATGGTCCTACATCCTGAACTCTGACAAGAGAAAGACATTTGACTTAGTTCAAACCGAAGATGCTTTCCAATCGCACTCTAATTGGCATTTTCTATCTTGTGATGGTTGCGGTTCAAAGTCATTCCACACGCCTGGCGGTTCGTGATTAATCATCTGTTGGCGTTCAATATCCTCGTGGGACTAGTAGGGTGATTAATTAATTATCACTTTTTAGGATCCATCCTCATTGTCAGATTATTTGCAAGACTACGATTACACAGCGGAAGACGAGACCAATTTTCAACTTCAAGAACCATGGACCGGAGTCCAAGATGGTTTAGATTATCATTACGATCCTTTGGACGACTTGGAAGAGGATCCGGATTATTAAACAGAGAATGAGTCGAGGCAGGGAGAACATGTGTAACATTTATTTCGATCAAGGCATGTTTTTCTTGAATGAAATTAAAATGGAATCTATTCTCAACGATAAAGAGTTTTTCTTTGTATTCATTGTCACATTAAGGACTGGATATATCACTCCTTCAAAGAGGATGCGATTGAATAAATAGGGTGATTGGTTTTTTTCTTAAAGATCATCTACTGTTACCAGCAATTCGATTCATAATTTAGTTACTTTTCAAAAAATAAAGTCTGGTGAGCGTATGCATGACTTTGATAATTAATACAATAGGTCTCTATTATTTGTTCTCGTTTGATTCACCGGAATTGCAATTATTTTTTGACAAGTTGACCCTCACAGTTGTATTGAGATGTTACAAATTTACCATTTTGTCTCAAAAATAAGGGGACGGGAGTGGAGCCAAGAGACAGGAGGATTTTCCCCCAAAATGGGGGAAAAAAAGTGTCCCACGGAACATCAAGATATCTACGCGAGATACTATGGCTAGGTACATTTGAGGTGTGATCTTCCATACATGCGTTGGTCCACCAATCGGTTCAAATTACGAATGAGTCAAGGGGTTGTCACGGGGTCCGGTCACGGTACAAAAGATATAAAGGCTTGAAAATGGATATTGACCAAGATTCGGCCCAAACATGCATACAAGCGATTGAACGCGACGATCGGATTACACGGGGCAGTTACCATTATCTCGGCAACGAGGCTAACGAAGAGGATCAGGGAACGGGCAGGAGGAGGATGCAGGGGAGGAGGAGATGAAGAGGTGGATTAGCGGCTCATTGGGCCGCGTTTCGCGGTGATTGCAAAACGGGGCGATGCCCATGAGCTACATATGGCCGGGACTATGTACACAGGCGAGAGGCGACCCGCCGCACTGGCGATGTGTCTGATAGGGGCATCGATAGCCCAAGGGCCAATCCCGACTCAGCTTCACTGAGCGGTTAAAAGGCAAGCCTCAGTCGGAGAGGGTTCACTGGGGTGCGAGTTCGCCCCCGGGGTACTAGAGGGCGAGGGTGTCGAGAGCGAGGAGTCCTCCGACGATTGACTATTGTGACTGGACTCTGACAAGGTGTCGTTGCTGCCGAGGCTATTTCGTGGGCCTAAATTTTGCAACGGGGGGCCCTGAGTGACAATAGAAAACCGCGAATGAGGCAATTTGGAACGCCTGCAAAGAAAAAAATAAGCTTATCACTATTATTTGGGTGGGCTTCATGCACATAACCCTTCGGATGGATACTCACGCATGAAGCAAAAGCTGTTGGATTTTGTCAAAGCGATAGGCCCGAGCCCAATCCTCGCAGGTCATGCCCATTTGGTCAGTGATCCGAGGCTTGGCCCCGCGGGCTAACAGCAGGCTCACGATCTCGGCCCGGCCCCACATGACAGCTAGAAAGAGCGGTGTCCAGCCGTCGGTGGTTCGCGCTTGATTGATGTCCGCCCCCTTACTCAAGAGATACTTGACCAGATTAGCCTGTCGTTTCTCGTCCGGATGCGTGGTGGCCACCACAAAGTGGAGCCCGTTCTGACCCACGTCATCTAAGGTATCGGCCATGTCCAAGCGTTCGCCGCCGTCCACCAAGTTGAAGATATTGCGCTGATCGAGTCGTGAACACGCCTGGAGGAAGCTACATCGCTCGTCCTCGCGTTCCACGCGGTCCATGTCCAGCTTCAAATGCGGATTCACACTCATTAGCACAAGCCCACAAGATCGATATGGATTTTCAGATCACGGCTGGACCCGTAGGACCCGGGTTGGTTCTTGGGCCAAGATGACGCAAGGCACAGAAGGAGGGGAG
This sequence comes from Tigriopus californicus, assembly GCF_007210705.1. Classification (NCBI taxonomy): domain Eukaryota; kingdom Metazoa; phylum Arthropoda; class Copepoda; order Harpacticoida; family Harpacticidae; genus Tigriopus; species Tigriopus californicus. The sequence continues at coordinate 6,401,692 of NC_081447.1, read as the reverse complement.
GGGGGAGGGATGCCGTCGACTTGGTAACCAGTTTGGTTCGTTAGCCAGTTCCTTATCCCTTATCAGTCAGTCAGTCAAGCCAGTCAAGTCGGTCCCTGTCTTGGCCAGAACTCGAGCCACAACCAAGACGTTCCTCTCCGCAAAGAGTAGAAACAACGGTTTGGCGGAAAAAGCGGGCGGGCGACCGTAGATTGGCCCCTGGGTTTGGCAACTAGGCTAGACGGGTCCCGACAACCCGTGGTGGATGGCACCTGTGGTTGGCTGGAGGGGTTGGTGGGTTGATGGATGGTGTAGTCGAAGGTACGGCTGTTAAGTCTCTCGTTGTAGCCTTCTTAGGCGACTGCAGGCACGGTCACAATCAGCTCCTTCCATTCATAGCTAGCAAGCAAGCTAGCTAGCTAGCCCGTCACTCCGCTAGCAAGGATCATGATGATTCAAGTACTTCGTACCACTAGTACGCAGGCACGCAGACAGACAGAGAGGAGGCTAGTCACAGAGGAGGCTAGAGGAGCCCGAGAACGAGGAAGGCCGGGGGAGGGAGATAGCTGGAAATCGCTCCTCGGACCTACTCGGGTAGACCCTGTCCATGGAGTACCGAGTCCCGAGTCTGCCTGCCTGATTCTCGACACTGGTTGAGATGGGAGCGGGTGAGAGAAAGGCGAGAGGCTGACTGTCTCGGCAGACCAGGTGGCGACAAGAGACCAAGGCGATGTGGGACCTGGCCGCTCCGCGCGCCACCCCAAGGATATACGTACGTACCGTACGTACAGATCTGGCGTAAGTATTTACGTGGCTGGATCGAATGCTACACATGCCATTGGCAACACGTGAGCGGTCAGAATGGAGCGGAGCGAGAAAAGAATCATCTCGGAACGGAGAACAACCTGGTCGACGAATACCTTTAAAACGTTAGAACTTACTTGACAAACGTCTACTAATTGAATAGCGTACATGTATATATATATATTGATGGGATAGATTAGGATACGAAACCCTGGAATATGGACGATGATCTCTAGGAATGGCCTTGTGGGAAGCAAGTCCACGGATGGCGTTTTGCCTTATATCACACGGACACCAGGTCGCTGATATATTATTATTATTTTTTCAGCTCATTCGAAAGACCGAGTCAAAGGTTAGGGCCATCCCCTGAGAGCTCACTTCATAACGTTGGTCAAAATGAATGCGCTAGCCTTTCTCCGGTCATTCTTGGCCCGAAAATCGGATTGGGTCATTCATTCTGTGGCATGGTCCTAAAATGCTATCGGGTAACTTTCAGCCATGCCCTCAAGACTTCAAACGATGGTTTTTTTACCTCAACAAATTAAGAGGGACACTTTTTTCATTCATCAAAAAAATTAGGTGGGCTAAAAGTGCACTGAATATAATTAAAAACATACTTGAAAGCGCATGAAACAAAAAGTATAGAATATCAAAACCATGAAATTGTAATGTATTGTAATAAAGGGCACTGTTTTCGATCTCATATGCTCTCATGAATTGTTTTCGCTCCTAAGTGATGCTACATTAGCCAAAACATGGTATATTAGATAACCTTTTTCGAAAATCATGTTTAAGCCACACTTCCATACATAACTTGATCAACCATTTTTATTTTTTATCAACGGCTTCAGCCCTACCTAGAGGGCTAGTCAAGCCCTCTAGCCTTACCAGGGACTCTATAGAGAGGAAACGACACGGCTTTCCCCTCACCGCCAACTTAGGCCATTGCGTTGAATCAAGACATTAACTCCAGTATGAATAAAACAAGATTATCCGTACTGCATAGCACATTAAGGTGGTTTTAATTAAATAATGATCTCCTTGATATACAACTCCGTCCATATACTAAATATTTCTGAATTAATCTTGAAAGTCAGAAGAATAAATGAACATCAAATTAATCAAAAACAATCAAATTGTTTTTCGATTGAAATTGGTGAAATATTGCGTAAAATTGGCTCAAAAACACACATAGATAGAAAATCATCAAGCGTCATTTTATTAATTGATAGGTAATGTACACTGACAAAATATAAAAAAATGCATGGAATAAGCAATAAAAGTGCATGTATATAAATGTTAACATATTAGAATATCTTGGATAGACAATTGATAATTTTGCCTAAACCCACACATTTGACAAAAAACATCAGGCGGCATTGGTGAGAAATGAATGAGTTATCTTTTTGTAGAGTTTAAATTTCTACTTATTAGAAAGTTTGCATAAAAGGCAGGCATTATTTAAAGGGCCAGGAGAAATATCAAAGTACAGTAGACTAGATCTCAATTTGCACTTTGAACTCCAATAAATTGTTTTTCTTGCAAAAGCATCCAAAATACCAAAATAGTCAAATAAAACAGGTGCCATATCTCTTAAAATTATTATTTCATGATTATGAAGCATCCAAATGAGTTTAAAGAACAATATGTAGCTCTGAGCTACAGTCTGTCTACTTTTGGATTGAGGGCCATTCCTAGAGTGAGAACCATAGTTTCATAACAAATGTGTCAAATTACTTGAAATTTGGTCAAGATGTGTCTGAAAGAATTTTCTACAAATAATATTTTTGGCAAAAGAGAATTTATTGATTGTGTTTTGAGCAAATTCTTGTTTTATCAAGAAAACCTAATTAGCACTTTTCAGTTGTTGTACTTTAAGACATGTTTAAAGTCATTTTAAGTTTATCTGAATGCCTGGTTTTAAGCACATACCATCAATGGTTACGAAAATGATATTAGTCACATATTTTGTTCAATAATTATGCCAATAATTGACATTCAAAAATTTCAGCGGCAAAAGTTTAGGCCTTACTTGGCGAGAAAGGTTTGGTGATCACAAAAAGGTGGCGTTTCCTTGCTTTAGTGTCCTTGGCCCTACCTACCTTTTTCGGTCTGGCCTATTTTTCAAGTAACCCATGGGATAAGAAATATGATCTGCCGTGGGCCTGGTTTGAACGGCATCAGCAATTGGCCAAGAATAACTTTGCTAAGGATGATGCGTTTAAAAACTTCACAGACTTGCATAAAATAGCATCTCATCCTATTCAACTTGACCCTATAAATTTGTTTCGGGAAGTGTGTGGGCCGGTCACCCTGGCAATGCTTTTTGATAGGGCTCTCGAAATTTAACCACTATAAAAATAAGGATGTCCCTAGCAGAAGTTGAGAGCATAAATGGCGTCCTTTACAGCCTAGCTTTCAAAGAGGACGCGCTATCTTGGTGATGGAAAATCATAGAAATGGGGCCTTCTATTGAAAAAGTGAAGACAACAATATCTTCTATTTGGATAAGTTTTTGTATTTCAAGAATGCAATTTATTGGTGGTTCTTTTAAATCCAGGCTCTAGAGGACGCCCTTTATGCTCTCAACCTCTGCTAGGGGCATCCTTATTTTTGTTGTGGTTAAATCTTGAGGGTCCATTACATTATTAGCATTAGCGTTATTCATGCCGAGACGCTGATGATTGACTGTTTGCATATGCGAAAGAGCTGAAACGAGGCATTGGAAGGAACACCAATTAGTAATACTCTCTTGACTCTCTTGAATATCTGCTTGACATTTGAACAACATATTTTGTATGAGTCTATCTACTCATGCCTCATCAGTATAGACGAGAAAAACATTTTGTTTTGGCATTGAGTGTATATTGCAGACGTTTATCAAAACTAGTTTGGTTCGTGACAGATACTCTTCTTATTAGGTTATCCTGTGCTCAGATGACTATGCGTATTCAAAACTATACAATATTGAACAGCAAAGCCATGAGATCCGAGATAAGAGTCGCTACTGCCAGACAAACTAGTTTTGACAAGCGTCTGGAATCCACCCTCAACGCCAAAACATTTTTTCCCTTGTCCCTGCTCATCAGAAAATATAACCCAGATTTTACCTGCGTCAAACTGGGATTGCCCCGGCTCTCGAACCCGAATTTATGGCACACCGGGATGGGTGGAGCCTTGACTTTCCAAGTTTATTAACAACCCTGGTTTTGCAACCTCCCGTGACTTATTTGGAAATTTATTTGATAGCATCAGTAGACCCTAGATACGAGACAAGCAAAGCAAGACATGTCTTATTAAAGCAGGGGCATGTGTACTATGTAGTGTACATGCATGTCTGCTTACCAAAACCGACATCACTTCAAGATTTCGAGCCTTCTTTCCCTGGACTCATCATCATTGTACGCTCATTCGTCCTCGCCTGGAAACTCGAAATTCCAAACGAGGTGCCCACATCATGATGACACTCAGACAAAGTCGATCCTGGGTTAACCGCCTGACCACCCGTTCACAATGGACCGCCCTTTCATCCTCACCTCACGCTTGGGTAAACTTCGAGCCTAGATTTGAAGCCAGTTGAAGGCGTACCCCGAGGACGAAACTCGAAATTCCAAACGAGGTGCCCACATCATGATGGCACTCAGACAAAGTCGATCCTGGGTCAACCGCCTGACCACCCGTTCACAATGGACCGCCCTTCCATCCTCACCTCACGCTTGGGTAAACTTCGAGCCTAGATTTGAAGCCAGTTGAAGGCGTACCCCGAGGACCAAAGTCCAATGTCCACCTGAGCTTGGGGCTTATCTCAGTGAAAGTCATGACCATGTCTTAATTACTGGGGCTTTTTCAGCTCTCATCCCGCCGTTGTCAGTCGAATATGACTCAATTACCGCAAGCCGGACAATTCCCAGCCCTTAACACGCCTATGTTGCCTCCGGGGAGTTATGATGGGAGAGTGGTGTTCATAACGGGCGGAGGCACCGGATTGGGCAAAGGCATGGCTCAAATGTTCAGTCAACTTGGGGCCAAAGTGGTAATTGCGGCCAGGTACAATGAGATTCGACATGCAAATCAAAGTGTCTTAAGATTTTGATCGACTTGTTTTCGGGTAGACGACAGAACGTGCTGGAAGCTACGGCCTCGGAGATCAGCGGCATCACCGGCCAAGAGGTGTTGCCCCTGGCTTGCGACATTCGGGATCCACAGGCAATCGCGCAAGCGGTTGACACTTGCGTCGAGCGATTCGGTCTACCGCACGTGGTAGTCCATAATGCGGCAGGGAATTTCATTTCACCCACGGAGCGACTTTCGCCTAACGCATTTCGAACCATCATTGATATCGTGTTGAACGGCACCGCCTACCTAACGCTGGATATCGGCAAACGCATGATCCAAGAAAAGCGAGGTAGGGCGTTTGTGTTATCATTGATTACCTACCCCCTTCTGACCTGGCCGGCCCTTTCTCCTAGGGGGGGTGTTCTTAGCTATCACCACCCATTACACTAATGAAGGCTCCGCATTCGTCGTGCCCAGTGCGTGTGCCAAATCCGGTGTGGAAACCATGATGAAGTAGGTTCACGTTCAATTACAAGGATCCGCCCTCACTGATACCGCCCAACGCATTCATTCCTAGGTCTTTGGGTGTAGAATGGGGACGTCATGGCATTCGAATGAATTGCATTGCACCCGGACCGATCGAGACCGAGGGCGCCTTTTCTCGCTTGGATCCCTCAGGCGCCATGATGGAACAGGCAGTCCAAGAAATCCCCACGGGGCGTTTGGGTGAGGTCAACGAGATAGCTAATTTGGCCTCGTACCTGTGCAGCGACTACGCCTCATGGGTCAATACCGAGGTAAGTTGATATAATCGAACTGATCTCGCACTCCTAATTGTTCACTACTACAAAAATGCTTTGGATGTCGTAGACCGTAACTTTGGACGGCGGGGAGTTCCGCAGTTTGGCCGGGGAGTTCAACAAACTCCGAATGGTGCCCCAAGAGCAATGGGACACCTTGGAATAGAGCGAGGCCAGGAAGCCGAAGGGCGAGGTGCCGCCGCCACCGGGAGCGCGACGAGGAGCGGCCATACTGGATTCACACTCACACTGGGCTGNCATGGGTCAATACCGAGGTAAGTTGATATAATCGAACTGATCTCGCACTCCTAATTGTTCACTACTACAAAAATGCTTTGGATGTCGTAGACCGTGACTTTGGACGGCGGGGAGTTCCGCAGTTTGGCCGGGGAGTTCAACAAACTCCGAATGGTGCCCCAAGAGCAATGGGACACCTTGGAACAGATGATTCGGTCTACCAACAAGAAATCCAAGCTGTGATTGACCTGATTGGTTCTTGTACTATGTATAATAAGTATGTATGTCGGACTGGCACAAGCAAAATATAACGACAAACGATGAAATGGTCGTCGGGTGGTACCCCGATGAAGCCGGGCCACGGGCCCGTTAGGCCAAGGCCGGCTGTGGGGGTGAGGCCAAGTCCACGCCCTTGAATTCCCTGGCAATGTAGATCCCGAACATGAAGATAGCCGTGCTCTTCATGAGAGACCAACGGAATTCGTCGCGATAGAGCGAGGCCAGGAAGCCGAAGGGCGAGGTGCCGCCGCCACCGGGAGCGCGACGAGGAGCGGCCATACTGGATTCACACTCACACTGGGCTGAAAATCGGAAATGGCAACTATAAACGAATGGCGGTATTCACAGCATTAATCGATCCTCTTTGGACGGGATTAGTTGGAGGTCTATTTTTATATAAGTTAGTCATGGAAATGAACTCACTTGAAGTACCGAAAGCAAAGACACTTTTGAGAAGCCAACTTGAAAAGGAAATAACAGAGAATTGATCAGGGTGACTCCGAGTATTGGTCTAAAGTTTTAACACCTCGTGGAGTCGATATCAAGTACGTGTTGGCCTCCAGCCACGGAACCTTGTAATTTTTGTTTTTGTTGGTTTGGATTTGTATACATACTGTCGATGTCCAATGGCCAATTTGAGTGCCGCTTTTGGGCAAAATTGCAACTATTTTCAGTTGACGGCAACTTGAATTTGGAGTGGGAACTTTTCCCTCAATGGCGACTATGTGGCTGGCCACTGTTTTCTTCTTTGGAAACTTTCTTTTAAGAAGGGGGATATTTTTACAGATGTGGCACTTTTGATATTCATTCAACCCAAAAAATATTATGAAAAACACACTCATGATTTTGGCTCAAATAGCCAGTTTACTGTCTTTTCACCTGATTTGGACGTAGATTTGCTGGTTCAAACCTTTTTATCTTGAATAAAAATTGAATTAAGGTGTTGAGTTGTCAAAAAAAAACAAAGAATTCTTGCTTCAGGATGAATTAAGACGCCAGTGAGGCATGTGGGATTGACCAGTTCTGGTAACAACGTTTTTAGCTCCAAAGTAAATCTTTAATCCAATGTCAAGACGATAATTGTCCACGTTTGATAATATCATGCACTGCCTCAAAGTATTTTGTTTTCCTGTTTTTTACCCAAACTTGTGACTGTAATTCCCAGTAACTAATGATGTCTTAAATATTTGGTCCCACATAACGTTCAAATTTGTCCCTCTAGGTGGACTAAGTGCTGACACAAAGTCCTCAAATGGACTCCTTGAAACTAAAAAACAACAACACAATTTCTGTTGAGAAGTGTGGTCTCGATGAGGGTCTTGATTAAACAATAAAATGTTGGTCATCTAAATAATTCCTTTTTTAAGGAACGACTAATGCTCTGGTTGCAGGATCATATACATGTGTCCTAGGAACGAGATGGCACGCGTCAAGGGTGACAGTGTCCTATCAAAATAGTGAAAATACATTTTTTTGGCTCACATAAAATCAGTCAAAAGATGCCTAAAATGTATAAAAATGTGAAAACGGGCCCAGGATGCAAAAAGATTGAAATAAGGATCCAGGATGTGAATAAATATTATTTCATAACTTTGAGATCATTAATTATGATAGCAAATCCTGATTATGTCAACGAACTTCAGGTGGTCCAGTTTTTTAATCACCCAATTGCGATAACTTGATTAAGGGCTGGACAAGTAATTGACAGTTTTTGTCGAAATAGCTCGTTTTAAAGTTGTGATTTTGTCTGAAATAAGTAATAAAATGGTGAAAAAAAAATACAAAAGTTGTGACTCGACTGGTTACACATAGTGCTTTGGTGCTTTTACTTGGAGAGATTGGGTGAACATTTCTTATTACGAACATGGTGCTCATTGGATTGAAAAAATTAATATTAATCTTGCCTTTAGATTAACGAAAAGAGAAACATTAATGCTCAAAGAAACGTGTAAAATTCGCCTTCAACATCATTTCAGTACTATCCAAAACGTGACCCCCCTAGAAGGATAGAGTCAAAGTGAAAAATCTCTTGATCTAATGAACAACCCAAAACTTTTCGTCACGAAAATTTCCGAATGTTTTTTGTTCTTCCGTCGCTTGTTTTGCAAATTTTCACTGCATTACACAAATCCTTCAATTTTTTCCCGCAAATCTTCGGTTTTGGGTGAATTTGTGTTTGCAAATTTTCCTACTCCAGTTTAATCGGTAAACATTGAACTGCCCTGCTCAGGTTTAACTCATCTACTGTAGAAAGAGGTTGGTCTGGCTTGCAATTGTAGGGCAAACTCTTAACGAATACATTGTCCTCTGAGCAACACTTGCTTTCCATGAGTCAACTTGAATGACTCACATTGAAAGGAGTTTAGTTCGTCCTAAAAACTAGTAACAATGTTCACAAGTTTTTAGCACTTCCAACCCAAAAAAAAAACAATTTAATTGAATAACTATTTCAACAATCATATAACAATCAATAGCTGTTAAATGAAATTGTGCTATTTGAAGAATTCTTTATGATTAATCAAGAAAATTACCAACTTAGCAATGAAAGAAATTGTTCTGATATGCATATACTTTTGATTTTTTGAGGATTTTACAATAGGATGTGCAAGTGGAAATAACTTATGCATCAATGGATGATGGTTGTTCTTTAAATGGATGGGTTAAAACAAGATTACCAAGTATCAATTTCCAAATCAGCTTTTGCCATTTGTCGGCATTTCACTAGCTATTTTCTTCATTGCCTTTACAAGGTCTTTCAGCAAGCTTTGTCTCTCATTTTTCTTTTCGAGACAATTTGATTGTTTGCTTGATTGACTTGATGTTCATAGTTCTCATTCAATCATTTAAATGCTTGCAGTAAAGATTGATGTACTTTTTTCCAACGCTTACGGTTTTTAACCGCAACTTGGAAATGACTTCCCAATAAGTATAATATTACCCCCGTACTTTAGTTGGAGTCTCTAATGGCGAATTCACGAAAACCCACTTGGCTTAGGTTGTAATGATTACTACGTCTGATTCTAAATCGATGTTTTTTCGACGAAGGTTATACGTTTGTTGGCCGATTACACTCATAATGGCTTATAAGGTCAAACACTTTGCAATTTATCTGGAAACAAGACGTTATCCTTGTTTCAAGATCCCCTTATGAAGAAAAAAAAATGATCAGTTATTCCTTTTCTAATAGAACTTGTCTTATGAATGGGTTTTTCAAAGTTTTCTTGTAGGTGCGGGTCTTTCTCAAACTAGAAATGCAATGCAATAACACAAAAAGTCAAAGTGATTGGCATGTTACGCTTGTGTCGTGGTCTGCTCTCCATCAAATTTCGAAATGTTTAGGGAACCCTCCCTTGGGATTGAATACAACTTTGGCTTTTTTTAAATGTCCGCATGGCAAGGAAAGTCCATAGCATTTCGAGAAAATTGAACTGTAGCTCCACATCTGATGTGTGTGTGTTTTCAGGCATCTTTTCCAAGCACAACTCAATCTTCCGAAAGTAGCGCACGTACAGAAATTGCAGAGTTTATAAAGATTTTTCCCCGGGAATGTCTGAAATTTCCCTTGTTCACACTTGAAAGAACTGGAGACAATCTTCCTTATTTGCTTGGTTCAAAGAGGAATGGGGTCATCCACGGATCATTTCACAGTGGCGGAAAAGTTCCTGGTATATTGCAGAGTGTCTACCAACAATCTGTTGAATTTGTCTTTTCAGAGCCAACTGCTGGAATGGAATCTTTCGGGGCCATCGGACAAGTAATCAAAGTCCCCAGTCGTTTTAAAGTGGTCTTGAACTGCTTTACCTCAAAAGTCGAGGGCTTAGAATACGTTTCTCTTAAGCCCAGGGATTTTTTTCGGAAGTGGGAGTATTCCTTTTGTGCAATTATATGTTACTCGAAAGTATGAGAGAATTGGAGGCAGCCGTTCTATTAATCTCCATCTTCATCTGCGCGATTGAGATGGGCAAACCGGGCTCCGGGATGACAGCTTCAGCGTGAAATTCCTGCTCCGGAGTAAATACGCCCTCTCCGAGGCAAGACATTTATCGGTGAAGTACAATTTCCACAAAACTCGTCATTTCTTGTAACATAGATGGGACCAAAATGTGCGTCAAGACAAATAGCAATCAACGGAAAATCTCTGACAACATTTGAGATTGTCACTAAACTGAAAGAAAGAACAACATTTTCAAGGACTGAGACCTTGCACTCGCAAATTATACCTTGAATATCTCAATTGAAATAGTCGAGATTTTCACTTATTTGTACTGCATTGGACTCTCTCAAAATCGCGGGAGGTTTTAATGTTAGAAAAAGATAAGCCCTACCTACTACAGTGGGTTCGAATTTCGAAGCAGCCACGTCGTAGAATCCCCTTCCCATCAATAAACCTTGTTATAAAGGCAAACCTCTTTTTCTAGTTGGCTTTATTTTTCCCCGCCGTTTGAGGTCCGTGTGTTGTTTGGTGTCTGGAAACGGAAGGAAATGAAGTAGGGCCATATTCTTCACCTTTACCATGTTACGCACTCGACAACGTTCCTTCTGCTCGTTCTTCTTTGGACGGTCTCTCCGGAGCCTCCACATCCTCGATCCTGAATCCTCGATCCTCTTCTCCTTTTCCTGTTTCTTGTTCCCACTCGGCCGTCTCTGCAACGCTGTCATCGTCGTCGTCGTCGTCGTCATTGTCGTCGTCGTCGTGGTTGTTGTCCCTGAAGAGACCTGCCTCCTCGACCTCTTTCGAGTATTCACACTGTATAGTTGTGTCTATCTAGAATGGGTGGACTCGAAGTGGAAGGTTCTCGTGGAACAATCATTTAGAGGTCCACTGCCGCTCCACGCTTTTCTCAGGTTGCTGGGATCACTTTGGGTAAGACTCAGTCACACTTTACGGAGTTCACCAATTCCTAGCTCGTGTTTCTTCATTCCCAAAGCACTTTCGAGTACCTCCCGGGCCTAAACGAGGATTACCTTTGGAGGATATTCGGAAAACATTATTACCGTTCCTTTGACGCTAATCATACTTCGATCACGAAAGAAAGTGCAACGTGCTTAGAGTGAACGAAAAGGTGATTCAACACAAAAACTGTCTTTGAATCTTCAATCTTCAGCATTTATGGACCTTGGCAATATCTTAGCTTTCAAGATCTTTCTGAGTGAGGCTTGCTATGGCTTTTGAGACATGTGAGTATTATCAGCTTGGTTTGTAAATATTCTGCTATTTTGAAGCAAAAAAATGATGAGCAGTGACGATCAATAAAACCACTAACCAAGAGTCTCTTCAGCATGCATGTGTTGCAAAAATGTCATCGTTGCATTTTCCCCCGTTTTCTTGGAGATAGCGAGTGGGACAAGGTAAAAAGAAGAGGATATTGCATTTGGGCAGAGCAGGTCAGAAGTTGATGAGCGCCTTTTCAACGTGACCTCCATTCCTCATTCCAATCCTGCACGTCAAAGGAAGTGGTTTTATGAAATAGTTCTTACGACACAAAGGTTCTTGGGTGGCTCAAATGTATTCACAGGACAGTTGATAAAGGAAAATATTGTACGTAATAAGTGGACCTTTGAACGACGCGGACATGAAAATTTGCAAATATGCTTAGAAGAGGGTGATGATGACCGTAACAATTTCATGACCCTATTTGAGCCAGTTGCCTAGATATGTCGAAAGTAACTAAAGGAGTATTTCTTTGAAATTACAGGAAGCTTAAAAGTTGTAATCCCTCGTAATTTATCCTGGACCTCTGAATTGTCTGGACGTTAAATTTGTCACCTTCTTTGGGGGGTTAGTACCTTAGCGCATTGACATTGCCCGTACACGTCAAAAATCATTGGTGATCTTATCACCAAGTCCGAGAATTAATTGAAAATTGGGGTGTTTGTTAGTCCATAATGCTCGACTCTCTGTTACGACATGTTTACATCTCTACGTATAGGTTTGTGTCCTACACATTACTATACTTTTATAAAAGCATGGTCCCATTTTTTGAATCTACAATTGATAATTGGGATTAAGAAGCACTTGATTTAACAAACAATACTACATAGGACGCATGAAAATCTTTGCTCACATTAGCATCATAAATTTCAATTTGAATAAGACAATACCTTATCTTAATGGTCCAGTATCAGTTCACCCATCTTGGTGTAAACGTAAGTCGCATGATTCTTTTACAGTCTAGGTTGGGCCTAGTACAGAGACAACTCACAATAAATCAAACATCCTTTCAATAAGGGACTGGCCCCTTGTCAAAAAAGTAAAATCCAACCCCTTCTGTCAAAGTAGTCCAGTTGTCCCGCTAGATTGAATTGGGATTACAAGGGCTTACTCTGCCCTTTACGATATAATACCAATCGTGTCCCACGCTTCTTTTACTTAGAGTTGCAGCTCGACCTCCTCTTCCTTCTCCTCTCCCTAAACGAGGATCTCAAACCATCCCCTGTTTCTTTTGTCAATATCACATTTGAAATGAAGAGCACAATTTTGAAATTCTCAAAGTTCGAAAGAACATCTCTGAATGAAACATTTTCCATCAGGCTTCCTCCTTTTCCTTTCCTTTTCGGGCCTCACTGTCTGACGCAAAGAATGTCGTGCCCGGTAATATTAAATTGGAATTGAAATATATTTCCAGGCGAACCCAATGTTTAACCTTACTGTAGCATTCAATCTACAACCAAATAAATCTTATCTTGACAACCTTTGAATGTGGTGTTGATGGTTTTTGTTGTACGTAGATTTCGGAATCTGTCTCCAGCTAGATCTGTCGACCAGAGGAAGTCGGCTTTATCTTTAAACTTTCGTTTCATCCTAATGAAGGGTACAAAGTACAAAATGTAACGAAGAAGAACGTTTCATGGAACACGAAACGACTTTCATTACCGTTTAATCTTCAGCTCTAATTAAAAGATCTAGCATCCGGTTTATTTCAAAATAGAAAAAAATATCTTCCCTATATCTGCGAGTCGACATGCGTCTTTGAGACATGGATTTGATTGTGAAACGTCGCTTGAGCTACTCACTTATGAAAGATGGGCTCACTTTTGTGCTTTTGTGTTTCAAGGTTGCCAAAGGACGGATTCGACTCCAATTTGGTGTTATTGAATATGCAAATCCAAGAGACTGGTGTAACTTTGAGAATGCTATCTTGAAATTGAACATCAAGGGTTTGGGAAGAACCTAAATTGAAAATTCCATCGCTATCAATAAAGTAGGAGGTGGGAGTTGTATAACACTCTACAAAGATAAAAGGACCGGCATTACTGCCATGAATGAAGTGAGGTTATAACGCTTGAACTTTGCATAGATAAGTGACGTGTCTTTTGGAGAAATAGAATTACTTGCCTCCAGTCGTTGCATCACATTGTTGGATATGCTTTGAGATCGACCAACCGACCTGTCAATCCAAAGAAAGACACACTACAAGAAATACGTATCAAAATCGAAGTAACAAAAATGACAGAAAATTTCAGTCGCAAGAACAAGATGTTTACTTAGTCTTGATTTCAAGACTAAGTGTTTTTTTGCTCTTCATGGTCCAGTCCAGTTCTAAACTCTAATTTGGTCATTGGTCGAACTTTGCGAACTTCCAAATGGGAAGCTTTGGAACGTGGTCCAGCTACTCCATGGAACCCTTGGTCTCTGTATTAGAAGACATTCAGGCCCGTCTGGTTTCTTTCACAATCTAGCTTGGTTCCGAAACCCATTCTCTTTTCCAAGTAGCTGCCAAATACCTCCGTGCACATACTTTTGGTTGGCCGTTTATCCTTGAAGGTCCGCACATTTTTTGGAAATGGCATGCATAGCTTCCGTAACGTGTTCCAAAATGAGCGCACTAAAGGAGTAATTTCCTCCTTTGTTATGGCTCCTTAGATGAAATGATGTTCATTTCAAACCAATCGTCATTCGATCTTGACGAAGTCGCGGCCATCAATTGACAAGGTCTATCCACATTTCTATGGTTAAGCTGAAGTTTGGATTGTGTCGTTTTCGTTATTCAGCTGTTTCAACTGCTCTATTATGAGCGGGAGCCGGAATGATAGGTTATTTAATATGTATTGATTGTGAACCTCCTTGGGCAAATGTTGTTTTTTTAAGAGCTAAAATAAAATAAATCTATTTTTTTGCAGAGAAATCCTTCAAAATTACATTTCACATTTTTTCATGCGCTGATAAAATAGAAGTTGAAAAAGGCTAAAGAATAAACTATCAGCCTTTTTAAACAATGTGATTTTTGAAAATCACATTTTATTGGGTGTAATGATGTCTGGTCAAATGTGCATCTTACAGATTTTCCTGCTATCGGCACATCAAAACCTTAGCTTATCTCACAATGATAATACCCATTCTTCAAACTATCAATTTACTTTCTCCAAGATCACGGCTTAGGGCATTTCAAATTGTAAACGCGCACTTTGGAGTTTTACGTTTGAGTCTCCGAAGTGATATTTCCTTTATCATTAAATCGAAAGGCAACGTAAATCATCCACCTTTAGGACGCAAATAAGCATTAGGTCATAGAAAAAGAAATATGCAACCAATTGTTGATCAAAGCAAAACAAATTTCCATAAAGTATTGTCAAACGAATTGCACTTACTTCTACTGATTCACTGATTTTAAAAAGAAAAAAAAGTTTTTTTTATTAAAATGGTAGCTTTTTATTTCGACTCTTAATGATGAGTCCACGGGATTCATCTGACACGCAATTAAACTTCTTCAAAAAAACAAGTCCCTCTATTTATGAACTTTAGTGAGGCCTTCGAGTCAATTGGCTATTCCTTCTCCTTCGCTTATTGCAATTATAACCAGAAAAAGCCAACTTTCTCCTTTTAAATCATATCTAGCTGGCTTCAGCTTTTATAAGAATGCGCTCTTTCCTTGTTCTTGAAAGGAAAGATTAGCTATCCAATGTCTGACCTTCCTTTGTCCAAAAAGTTTGGGATCTTATTGAAGGGAAGAATCTTCAGTCCCGAAAACGTACTCTCCCTTGCCTAATTGGAAACATGAAAATCATGTCTTTGGATGGATCGATTTGAGACGAGCCTGCAACTTGATTTTCGAGACACTAGATGACTTTTTCAATTTTCTTGGCTCATAAATAACCGACATGAATTGCATCATGGAGAACAATGCAGCAATGATTGCTTTTTAAGACTCACTTCAAGTACCGGAATACCCTGTTCTGACGTCATGATCTGATGAATGTAATCAATCTGCTTTGATTTTTTTCCTGAAAAGGCCAATGAATAATGAATGGGTAGCAAATTCGACACGAAATTTGAGACTAGCTTCGAAAATTGAATTAGTTTCGAGTTCAAAATCTAATGCATTTGGCGAACCTTTGGTCCAGTCCAACACATGCTCTGTGGAGGATGAGGGTTCAGACTCTTCTTGAGAGAAACAAAAAAAAATTCTCTCTTTCTCCAATCTTCCGAATTACTTTCTTTTTGTATCCGTTCCCAGTCTTCTTTCCTCGAAGGCTATCACGGCCATAATAATGAGGTTTTATTGCCTCCAATCCCGTTCCTCTCCTTGTAGTGGTATAATGATATACGCGTACCTTGGTCCAACCCAACGATTGGTCGCTTTCTTAGAACCTTTGTTCCTTCGTTACTTATCTTGAGCTTTGCTTTCAATCATCATTGTCCGTCCGAAATTGTGGATAATCCGAAGGACTCCTATTGCTTTCCAGCTGCTACCGGCCTTTCCAAGGCCTTAGTTACCACCGTCATCTGGTCAAC
This sequence comes from Tigriopus californicus, assembly GCF_007210705.1. NCBI lineage: Eukaryota > Metazoa > Arthropoda > Copepoda > Harpacticoida > Harpacticidae > Tigriopus > Tigriopus californicus. Next base: position 6,385,804 of record NC_081447.1, on the reverse strand, counting down.
ATTGTCTTTGAGCATCTTGGGCTTTGACCATCATCACCAAACCGCAAAAGGTTGGAAGAAACCATTGCCTGAGGGAATTACAGAATCAGAGGGCCCAAATGCCATCGGAAATGATCCACTTCTGAGGCATGAAACCACTTCACCTCACACCAACCAGTCCCACATTCTGCCATATGGTCTTCTCATTGGCCAAGACAATGACCTTTGCGATCGAATGGACCAGCACTTGAGAAAATTGGAGAGTCGGGTTCAAGAGATGGACGTCCAAGATCATCTGACAGGCCAATGGGTGTCATCACAGTGAGTAGTGCTCTTTGGAGAGGTAACCCCGAGATCTCTCTCTATCCCCTCCTGTTCACATAGGCAACAACTATTTTTCCAAGACAGTAGATCTACATTTCCAGCTAGAGAAGGTCTCGGTTGGGACCTCACTTAGTACGTAATCATGGATAGCCAAACATAGTTTTGGATACATGCCATGCCCCAAACTCAATCCAGTGTGTGCACATAGGAACTTGAACTGTTGCGTGAGAAGCTTTTTTCTCCCTCTATACCATGCACGATAGGACAGAGAACACGACTTTGTTTAGCACGAATACCCTTAAGATGGGTACATTACCTCAACGTGGATGCAGGTTTAAACAAAGTACTCTTTTCCTTCACAGAAAGAACCGTCTGGATTTCGAAATCGATTTTCATTCAGCCTATAACCAATGGTTTACTGCATGACACTTATGAACTCCCAACGACACATGGCCGCCCAAATACGACGCAGAGACTCTTGGCACAAAAACTGCATATGAAGGTCTTTTTTGGGGTGGGAGAAGATGCGGTAAATGTGATCGGTTGCTCTGCGTCCACCAAATAATTGAGACGCGACTAGTCATTTCCACGAATATTTCTTAGTCGGACAATGGTGCACCAACCCATATCTGAGTGCTACTAGTGGCCGTCTTAATTGATGGTGGTACGTCTTGGGAAATCCCATTATGCTCCCCTAACTTCGTATTGCCCCCTCCTCACTTTGAGCTCCATTTTTCATGCTGAGTACCAAGAAAAACTGTTGCCTTGAATAAATCATCCTCTTTCACAAAGCACATTGTCCCATTTTTACATGTCAGATTCTCAAAGAACTCACTTGGTAGGGAGCTCATATGCTCCACTTGAGCATTAATAGCTATTCCCAGACATATGAGTGATCAAGATGGGATTGGACGGCCTCGTTCATCAATAACTGTATTGTTCATTCAGTAATGGGGATCTTTGTTCTTTTATAGGTGTGAAGTGCGCCCTGGTGGCCAATTCTTACTTCGACAATACTTCTTTCGTTCGAATGGCGAGGACAATAACGATAGCTTCATTTTGAATCAGTACCATTACTCTGACCGCGATTGTATAACTCCCTTATATATGGTGAAGGTATGGGGAACTCTTAAGTATGGTAGATCATCTTGGCTCGTCCCAGGTTCCTCCGAGATGAAACCCACAATCAGCAGAGTTGGGATTGTTCCTTTCACTCAAGAAGCGAGTAACGAGCTCTTCAAAAGGTAAGGCAAATAAACCTTGTTATTTTTTTTCCTCTTGCACAATGGTCACAATAACAAAAGAAAGCAGTGCAGACTGCCCACGTGGTTACTTACGACGATAAGGCAATATTTTCAACATCTTGAGCAGGAAAACATCAGTTAACTTTGGTTAAAAAGACGGGACCAATGGCGAGACTGACGATGACGAAAATGACGAATGACCCTAAACAAGTGGAAAGAAACGCCTGCAGCGTGTTCTACAGATCCTTTGATCAAACGGATCTTGTCCCGAAATGACTGAGATGAAATGTGGTGACTTTCATTTCAGAACGACCCGGTCGTGCTCGTTCCTTCAAGAACTGATAGGCGATCGATCCCGGTGGAGAACGGGCAAGATGGTGATTGTCTACTTGACTGACGTGGCCAAAGTTGGGAAATCATTGCCCGTCTCGTTAACAGATTGGGTGCCTCACTTCCGAGATGAAGCTTGTCTTGATTCGATGAACCTCGATTTCCACGAGCTCCAACTTATGAGGATTGAACGAAGACCTATTCGAAAACACCACCACAAATTCCGTACGCATCATCTCGAGCTTCTATTAGGGGACATTCACACGGATGTTCACCAACAACGAAAGTATCGCCCGACGGCCATGCAACCTTACAGCCTAATCAACGCTAACCAGGTATGGGGAATCAAGAGTTTGCCACCCTCACACTACGCACACATGTACACTAATCTACTGCACACTCTCAATGGAAGGAGAAGTAAAGCGGCGGAAATGCAGGATAGAATACAAGCTCTTACCTTGACCGTTGTTACAGGGTGCCTCTAAAGAAAGTAATGAAATTACCATGCGATTTTTTACTGACTTTTTTTATTGATATTGGGAATGAAATCCCCAGTAGATCAAGATGAAAAGAAAATATTTATAGCTTTTTTTAGTCTCATTTTCATATAATATCTGATCTATGAACGAATTAGGATTGGCTGAACTGGTAAGCTCCTTAACCCTTGAGGTGACAACTCTCTTCCGTTAGCGTGGCCAAGGAAGTGCCAAGAATGAATTTTTGTTGTTGATATTGGTCGATTATTATTAAACATTCATGCCAAAAAATAGTGCAATTGTGATTTTGGGAATGCCAAATGATTGCACTTTCTTTGGATGTCGTAGCTCTAAAGTTGAGCCCTTCTAAGCTGGCTGCACTCGCTCCCAATCGTTTCAAACTGGTTCTTCAGATGAAAGGTACCTAAGACACTCATTGATCACGACAATCTAAGGCCGCTTTGATTTAGCATTATCCATCCTTAGCTTAGAAACTATTGCTACCTCAGATGGTCTCATTGACTTTCCCATATGGATCTCACTTTAGATGTGACGTCATTGACGTTTATTGGTCATGGAACAACACCCAGGATGACAGTAAAAGTGCCAATTTCGGCACCATCTCTGGTTCCTCGAATCAAGGAAAACCTCGAAGAGAACCTGTGGAAAAGTTTCTCTTTATTAGCCATTTACCAACTTCAGGGTCATTCCAGTGGGTGTGTAAATACTTTATAGTCAAAGCCAGACGTCAAAACCGCCTGAAGCTAATGCAAGTTCAAATTGGAGGGCATCCGTTTGCCAGAGCTTCTTCGATTGGTTATTTGGCCCTTGTTTGGCAATGGCCCAACTCAAACTAGGGGACCTGCTGGATGTACTGGAATCCCCCCACAAGCCTTGTCACGTCGTGCCCAAGTTCCTTAATGAAACGAACACAGGAACATAATGGCTCGTGTCACGATCAGTTTGCGTCAAACCGTAGAAAAAGGGTCGCCTTTTCTGGCCAATATTCTCATTCATTGCGGGACCCCTTGGTGCCAAGAAAATACAGATGAGGAGGTTGTTTTGGAGTTGATGGATACAATAAGGAATCGAGTGGGTCTCTATAAGAGATGTCGAGTCTTCATTCGTTATAACAAGCAATCTTGAACCCGGCAAATGAAATTCAGGCTTGAATCGAGAAGTCGAAGTATTGACATTGACCGTGGTCTTTCAGACCCTCCTTCAATCCTTGACCTTTAAGGGCAAATCGTTCCGAAAGAAAAAGCCCTTGTCTCCTAGAAATTTGCATCCACCAAGGCAAGTTGAGGGTTGCAAATTTAGCTATAAAGGCCCGTGATAAAAAATGTCACCAAAGAGGCACGTTGTGGAGTTAGTGAGCGTACAATCGCCTAATGTATTCGCTTGGAAAGATCAAGAAAGTTCTCGTTTCATCCAAAATCATATATAATTGCAAAAGACCTGCAATTCTCATCAAAATTTCCTAGGGGAATTGAAATCTGGAACGAGAGCGGATCAAAGAAAATAGCTGGGATTTGACTTAGATGGTTTGTAATGTTTCAAGCAAATGAATCTGCGGACACAAAGCGGGTCATAATGATCGTATGGATGAAATAAAAACCATGTTACCAATCTCGAAAATATTAATTCCCTTTCAAAATATTCTGGCTAAGAAGATTGACAGAAGAGGTGGAAGCGATTTCTTAGATTATCTAAAGACCACGTGGGTTTTGGATTATCCTCATTTGGGTAGCATCAAAGTTTCCACATTAATTAAAGGGGAAACTTTGTTCCTGAAACCGTCCACTAATCATAGCTCTGAGGTGCTTAATCTTCAACTTGAGGATGTTTGTTTTTGGTTGGATTACAAATCAGTCTCAAACATCTTGGGCATTTTTCATCTAAAGCTGTCAATAAGATCGTCCGTATCTGTTCCATTTGCCTTGCTTTCATGACCAAGTCTGGCTTTGTATTGGCCAAATAAGATTGGTAATTTCCCACGGCTGTCGTTGAGCTAGCCATACAAAACGGACACTTTTAGGATAGAAAGAGAGTGAGAAAGAAAGAGCAAAAAGGAACTTCCAATGAAAAGTGGATCCATCCTAGGTTTGAAACTTCTTACGAGCCCTCCTCTCTTTGTCCCAATATGTTGGACATCCTTTCTCGTATTTTCCTCAAATACTATTGATGTCTTTTGGCCCAAATGATTGGATACGATTGGAGTGAATTAGATTCTACAGTACAATTTATAGTACATCCTAGATCGAAAATATAAATCAATGCACTGGATTCAAAGTGAAGGATAAACGGTTTACCATATGATCCAATACTGAGACCCTTAATCTTAGGTATACGTAACCACATAGAAACAAAAGTTCAGCCAATTAATTTCAACGTTGGCAAATCCGCGGCAGATTGCCCTCTAAGATAATAACGAGGGAAAAAAGTTACAGATAATATTGTAGAAAAATATCTTGGCTTTCATTCCCTTTTTTCACACATTATAAAATATTTTGGGTGTTATTAGCGTGTTGCGGCTGCAGATTTACATTCGATTCTCTAGTCAGCAATTCATCATTATTTTTGGCCAAAAGAAGAAGTTCAAAAATGATATCTTATTATGATCGAATCGCTTTGCGAAGGTATCATTAGGAGGTTTGTGGATGCATGGGCAAGAGTTAATATTGTTTTCAAAAGAAATCCAAATAAAAAGGACACCAACAATCCTTCTCAGCACTTAGTTTCATTTTTCGATTAGGCTACAATAAGTATGCAAATGCCAATTTTGAGAAGGTCTTGGACCTCAATGCCAGAATGCCATGTTTGTTGAACAACGGACCTATTGGTTGCTCTTGGTTTTCATATTATCCGAAATTAGATTATCTGAAATTGCTTTCTCGCTGAAGCTTTGCCAATGATGGAGAAAAACTCGATAACTACGAGAAAAACTTTCCTTCTAATGGTACAGGAAGGAACTTTTCCTCCCTTGTTAACGGATGTCACTCAAATCATACCGAATGTACAGCACATTCAGTAGCAGGTATCTTAACTAGCAAGAGACCAATGATTTCTTCTGCTTTGGTTTGACCAGGAATGGCAGAATATTGACGACTTGAGCTTCATAAAAATAAGTGTCTGTTTACAAAGTATTGAGTGACTTATACATATGGCTTGCAGCCATAACATATTGGTAGGTCCGCTTATAATTGTATAATTTGATAACTATAGCATTGGCTAATGACTACTATAGGGAACGGAACATTATATCATTTTTGAGAGCTAATATTGCACAATCTTGTTCTGATGCAAGTCTCGAATTTTTTCAATATGGCTAAATGTGCTGCTTCACCTCAATTCTGCAACTGCAAGAACAAAAGAAACTAATTTAAAATTGACAAATCATTTTCATGAATGTGAAATCAAACAGAGGATCTCTTAGAATTGTGTAAAAATCAGAAGGATCACTTGCACAACTATACTGTTTCTTTTTTGGAAACTGCTTTCTTTTATTCCCTGAACTTTTAAGATACTCAGATTAGCATTTATCTCATTGCGAAAAACTATTACTTGTCAGATAGGCAGAGGGATAAATTCAGTAGTGGAATTGTGTTAAACTTACATCTGACTTTTTCTCTAATCATTCAATTTTAATGCCCATAATATTAAGGGCCAAGAACTTATATACATGCTTATTGGCCCTATGAAATTTGACTTTGATGAACAAGCTTAAAAAAAGGAAGGTCAAATTTGGTGTTGAATTACGAAATTATCAGGCATACCTTCAATGCAAACTTTTCTCCCAATTTCCCATTCAATTTCAAAACAAGTCCAAATTTCACAATAAAATAAAAGGAAGTGGGAAGTAGAATTAAGGCCCAGTATAATAAAAAGGAGTGAACGCTTTGATTAAAAAGCTAAAGAATTATGCCTCTTCTTGAGTGAACGGTTTGAGCATTTTCATCTTCTCTAAAAACAAAAAAGTATTAGAGACCTTGTTACCCTTCTTTTGCTATGGATGACATAGCAGATCTCATTTAATACAAATACATTTCTCTTCAGGTGTACCGATGTAAAACATGTCACAAGGTCATCCATGCTACATCAGACCAACCTCCACGCCTCCATCCACGCCCATTTATTTCCGTGGCCCCGCAGGGCGAGTGGCTCTCTGTTCGTTGTGAAACTAGGCCAAACACGTTGTTTTTGAGACGGAGACTGCGCTTTTTGCCCAATCGCACCTGGATGGGTACTTATCGCTATTTTTCAGACGAGCTCTGCACCAAAAGTGTTTTCGAAATATCTGCCAAGGGCAAGTTTCTCCCAAGTAAGTCAAGTTTGGATTCTCATTTTAGAATTGCACTTACTGTACAATAGTTGACGGCTCCCTGTTTTCAACGGGATAACCTGGAGAATAGGAATAAATGTCAGTCAAATGGAGTGACAGTTTTCAAAGCCAGATGCTAGCTTAGATGTTGTGCTATTGCATGAGATGGGGTGAGCAAATTTTCTTTCCCTGTGTTGGCAAGCAATCGAGCAAAGTGCTAAAGAACCCATTTGCTTTGAAGGCACAAGGCATGGTAGCCATAGTAGTGTATGGCAAACCTGCTTTAGGTGCATGTTCATGTTAATGCATTGCATTAGAAAGAGTACCGTCATGAGGGGCGCCATCTGACTTGTCCTTAAATGAGCAGAGCAAAACTTGAGTTAATTATGAGAAAAAATTTAAATCATATGTCAGATTTGGATAAAATATGGGTACTACTATCAGTGCATCACAGATTGTATTAGATTAACTTTCTATGACAGCAGTTTATTACTACAGTGTAACGTGCACTGAATTTTATACTTAAGGTGTACTACGCTAAGGAAACAAACAAAGCATACGGACTATTGAAGGAGTATGTGAAAAGGAGCCTTGTAACCTGAACTATCTGAATTGGTTCCTACATGATCAAGTGTTGATCCAAAAATGAAATTTAAATCAAAATTCGTCAGATTTCTGAATCTCAAGATGCCAAAATTAAGTGTCCATTCGCTTTTTTTCTTGAAAATTTGAGGTTTCTACTAGAAATGCTTTGTTAGCGGTGCACTTTGCGAAATCCCGAGATAATCCCATTTGGCCACTTGGTACAAAGTTGAGATGTGGAAGGAAAGTCGATCGAAGACGGGCATCTCGAGTAGTTGATCAAATTCAATGCAATCCTGTTCCAAAGGGAACAACGATACATCGATCAGGATTTGATCGAGATTCCTTGCAAGCCCAACTACGATTTTCTTCAGGTCAAAAAGAGGATCAATTGGTACACTTTTGTCCTCTAAGACAACGATTGTATTTCTTAACATCCAGTTCAAAGAGATGGGCAACTTGGGGAGTCCACAGACAGTTTTCGACCACCATTCAAAGTGGTAAATGTAAGTTTATACTACCAGAATTTTTTTCATCAGGTCGGCCATGCAGCGCTTAATCAAAAGAGAGGCCGGTCGGTTTCGCTTACACGATGAATGACGAGCTGTCCCAACCACTCAATCAGTAAACTTTGGTCATTTCAAAAAAGTTTGCACCCTACTACTACCGTTACTCCAGTAGCAGCTCAGTCCTGTATGCAAGACTGTTCCGAGTAATAGCTATTTAAACAACAGCCATTGCTTTCTTTGCTCGTAGTCTGTAAAGATGAGACTTGAAGAAAATTAGATGGTCAATATACCTTTCGAGAATTCTCCTTTGCATGTTGTCGAGTTTGAAGTAAAGAGCAAATTTGGCTTGTCTGAGTTTCACTAAAGAAAAAAATACCTTAAACTTTGGAAAAGCCTCATTAGAAGAAAAGGACTTCCATCAAATACGCAATTTTTTTATAAAGGGTTTTCAACATATAGTTTGGACTCGAAGCAATTAAAAACAAAATGTGATTCATGAAATTTACTTTTTGTTCACTGGTGACCAGAAACTTTCTTACAAGCCAGTGATCAGAGAGTTATGAATTAAAGTTTCCAGCGTTGAGGTTTGGTTTCTTTTGTGCCGATGAGAGTCTAAACTATGTCTACGAAGACCAATTTTTGTAAATGAAAAACTTCTCCTTTTTCTTCTTTGAACTTCCGTCACTTTTGTCGAGTTTTTTACTCGTGAAAAGAGGAGAAACTCTTGCCTTGCAACAAAATCGAGCCACCTTTGTATCTTCTGGAATACCCTGGCACAATTATGGGCACATTTGAATATGAATAGGATGCCACCATAGTTAGATATTTCCCTAGGGGCACTTCCACTGCTTATCAAGTGAAAGGCTTGTCAAGTTACAATACCTTATGCACCGGAGCTGTAGGGTGTCATGTCATCGCTGGAACTTGGCCTGGTTCCTCAGAAGTGACGAATGGGTTGGTTTCTTGTTCTCTTTCGCCAAGATTCATCAAACGCGAGACAAGATGTCTCCGCCCATTTTGGCTGATGGTTGTAGGCGTGATTGGTGGACAAAAATTTGGACGACTTGAAGCACGTCTTAATCGCGTTAATGTGGGGATGAATGGGATTAGCATGAATGAATGGGAGTTTATTGGGGGACAGGGATTGCCAATCGTGACGAGAAAAGTTCAGGGCAATTAGTCTCGATAAAGCTGATTCATGAAAAAGGTAACCAAACAACCTGAAAGTGTATTGTATGTTTTGGATTCCAAGTTTCTGTCTTGGAAACGCGCTCCAACCATTTGCAATGCATTTGTTTGAAAGAAACAACCTTGGCATCTCAGTTATCTTCATCAGGTTTCCTCTAATGAGAAAGCATGAACACGACTTTTCTTCGAAAAAAGCCTTCAAATGGCGTAAGGCGCACTTCCAAGGCATGCTCTTACCTTGATCTTCGTTTTGAAGTTTTCTTCCAAACTCAATTAATCAAGCTTAGCTTCAGGATAGTCTTTAATCATCATTCTATCAACTTGGTTTTTCAGGTGGATTATCCTCCAAAGTAGATGGCGGTTCCAACTTCGAGTTCAAGATAAAAGAGGCTTCAATCAAGCCTCAAACAGAGTCCCTAGCTCGCCAATTGAACGCTGTACCAACCGGATCTTGTGGCTCTCGAGGCCAATGGAGGCTGGACGATTATCAGGATATTACCCAAACCAATGGTTGTAAGGCCATGGGATTAAAAATTCCAATCATTGAAAAGGATTTGTTAAAAATTGAGATCGATCAACGAGCGAATGCTTTTGCCAAGCCCCACCTCTTGTTGTACTTGGGACAAACGGACACGGATCAACGCGAATCTTCATCCACCTATTTTACCCGGCCCACATCCTATCAGCCGCCTTTGATTCAGTGTCACATAGATCCCGGCTATCACATCCTGACCAACGAGCTGTTTCCATTGGCCCAAGCGTTAAGGATGTCTCGGAATGTTGCCAATGGCATCAGAAGCAATGTCTGGATTTTTTTAAGTACAATAATCGTAAACTTTTGGAGCGTGATGCCGAAATGAGCCAACCCATTTGTCAAAGATTTCCAAATTCCAATGTGGCGATTGCACAATATTATATCATCTCGTGAAATAAAACATGATCAAGACCTTTTGAAACCAGTGCTAACCTCATCAGATGTCGACTGCATTTACAATTCAGTTGTCGTTCACCATAAAAAACAATGAGTCACAGTTCCCGTTCCTTTGGTCAAAGCTGTAATTACGTAGCTAAAAAGCCATTCCTCGGAAAAATGCAATGGTGTTACCAGTTAGTTAATTCCGTAAAATCGAAATGAGCGATATTTCACAATTATTACCTTATCATGGCTATTCTTCAACATCCCTGCTAAAAGAATTTGTATTTTTTTTTTTGAAATATGTTAGATATAGTGACAGTAAAATGCAACCAATATGGCAAATATTTGCAGTAACATTTTCTTCCATCAGAAATTCCCATACTTACGCAGCTTCCCTGGTAGTAACCTGTGGAATCATATATCATGGAAAAATGTAACAAGTTTAGTATGATATTCTGAAAACCAAATACTTGACAAATTCACTCAGAAAGAGGTTGTTAAAGCCAAGCGTGTTTAATCATGGACATGTGAGCTATGAAGCATTGGAAAGTCAATAAAACTTGATCACACGAACAGGTTCAATATCATCAAGAGCACATTTTGGCCCTGATCTTCCACATTCAGAGTACACTTTCAAAAAAACGCCTATTTCAGGGCAGCAAATTGAACTTTGTTTCTTAATCATTTACGAACTCGCCAATATTTTATCAATCTGAATTTTGTTGTCAAATAGATAAAGTAATCATGAAATCGTCTGAAAAGGCACAATTCGGGAGTATGTTTTAAAATCTACATGGTTTCGTGGCTTACCCAGAACATTCTCAATGGAACAATGCTATCCCTAGTGTGACCATCGTACATTGCTCGTCTATTTGAGATCGGAAATTGCTGGGATCTACAGGAAATTTGAGCCGTAAAGTTTGGCTTTTTTGATGCCATGCGCTGAAGAGTGATGAAGGGGCCACGAAGACTCGCAATAAATTTGCTGAAGTCTAAGACTACGATTTCTTTCGTAAATGCGGGCCTTTGGCAAGCACTAGGCCGGCCGAACAGGGCCAGGAGGACAACAGTCTGAAGATATCGATTTCGTTCTTTCACAATCAAAAAGGATTTTTTTAGATTGATTGTGACGCAGGAGGAGTAAAGTGTTCATTACTTGAAGAGCCAAGGAAACTGCGTATGTCTATGTAGGGCTTGTCAAGTGAACGCGTTCTTGAACAACTGACGGTATTCCATGGAGTAAAGTCAAAGACAACCTACCCAGCCAAACAGCACTGTGCATGCATTGAATTTTGACATTTATTCCATTTTACATGCTTGTCTAAGCAAACAGCATTGTGGTATTGAGCCGATTTGATAGTGTGTTCACCGATAAACACCGAACATGTTCATTTTGTTTGGTTTTGCAATCCAGCTCACTCAAAATCACCCTATTATTGAAAATTCAATTGGCGGATGGTGCAGCTTGACTGTGATGTTTGTCCTTATTCTCCCTCCCCAAAATGCCCAAAATCAGGGTGCCGGACCACATATTCCCTTGAATTTCCTTCACTTGACATGCCCTATTAGGGTGTTAGTCGTTCCTCGATAAAAGGAACGAATTACAGTTACAATTAATAAGTAAAAAAGAGCAATTCGTTGCACAACTGTTACTGGGCAAAAAAAATGTAATGGCGTAACTCGTTACGATTATTTATACTAGTTAGGCGACCAATATTTCAGATTTTTTGACTCATCAAGACCATACTTCAATAAATCAATGGTTATGTTTTTTTGTTTCAAACTGTCCTAAAATATGTAGTTTTCCAGCCATCGCCATGGGGGCTAGTCAAGTAAACGCGTTCATGGACAACTGACGTTATTCCACAAAGTAAAATCAAAGACAACATGCCCAGCCAAACCGCACTGTGCATGCATTGGATTTTGACATTTTTTCCATTTTACGTGCTTGTCTAGGCAATTAGCATTGTGGTATTGAGACAATTTGTTATTGCGTTCACTGATTAACACCATACATGCTCATTTAGTAGGGTTTTGTAACACAACTTGCTCAAAAGCACTGGATTATTGAAAATTCATTGGGCAAATGGTGCGAGTTGACTGTGATGTTTGTCTTGGTTCTCTCTCCCCAAAATGCCCAAAATCAGGGTTCCCGACCACATTTTTCCTTGAATTTCCTTTACTTGACATCCCCTATTGAGTAGGCCCTGACAAAACTTGTAGAGAAATATGGTCTTTAAAACAACGGTAGTTCTGAACATGAACGAACCTATTTATTAAGATAGACATATAATTATAAATTAAACAGTGGATATAGTGCTCAGAATTGATAGTCTTACCCCCAGCCTTGTAGCAGATCCTTGGGGTCAACTAATTGCCTTGATGACTTAGAAAATAGAGTGGAGAACGCGTGTGCTGGTTCGTGCAGATCATTCGTTGGCAGGCAGTCTGTCGGATGTATCAGTCCTTATTGACCGCAAATTTGCAGTAAAGAATCACATGAATTTGCAAAAAAAAATGCAAATAGACTTGCCCAAACCGACACGATCTGGAGGGCCGTAAGGGTTATTTTTGCCCATCTCATCAAGCAATGGGTAGATGAAAAGGACATTCGGTCATAATAGTTTCTTGCATCAGGATTTGAACCCATTTTACATGGGGAAAAGATTCTTGCTTTGTTCACTCTGCCCTTTAGATTGATCAGCTTAACCAGCGTCTAGAACATTTTTAATATTGCAAGATAAAAAAAAATCTGAGTTCAGCACCAGCATAATAATGATGTCAAAGTGAAATTGTTTGAGAAATATTTTGTTGCTAAAATAAGTTTCAATACATGATAGAGACAAAATTTATCATGTAAACAAATTTCTCTAAAATGATGAAAGCCAATTACTAAAGAATCAGTCTAACCATCCATCTCCATATCCATTTACTCTATACCCCATGAAAGCATGGTAAGATTAGTGCCCTGTATTAGAAGAGTACGACAGTGAGTTCAGCGCACCGTTGCGGTGAAATTTTGAACCTTCAATTCCGTTCCAAAACAATGAGTTCTACAAGATGCGTCCCAGATCCAAACCAAACGCATCTTGTTAATGTTTATCGCTTATTGGTTAGTTATAAGGCTGAAGTTACTCTTTAGGCATCATTACCTGCAATCACAGCAACACCAAATCAGATTATGCACTTTTTCCCCAAAATTGGACAAAGTGGCGCATAAATTGGTGTTTAAAACATTAACTTACGTTTAAGGATGTCTGAAATGCAATTTCAACCTTAAAACTAACCTTTAAAGCAATAACATTAAGAAAAATTGAGTTTGGTGTGGGACTGGGACGCATTTAAACTCGGTGTTTTGGAACGGAATTGAAGGTTCAAAATTCTGCCGCAGTGGTGCGCTGAACTCACTGTCGTACTCTTCTAATACAGGGCACTAGGTAAGATGTGTCTGATCTTTCAAGATGTACTTTACACAAAAAAAATACATCCCACCTTTCAATATTGTGTATCTCAAAAAAATGGCAACAATTAAAGAGAGGCAGAGTTATATGAAAGGGATGGATGTTATGAATATGTAGTCAATGAGAATATACTTGCATCCTATTTGTATTTCCAAGTCAAAAAAAATTGCAGAAAAAAAATCAAGAAAACTCCAGTGAAAATTGCAAAGTTTGCCGATGCAATAAATTTGTACAAAAATCTGGGATGTGCAAGCTCTTGCAAAATTTGCACAATTTCCAAGACTTTCCAAGCCTTGATATTGCATATGTGCTTAAAACTGCATTAATCCCATTCTTGGTGATGTTCGTTTGGTTAAGCCAATGGAAACGCATATTAGGAAAATAATTTCTTTTCCAAATTTTGAACTACTTCAACATTATCAATCTTTTGGGGGTAACATGGCTCATGTCTTTTTGAAATTTGAAACTTGTGAGGTGAAAGGCATATCTAAAAAGTCAAAGAAAGATATATTTAGGGTGGGAATTTCGAATGCGGACAAACATGTATAATAAATTAGGTTGGTACATTGCAAAATCAATTTTGCTTTTTTGAAAAATTAGTTTAACGGAAATTGAATGAGGATTGATAAACAATAAAGCAGAGCAAATAGAACAAGATTTGAAACCACAAAAACATAAATTTGGAGCAACGGTTGCCCATTTGGAAGGCTCCAGCTGCCAGGTGGGTGACGTCAATAGATATACCACAACAGGGGTAAAACTGAGGATAGGCTGTGAAATGAGGGGATTTGGGTTATATCTTTAGCAATATATCTCAAAATAAACGTAATGGCACCAATAAAAGAACCTTCAAAATATTAAATAATTTCAAAATATGCAATATGAGTGTGAACTTGAGCTAAAAATTGAGGACAAGAACCAGATTCATACAGTTAAAAGTGCTACCTTAAGATGGGTGTTGGATGAGACTAATTGGAATGATTGGTTATGTAACTTAATTTTGCTGTCAAAATGAGTTGTTTAATTGTCATAAATACTAGTGGAAAAAGTTACAGAAACTTTAAACAAACTCATGAATTGATTGATGAACTGTTTACTCATTTAACTTGCTGAAGTTAGCGCCAATAAATAATCAAACCATAGTTTCATGAAGCTTTAATGTTATTATTGTTTTTGTTTATTAAATATTTTTATTCAAAAAAATTGATCTTGTTTTTGACGAACAATTTGGTTTATAAACTCATTTGAAGATGTTTTTTCAACTTGTAATCAGTCAATGTAATATTCTGATGCCCTCGTTTATAGGTTACAAATCAAGCAGCTTTCATAAATTGAATAACAATTTTTAAAAACCATGAAGTCATGAACACTTCATTTTATTTATGTAATTAATTTAAGATTATTATCTATATTTGTATAGTTTGATCTAATTTTCTAAAAAAAGATGTCGTTCATGAATTCATCTGAATGTACTTTTTCCAAATTATAATCAATAAATGTCATACTTTAAAGACCTCTTAAATGGATTGAGAATCAACCAACTATCATAATTAATGAAACACTTTTAGAAACTATCAAAAGGAGGCAAGTGTCACATTCATGATTTCAAATCTTCATAAACTTATCATTAACTCATACACACATAGACTCATTGACTTATGTAATTCAAAACTAAATTTCTACAAAAAAGTAACGTGTTATGTTTTTCTTGCTAGTTATCAATTGCAGTAGTTACTAATTAAGTGTATAGGATGTAACAAAATATCTCAAATTGTTGTTTAATTTGAAATTTCAGGGGCAAAATGTGCTTTCCATATACCGAATACTATCATATGAATGAGTAATGGAGTTTTTCTACACTTTCATTTCATCAGGTCTTGACTTAGTTGTTGAAAATTATGATGATTATTCCCTCCTGAAAGCCTTATAAAATGAAACTAAAGATGTGAGCAAGATGTATCAAATACCTTAAATATTGGTTTATGATACATCCAGAGCATTTTTGTGCCAAATAAGATAGTAGTGAAGTTTTTGAAGGTTGATAAAGATTACCTTTTTTTAAGAAAAAAAGCATACTTAAACGTACAATTTAGCATTGAACATTATTGTAAGACTTGTGATACATTTTTTTCCATGCTCTAATAATTAATTTCATTAATATTTCGAAACCCACCTTATCAGATATATTTTTAGCTTTCACACATTAAACAACTCCCCACTTAGTTGAAGCAATCTAAGCTTGCATCTTCCTTTTTTCTCAAATTTGCCTTAATATGCATCAAATGTTTTCCACCTTCAAGGTAGTAACATGTTTAGTTATAGTATAGCTTTTTAATTGCATGTTATCTCAATCAAAGATAAAGAACTGTGACCATAAAATTGAGAAGCATGTATTTTCAATCAGGATGTGTGTTTATTTTTCTGCATATTATGTAAATACAATCAAATGCATGAACTATGTTGGATGTAAAATTGTTAAAAAACCAAATTTAACTTCAACCCATCATATAAAAAATTGGTGAGGACCTTAAAATCCTCATTTGCACTAAACCGAGCATCATCCTTATATAATCTGCTACCATGCTCACTCTGACGATTCTATTTTTTAGATGATCCATCATTAAGTTTTAAGCAACATTTCGATCGTTTTTAATTAACAATCCCAGACCAGCCTTTCG
The DNA here is from genome assembly GCF_007210705.1 of Tigriopus californicus. Classification (NCBI taxonomy): domain Eukaryota; kingdom Metazoa; phylum Arthropoda; class Copepoda; order Harpacticoida; family Harpacticidae; genus Tigriopus; species Tigriopus californicus. Next base: position 6,369,796 of record NC_081447.1, on the reverse strand, counting down.
TTCAAAGGTGTCCTGGAACGGCAAATTCGTACGCATTATGTGACCAAATCTTTTATCAATTATGACTTACGGCGAACTCATTCCCCTGTATAAGTATAAAAAAACCGAAAAGAATGTCGCAAAAAAAGAAATGTACAGCAAAAATGAGGAAAACTTCAAATCTCACAAGTTTTTAGATTTACACAAATTTGTTTTAAAAAGATCCAAATTGGAGAAATATTGATTTGTTTGCACTTAAATGAGTGAAATTGCAAAATGAATTGCAGAAAAGTGACAAATTTTGCTGATGAAATTGCAAGATTTGCAGGTGCAATCAATTTGCAGAAAATTATGGGATATGCAAGTTTTTTTTGCAAAATTTGCACAATTTGCAGGATGTAAGTTTTGGCCGGCCCTAGTCATTAAAATTACACCAATCTCAAATGTAACGGGATTACAGTTCCCTTTTTCTAAAAAAAAAGGCACAAATCATTGTAATTTTTCTAATATTGGAACTTCTGCCCTGGTCCATATAAACACCATCAGTGTCATCCGTATTCATCCATGGTTTTGCGCAGTCCATGACGTATATCTATATACATACAAAGGCTTTGATTGGAAAATCGTGTCTACTCGAGGTTTTGAAGTTGTCTATTTTAAGACTTACGTAGGGAATCTATGAAAGTTCTCTCTCATTCATTTGGTTCCTTTCATAATACATAAACGCTCGATTGACATGTTTGGACCTTTCATCTCTTGAAACCCTTCATTCATTTCAACCCGCCATACTTTTCTCGGCATTATTCCGCGGTAACAGACCTTCTGCCAGTTGAATCCGACCGAGTTAGTGCATGCAACGGTTGGCTGAATTTAGTAAACAAACATGACCTCTCCAATGTTGTAAAACCCTCCTGGGCCGTGTGACCCATCTCATTAGACTAATCCGTTGTTTGCACCCCCATCCCAACCCAAGCCATCGAGTCCAGAATGGATCTCGGAGCCCGACGCCATTCCCCACCCGATGGCCAGGATCAGGATCCCCGTGTCAACATTGCCGGCGCCAGGCCCTCGGATGCTACGGGTGCCCCGCCCGTGGACTCGTTTGAAGCCGCTATCCATGGCCAAGAGCCTAATGCGCCTCTGCTTACCAACAAGGAGATTCAAATCCTGAAGCAATGCGAACGTGGGTGCTTCATCAAGCGCCGGAATCGGTGTTAGCTCAACGCATCCGGAAANATTCGTCGAGGAGTTGGTCAGAGTCGATCAAATCGACATCGTCGTCGTCGAGATTGCCCAGCGACCAGACAGCATTCACGGCCGGGCTGACGGGCTGCTGTACGGCCAAGGCGGATGTCGTGAAGCCATCATGAACCGAGGTTTACCCGGCGGAGCAGTGGGCGCCGCTTTGGCCGTGATGGCCGTGAAATCCGGACGATTGACGCCTCATCCCACCTATGGAGCCATACCTAAAGCCGTGGGCATGGGTTTGCTAGGCTTCTTTAGCGGTCGCTTCTCGTATGCCAACGTGTGCGTGGACCGGGTGCTTCATCAAGCGCCGGAATCGGTGTTAGCTCAACGCATCCGGAAACAACGGGGAATAACCTCGCCGTATGATGACGAGACGGCCCCAGGCTCGCTGGGGGGCTCGTCCATGGCTCCTGAGGGGTCCGGTTATCCGTCGAGTAGGTCGGATTTCCCGTCGTCGCGAGCGTCCCCGGCGCTCAGTAATCTGCCGGCCAGTGTCCCATCGGCTTTACCCGAATCCGATCCCAATTATGCCCCTCCCAGTAAAATGAGGCGGAAGAACAAATATGGCGACGATGTGTTTGATTGAAGAGCTTGGACGATGCTTCTAGTCTGTTGTTAAATAAAATATTCTATTTCGAGCGCATCAAAGGGGCATTTCTTCGGAAGACGAGCCAGAATCTCAAGAGATTCTCGGAAGAGGCGACAGAGAGAGGTAAGTAAATAAGTAAGTGGGAACTGACTGATTAACAAATGATCCAAAAGCTAGCCAAAGGTGAAAATGAGCTGGGTCTTCCAAGGAGATGAGCATGCAGTGACATTTCCCCACAAGGTTGCTTGTGAGTGCGACTTATTTGACATTTTTGGAAAACTGAAGTGTTTTATTGTTCACCCTTTCTCGTTGATGAGATAAAAGTGGGAAATTCACAACTCAAAGGCCATGATGATCTTCCTGTGTGTCCCAAAATGAATACGTCAAACTGAAAGATGTGAAGTGATTCACTGGGTCTGGTCTAAGATCACGGATGTTGTGTGACCTTCTAAGCATCCGCATTCAATTGCCGCTTAGACAGTGCAATCTTTTCTCCGGGTTTGAAAGCAGGCATCCCCAAATAAGGGCAGCTCGCGCACCGAAATGCGTCTCCCAGGTAACACTGAAATTGAATGAAGATGTTATACGGAAATGGCTTTCCAGAAGCTCTTCATTTTGAGGTCACTTCTCCTTAAAAAGCCAAGAGACAAAGACCTTTTCAGACTTGGTAAGAAAGAAGGAACTTACACTCCCGCACGACGATGTCACGGTCTTCTTAGTCGGAGTTTTCCCCTCTTCGATCTCTTCCTTGAGTCCACAAGAACAATCCTTGCAAGCTTTGCGCTTACCCGTGGTTCCGCACACTGGAAAGTTAAACACCCTTCATGAGTATCGTATCATTTGATATACATTACCCAAAGCAAGAAGGACGAAATACATGGAAACCTCTCTACTCACGTGTTCAGCTGCCCATTTTTTAGTATATCGGATCTCAATTAAGCCACTCATTTCTTTCTTGATAAGATCAATTTGGTACGAGTTCAAGGAACTCAAATGGCAAATTTTATCCAGGCTTTGGCTTACGAACAAAAGTTAAAGGAAATTTGGTAATGTCTGTGCCCTAGAACGATTGTCGTGACTAGGATTTTTGCCGCGTAGCAATGACTATAGTAGGTCTTAAAATGTGCTAAGTTTTACAAAAATCATTCAATCATTCGGAAAACTCTGACCTAGGCTTCAGATTACCCTTCAGACCCAGCTAAGTATTATTTCGCCTCACCCCTCAATGATTCGGCACTGGGTTTGGCCCAATCGGATTCGTCGAGGAGTTGGTCAGAGTCGATCAAATCGACATCGTCGTCGTCGAGATTGCCCAGCGACCAGACAGCATTCACGGCCGGGCTGACGGGCATGGGTGCGACGTTTTTGGCGAATGAAAGCAACCGAGAGGATCCTACCTCAAAGGCCGGGGCTTCACATTTGACGGATACCACTTGAAAGTCACCGATCAACTGCAATGCTTGGGCAATCTCGGCCTTATGATCCGTTTGGATCGCTTGAGGCTCAGCCACGTTGACGAATCCGGCTAGTTTGATGTTCGATATCAGGCGATCAGTCGTGATCAAGGGCGATTCGATGGGGTCATAGCCTGATTTGACGGCTTGAACGATCTGAATGGAGGCTCCTGGAGAGGCTAAAGCCACAATGCGGCCCAAAAGATCCACATCGTGTTGGATGGTTTGAGGAGCTTGTAGTCCCGATACGATCTGAGCAAATGAGGAACGGGCTAGTCCACCTAGATGGGAGACATATTCGCGTTTATGGCATCAATATATTGGACCTCAAGGAAGCATTTCAGTTCCGGATTGATACAGTGTCAGCTGAAGCAATCCAAGTATCAATCCAAGGCATCGAAAACAGGAATGAAAATGATAGATCTATGAATAGTGCATGAAAATGGCTTGAAGTTTCGGGGGAACTAGCCACACCCTATATTCTATGTTTCAGAGTGCTTTCAATCTAGTTGGTTGAGAACCATCGATGAATGCTACACCCCAAAAAACGCATTTGAACCAAGGCAGACCATGCATGCCATGGCTGGGGTCAAATGAAGCCATTGGATTACTGGTCTTCATCATTCTACTGTTATCCTTATTATTGTTATAATCATTCTATTCCCTAACCCGATTCGATCCCATCATTCCGTACTAAAATTCACTTGAAACCATATTAGCTACCAACATGCCACGCCAATGGCGGACCTATCATTACTCACTTACTCGTCATTATGCTTATGGTTAGTATGACCCGTTGTCATTAGTTCCTTACCCATGGCGAGTCGTTCCACATTTTCCCGTAAGGCGTTTGGATGGGTTTGGGCGGGATCCGCTTGTTCCAGAAGCTTCCCATCCGAGGGCAAATCTTTCCACAATAACAAACTTGACGTCATTTTCCCTACTAGTCGTAACTCAATGACGGTCAATGAAGCCAGTAGAGGACGACCGACCGAGCTACTGACTTGAGGATCAGTTCATTCACTTGGGTACGATTGTGTCAGCGGATTTTGGCCCTGCTTGTAGTGGAAAGAGAAACAAGAGAAACATGAAAAACCAGGGAAAGATGAGGGATAACGGGTGGGCTGGGAGTTTTTGTACATTTTTTTAGCGCCTCGAACACTGCCCTCTGCCGCGTCTAGATATGGATATTTAACCTTGAAGGGCTCAGAGCACAGTAAAGAACTAAGGCATTTGGCCTTTTGTTTTGATCATGAAAGGCCAAATATTGGGCTTATGAACTACGATGGATAGTTTCCAGATATTTCAAGGTTGGGATGAATAGGCAAAAATTGTAAAAGAAGAATAAGTAATTCAATTGTTCATGGGGTGAAATGACATCAAATTTGCAGTCTGTTTCCTAAAATTTCCAGGAATGTGCTTAATAGCCAGAATTGAATATGAAAGTTAAATGATGTATCTCAAATCATCAATCAATAATTTGCTGATTCGCCGACACGAAATGAATATTTCAAAAAAAAGCTGAACATAGAATCCATTTAACCATATTTTTTCCTTTTAATGCATGAAAACTATTTGGTGGCTTAAGGAGCTGTTACTTCCTGACATTAAAAACAAGTTGGGTAATTTCATAGTTATAAAATTGGTCAACTATAACACAAAAACATTACATTTTCTTGAACACTTTGATGGGAAACGATGATCCTGAAAATTTTTGCATTCAACCCTGCATCATTTAGCTTCTGCTTTATCCTTACAGGATATGGAAAATCTCTTAAAATAGCTTTTGATGCATTCATTGTGTGAAATTTCTCTTAAGAGTTACTTTGTTCAGTGAAAATTCTAGCTCCTTGGAATGCATTCTCTTGTTTCATTTTTGGTTTGGACACATCTAGGCAAAACAGAGGAACCTGCCTCCTCTCTAAAATCGGGTTGTCTAACAAGTACACTCTTGGCCGATGCTTTGTGGACTCAGCTTGAACTGGGACCAAGGGTGACCAACCAGATTCACATCTTGATTGACATAGATTTCAGCTGCAAAAAAAAATACTATGCAAAAAACTGTTCTTTCAAATTGACCCTGACTCCTTGTTTGATACTAATTTTACCCTAAAGTGGATTATTTGCATGAACTGATATAGATATCAAGGATTAGTCACCGGAATCTTCCCGTAGAACCACTCTCTAGTTAGTGATGTTCCAAAGAGGAGCCCATGAGCATTTTTTTTCACAATCTTTTAAAACAATTTGCCCATCAGCTCCCTTCTTATCGTTTATGATTAAGCAATTTCCATAAACTATATGCTGGTTCATGCTCTTGCTTCAAAACTTTTCGCCAATTTTGGCCACTCTATCAAATTCCCAGCCTATTCTGCCTTAATCTCTTACTGCCTTCTGATCACGAGTGACACAGCTGACCATTCCCTACAGCATTGTTTGTTGTTATTGGTGGGTAGAACTGAATCGGTGTTTTGAAAGCAGACTTTGAAAAGTTGGGACGGCCTTTGGAAATCCGCTAATATCATGAAGCTCGTCAGGTAAACGCACCCAAATGGGCCCACATCCTTTCCAGGACATGTTCACTGTGCCATTGGTCTACATTCCTTGATTATCGTCATTGGTTTTGGTGCTCATTTGAGCTCTGGAAGAATCCCGGTTTTTTTTGGAGGGACCAACGTTCGTCCTGCTTTTTCATAGAAGATTGACCCCGATTCATTGACTTGTAATTACAGGTTCCTTATGAAGTTGTCGCATGAGAGTGTCACCCTTGAGCTCAAGAATGGAACGCAGGTGTCGGGCACGATAACGGGCGTGGATGTGGCCATGAACACGCATTTGAAAGGGGTGAAAATGACCTTGAAGAACAGAGATCCCGTCAATTTGGATCAGCTCTCTATTCGCGGTAACAACATCAGGTAAGAATGGGCGTACACGTGTACTGTACGGACCGTAAGGTACATGATATGTTCAATTGTAGGACAAGTAATGGGAAATTTGTAATATGTTGGTAATATTAGAGTATAACGTGCACAATCCCTTTGCTGCCTTGATTGGTGGAGTTCTTCTTTGTGGGCCTAATTCTTCAAGACTGAACCAGATATCATCAATCGTAACCTATATCATAATTTTTAACCATATTATTGCAGTTCTTATATGAACTTTTAGGCAAGCTCTGGCAGGTTCGTTTGTTTGCTGGTACCAGTGCCATTGATGCACGTTTATTAGCTGGTTCCAGAGCACGCCTAAACGTCCGAAAACATTAGTAGAAAGTGCTCAAATGTGAAGGTGTGAGTTTTGTAATAATAGTTTACGAGGTACCATATTTTATTAATGTTATTTTGGCCTCACTTTTGGAGCTCCATTGACCTCCAGCTGTTGTTGGGGTGGCATAATAATGTATTATTTAATCATTTTAAAAGATTATAATTGTTTGGAGGGCATCCTACGTTACTTTCGGTGTCTAGATTTTGTGGCCCTTAAAGGCTTGTACATGGTTCACTCACTTCAAACTATCTGCCCCCGAATGGTTCTAAGAGCCATTGCAATCCAAGAATTTGTTATTCTTTGTCTAAGTCGCTTCACTTGTTTCTTTGGCTCAAGTTTCATTCATTTTTGGCAGACGCCTTACTTGCACAAAATTCAGATGAATTAGTGGTGAATGGTTCTTTTCTTTTGAATTTCCATTTCTGTAAAGGTCAGCATGCAATCGAAATGTGCCATGTTTTCATTCCTCCATAAGGATAATAAATTCCTCCATAAGGCATCAGTACCACAAAAGGAGGTAATCCCTTTTAGTTGAGTTTTCAAAGCTTTAATATGCCGAAAAGAGAATTTAGATGTCCTGACCATATCATTTCCCGAGAATAGTAGATTCGCAAAATCATTCCCGGGAATTGCCGAGAAAGAAAAATGCATCCTGCATCCCACTTCCAGCTTCAATGTATATGAAAATGAAAAAAAAAAGTCATAAATAGGCAAAACACTAATTCAGCTGATGCCAAACCCCATGTTTAAGAAACAATTTGGCGGAGCTAAGAATGACTAGTTTTGAGGGTGGTCTCTTCCGCTGGATTCGGAAATTTTAGGTCCAATAACGGTCACAATCTCTTCCCATTTAGTTTGATAGCTTGCTCAGGTCACTTTATCATATTTTTCCATTAATTCAAGCAATGCGCTTTATTTGGGCCGCTAAAATGATGCTCTTGTTTCACCCAACAAAAGAAATGTTTCAATGATGGGCTGATGTTTGTGACGAGGCTTATAATGGGGCACACAGAATTTGCACAATTTGGAAGCCTCCTGTGCTCCTTTTTTAGTGATTGAGTCACTTGCTCTCTTAAGCTTCAATTACTCTAGGAATTAATCTTGACAAACTTTGACATTGATTACATGTTGAAGATGGCCAAAAGTGTGGAACGAGTAAATAATTTCCTTCCACAAATTCATTTTGTTTAATGTCAATTTGCAGCGAACTATTTGGTAGACATTAAATGCTTACATAAGCGAGAGTTCCCTAAAGGGGCTGGCGAATTGAGGAGAGAATACTCCCAAGGGTAATTAATGACGTAAATTAAAAGCATTTCATTTTGGCTTTGACGAAGCCACTGTTTGGATTTATGGCTACCACTTCCTGTTACTTGATAAGCTCATAATGATATCATTCGGAAAACAGAAAATAATAAGTGCGGTCCCACTTTCCGGAAACTTGTTCAGTATCAATATATTATACATATTGATGCTAAAAGTAACCTCGAAATGCAAGGAGTTGCTTACTTTTAGGAGGGGAGTAGAAATGGGGTCACCTTGAAAAGCTCTCTGTAATTCCACTTTCGCATGTCCGCTTTCGACATTACTACAAATTTTCCAGAATTTATCAAGTTTCTTTATTTACTTAAAAGGTTGACAAAAAGGATTTTTGAGACGGCATTTTTGGACCACCCGAATCACTCGAACCATTTTTAGGGGCTTATTTACAGTCCAAGTCTTGACAATTACATCTGACGTTAGAATAGCACTTTATTACGAGCGTTTCATTGGATATTTGAATCAAGTTAATTGGGATCGATCTCCATGTGTGGCTGCCTTGAAGTACGCTGGAGGAAAAAAAATCTAAATCTAAAAATATATGGCTATTATTGAGTTATTTCTTCAATATTTGAAATAAACGTCGATGTATGGGACTCCATACAATAGGAAGAGTAGAGGGTTCTTGCTCTGAATTTAAATAAATCCCTTTTGATTAATTGATGATAATTGATTTTTGGACAATCTTGTATGTATGTATGTATGTAGAAGACGAAAATGTTTGATTTTGACAAAGAAAGATCCAAACTTTGGTAACAATTGCCTCCACTCTATATTTACATTCGTTTCAGATACTACATTTTACCCGAACACTTACCTTTGGAAACATTGCTCATTGACGATGGACCCAAGAAACGAGCAGACAAAGGACGAGGCCGCGGTCGTGGGGGACCCACACGGGGTCGAGGAGCTGGACCTAGAGGACGTGGTCGAGGGAGAGGAGGTCCTCGGGGACGTGGCCGTGGTGGCCCCCCTCGGCGATAGTCACGCAAGACCCCTGGTCGTGTACGTTTTGAGAGTATTCATTGTGAATGAAAGTGAATGTGTCACCCTGCCGGAAATAGTAGGTGGAAAAGACTTACTGCAAAATATGTTCTTGTGTAAAAGAAATAAAATGTCATCCATTGATCGGAGTGTTTGTCTTAAGATAATTCTCACAAGAGCAGCAAAATGACCGGAACTAATTCTCTACTTACCGGAAGCAAATGTTTACGACATCTTAATCGTATCATACGAATTAGAATATCAGTACATATTTAACACGGGCGCTCGAGTTGAAGATTCTGTGTATCTCGGTTAAAAATACCCTCTTGATTCAAGCTCAAGCCATTGTTATATTGATCATCTGCCAAAGGGAACAGCTCAATCCCAATTAGAGACTAAAATCGCCCTCGTTTCTAATCCTTTCATACATTTTGACATCTCAATAGGGTATAGAACGAAAGTAAATCCAATTTTCTTTTCCATTAGCTTTTGTATGATTTCTCGGCAAGTCAATTCATATTTTATGAAATAGTTGTCCGAACAAAGAATTTATTTTTAGTCAGGCTCAGTGGCGAATCGTTAAATCATGACGATTCATATTGAAATATCTTAAATTGGGGATATGAAGTGATTCAAACTACCGCGAAAAGCATTCAACTGACGTCATTCAATGAAGCCAAAACGTAGAAGAGATGACCGGCCAACCTAGCTATGTTTTATAATTTTAGAAAATTATTTCATTTCACCGCTTTGTTTTAGCACAATTTTTTTGGATATTAAGCCGTAGTAATACGACATCAAAGCAAAGCCAAAATGGCTTTTTGTTTTTGTTACATCTCTCTTCAGAGTCTTGAAAATTAACTTAGCTAGCTTACGGGGTGTGGTGGTCGTGATGTTTGTTTTTGCTCTTCCTCTACAGGAAACGACAGCAATGCCCAAAATGAGGACGTCAAACATCATATTTCTCTCCTTTTACTTCACTTCATTAGTTCAATTAACAATTTATTTCAAAATATCTTGTGTTGGCAACACGTATCTAGGCTGCTTAATTATACCACACGGTGTTCAAAAAGCCCCATCAAGTTTCCAGGGAAATTCCTAAACACAGCTTGGCATTTTTCTACCTCAAAAAGTCATAGGAAACAAATTTGATTTTATTGCTTTATGGAATTCTAGCCCATATAAAAAACTTACATACTTAAAATCATTTAAAAACTAAAATTTTCAAAAGCCTACTCAGTGTGATTTAGGAGCACACTTAGTTAACTCTTGAATATAAAGTTTACGCCACAATATCATCTATTTCCGCGTTACTTGGTTACATGGGATTTAGTGGTCCAAATTTCATCGTTTTTTGCCACAAAATGCCTTGGTTATATGTTAATTTCATTTCCTAAAGAATTGATATCGATTTCTATTGTGGCAAAAATGAACAATTACTTTTCTTTTTCTTACATAACTTCAAAATAACTTAAAAATTTTTACAACCTTATATAAAATCCTCAAAAAAGCAGATTTTTGAAGATTTATTTTTGAACCAACTCAAATACATTTAGTTGAGCGGTCACTGAAAATGCCACAAATATCAATGAAGTCATAAAGAAGCTATTTTTAGCTTCTGAAGCTTTTGGAAATTTTAGTTTTTATAGTGATTTTAGATATGTAAAGTTTTTATGTGGGCTAGAATTCCATAAAGCGATAAAATCAAAATTGTTCTCCATGATTTTCTGAGGTAGGAAAATGCCAAGATGGATTTGGGAATTTACTTCAAAACTTTAAAGGGTATTTACCACTGTGAAGGAATAACACACACTCAGTGTTAGTGATATCTGAAAAGCAAGGTTGCTCTTTGGTCGTTCTTCTTTTTTTAAAGGTTACTCGCAAAACCAAAAACTGAAGAACATTGTACTTTTTATTCCTTATCACTGCAAATGGAAAATTTGATATATTTGATTTCAATCAAAGCCAAGGCAACCAAGATGTTTTTGTCATAGTAGCACCAAGAATAATTGGCCTACTTCCTAACGTTCTTGACTAACAGACCTCAAAAGAAGTTACCTTTTTTTACCAAACTATGTTTTCAAAGTTATGAAAAATTCGGAAAAGGTTGAAAAACATTTGCGAAAATGCTCAAAAAAGGTTGTAAAATGCAAGAAAACAAGTTGCTAATATATGAAATAAAATTGATGCATTCTCACTCAATTGGTCGTTCGTAGCCTCTTTGATGCAATGTTTTTTTTTTTCAGTTACAAAATAATAGGTTCTCAACTGCATTTCACGGTTTTCCATTGAGTTTCTTTATTTTATTTACCAGAAATTGGGATTTCTTTCTTCGAATATTTGACATTAAGGCACTTTCTCAATATACGGATGTTATGGTATACGATTGATTCTCTTCTAAAACCTTGTGTTATTCGTGAGCGTGATTTTGTTCATTAAACCATTTTGGGTTTTGGTTTGATCAAAGCACGAACTTCTTGAAATATGGACTGTGAACGAGCCTCCCTCCAAATCGGCCTGCTCTTGGTCATAATTTAGCAAATCTGAGCCATTTTTCGAATCAAAATAATAAAATAAAGAATGTGGATCTCTTCAATAAAAGGCGGATCATAATCGTTCTTTTATTAGTACCGGCGATTACATTCCTTGCAGTGGTTCGTAAAAAAACCCTTGAAAATCCAAACCAAGCCAAAGAGCACGGAAGTAAATTAAGAAAGTCTCCAGTAAGGAAAAACAAGTTAAGAAAACATATATTATGATTGAAATGGCAAAATGGCTAAAGCTGTTCTAAAATGTGAAAAAACTAAGGAACAAGTCGACACTGAAAAAATCCTGAAAAAAACGGAAATGTGACCTAAAAATTGCCTATCGTAGGAAAAGGCCATAAAGATTTAAAAAAAGTTTTTTTTCAGGAATTATTCCATTTGTTCGAGGTCCATTAATCACACTTATATAAACTTGTATTCTCTTTTGATTTTCCCTATTGTAGCAGATCGATCCACCTAAGAGTGTTCTCAATGTTCGTTATTGGATTTTTATCTTCATCATATTTAAACATCATTTGGGATAAATAATTGGCGTATAATATGTCAAACCTTCCTAGATTGACCGTAATTTTCCACTGACATGAGTCGTGTGTCATAAAGTGGAACGAGCCTATAACGGAGGAGCCTTAATACTTTGAGACACCGACTACGTGGTCAATCTTCATCTTAAACGTAGAATTGCAGGCCAAATTTGGGGAGGAGACGTGGTGTAGTGGTTAGCGCAGTGTCCTCACATGAGAGGTCCCCGATTAGATTCTCCTCCCCGACCTTTCTCAAGGAAACTTTTGGACGCTATCCATGCCCACAGACGGAGAACAATCTGATACGGATTACGACACTGCCTATCGGAACTTTATACGGATGATGTGATGGCTAGCTTCGCTGGCCGGGCGAGGTTACCCCTCTGACCCTAGCACCCCAAATATAAAAAAAAAAATCGGTCCGTCGGCTCCTCCAAAACCAGTTTTGGGGGCTTCATCTACGAATGCAGTCGTTAACGAAACATCAGAAAACCTCTCGAATGCCTGCCAGGCCAATCATCGCTGAACTGGACTGGGTCTCGGTATTTCTCGAAGAATAACTGACATGAGGTAAACTTTTAATATCGTTCTAAAGGAGCTCATATATATTTTTAGAGGGATGTAAGCGACATGGCTTAATCATGAGATGGAAATTCATGACGCACAACATTGAGTAAGATCACAAGATATATCCTAAGCTAATCCAAAACAATTCCATTAGCTTCAAATTTCGTGTCGGGAATCACGAGGCAAGGAGCAAAAAGGCAGAGGTGTCTTAGTATAAATACAGAACGAGCTCAAAAAGCCGCAGAACCAATTTTTAAAGCGAAAAACGAGGCTGTTTTGTCTATTTTTGATTGGGTTTTGACGGGCTTTACTAACCATCCAAAAGAATGTAATCCCGGTGGTAAGAAAATTAATGATCATAATTTGTCTGATTGTCAACATTTCAGTTTTATGCAATATTTGGTCTACAACGTATTTTAGTTGGCAGACCGAGGTAACCCTTAAATATAGGGTTGATCTGGAATTGTGGTCGAAAACTTGTTGCTACCGGATCAACAACATTTTCGAATGTACACTCTACGAATCTTAGAGGAAATTAAATTAAACATTGGGGGAGCTCGAAAAAGAAGAGAAGTGGACTGCATTGTTTTAACCTGACGGAATTCTCTAATGTTTGCATATGCTCTCAAATGGCACATTATGTTTCTAAGGTCACTAAAATTGGCTCTAAACCTTTGGTTGGGACATAGCTCATGGATGCCTTTGAAAACTATCAGGTACCTTTCGTACTTTCTCTAAAAACTGTACAGTCCCAACATGTTTAGTTTCTCCCAATACGAGAGCTCTCTCATTCCTGTGATGTCCCTATTGAAACATCTTTGGACTTGTTTGACCTTTTGCAAACCTGCTGAACTCATTGGAGCCCAAATGGGTGAAGAATATTCAAGATGCGGCTGAACAATCGACTTGTACAGAGTTAGTATCGTGATACTATCTCTGGACTTAAATGTGCGATATATCCAACCACATGTTTGAAAAGCCTTACACACCTTCACGTGGATATGCTCATCGAACTTTCCATTACTTTGGAGGACTAATCCTTAATTCTTCATGGACGCAAACTGCTCAATATCATGACCTATCTCAATACTATGAACGAGCTTGGTTTGACCTAAGAGTCATTCGTTTGCTTTAAAAAACTGGGCTCATCAATCGTTTCAAATACTCGATCCAAATGTGCAGAAAGCAAAGGTCTTACAAAACATCCGCAAAGAGTATGCACGAAGAACAAGCTAGACAGGCCAGCTTTTAGAATGGAATTTTTCGAATGACTGGAGTAGCACTCTTCATTGCTTAATGATTAACACACTCCGGCGAAATATTTTGTTTTCACGTAGAGTAAAAATTGCAAAAGTTTGATGCTTTGGATGTGCGAAAGATCTGAATCGAAGCATTATGAAGAAAACTGATGAGTGAAACCCTTTCGATTTTTTTTTCGACATACGAAAAACATTTTTTGTCGGAGTCTACTGATTACGCTTGTGTTAAAAACTACAGCAAACCCCTTATCTTTCTTCTTTCCTTTCTTTTAAATTGTTGTCCATCAGTTCGTTATCGAGCAAGATGTTGAGGCATATCTTTTGCATGAATTACTAATGCTTTTGTGCTTGAGAAGATATAATGTGTGGTGTTAAGAGTGATCAAACATATCTAAATCATCTTGCTTTCTATTCATGTTGGATAGAGCGATTGATCGTTCTGTCCAAAGTTCCTAATTCGACTATGTCCTCTCAAAAAATAGAGGGCACAAAAGTAAATGCGAGGCGATTTTTCGACCGATGGAAACCTTTATATAACATTGCTATCTTCTCTTATTCGTCGTCCTAATATATAGTATTCGCACAAGTGACATGAAAGCATGATATTCAGAATCTCATCTGATCTATAAATTCATTGCATACATATTTATTTCAGACAAAACCACTTTCAAATTCGATTCAATAACCTCGCCGAAACAGTTACAGTTCAGTTAAGGGCCCTGCTAGACCCTGCGAAGGACCGTCATTTTTTTTTTTCACCTCGTCAGCGAGAGACGTACTCTGATCATCGTCAACCCGACATTAAACTGCAAATACAGGGTGTTGGGTATATAGAATCACCTGCATGTGAGACTTAGGGCTGAAAGGATTGGCAATTCAAATACCCAAGTCATTCATATGAAAGTGTAGGTCAGGTCTGGTGACTAATGACTTCATCATCCGATTAATAAACAAAATCCTGTTATTGACAAGATGATGACACGCCTCAAAGTGATCAAATATATTTCTATGCTTCTTAAATACGACAGAAAGCATTTCCCCTGTGATCAAATGGACCACAGAATGTTCCATTCACATTTGAGGAGGGGTTCTGTCTCGCTATGAGGTTAATTAAGCCCCGTTAGTGCGCGTCGTTGACCCTATGGAACTACTTCATATGACGACATGTGCAGACAAACGCCCTCATTTTCGATGACATCGGCAGCAATACGTAGAACTATTAGGATTCTTTGCTTTTCTGGGATCAAACCTCCCCACAAGCCTAACCACGTTTTCTATTTTCGTCTCTCCCGAGTATGACCCTCACAGGAACGTCCATCCATAGTCTTCTGAGACGCAATCATCTCGGCAATGGTCGATGAGCGCATCATTTTTCAATACCGGAGCATTGGCAGTACGAACATATGTCAGTTTGTTCAAGAAAAAAGCCCGTCTCTTGGTCTCGGCTGTCAAGGGAACTGGGTCGTTGGGGCCGGTCATGTTAGGGTCCACTGTAAATATAGAGGAGTGGCTAGGTGAAAACGTCCAGTTTACAGTTTTAAGTTTTGCCATAAAGCTGTCAGGCTAACTCAAAAATGAACAAATCAGCTAAGTTATCGCCACAATCCGATGGGTCAGACGCATTTCTGTGACCGAAAATGAGGGAGCAACGAGCAAAAAAGCCAAGATTTCATCAACATACAAGCCAACCAGAGCACCATAACCAGGATTGTTGGCATCGATGTCAGCATTACCCAACGAATCCAGCACACCCAAATGAGGGTGTAATGTCACCTTAGCTCTTGGGTCCGGTGGTCGCTTCAAGAAGGGAGCAACCACGTTCCTCAACGACGGCAAGGCCAAAAGCGACAATGATCCCATTACCAGGATCTGTCAAATGAACTTGAGGTTGGGGATTGAAGAGCACCATCCTGGTGACAATCAATGTTGATCTTGTTCTATTGCCATTCAAATGCACTCCCAGACACCTTTTGGCTGTTGTATTAATGGAGAAGAGGCTGAGCTCAGATACAATTTGATCCTCCGGTGCATGAGAAAGAATGTGGGTTTGGCAACGCTCTTCAGTCATGAATAGATATTCAATGCTAAGCATGTTTATGCCAGGTCAAAGGATTGCTGGTTGGCCAGTCAACAGGGCGATGTCAACGGTAAACGTTATTCTCCACCGATTAGTTGGCGGTGCTACTTTTTTAAATCTTAACCTGACCTAATCTAACCTTACCTAACCTAACCCAACCTAACCTAACACGATATTAACAGCCTTTAAGGTCTCTCTCCAAACCTTTCTAACAGTTTGTCACAAATTTAAAAATGAGCACCGCCAACTAATCGGTGGAGAATAACGTATATCGATGTCAACGGAGTGTGGTGGACCGCCCCCTCACAACTCATAATCCCTGGTGTCTTCTTGTCGGACGGCACACTCTCGTCCTCGTCGGCCAGAACCCAAACGTTCTATGTACAGAAGTTCTGGACAAAACGGCCTCATTTTGGTGTAAGGATTTATATATTTGGACCACCCTGATTTTTTGCAATGAAACGCAAAAAAATGTGTTTTACCTTCTGCACTTCAGAGGGCGCTTTGTCACTCAGCATCTACCACGTAAAAGGCCGATTGGGCCAACTCCTTTTTATTGAATTATATTATGCGTTTGTGTTGTTTTTGGCTAATTCTATTAAAATCTTATCTATAATTAGTGCCCCGGGTCACATAGTGTCCGGAAAAGAAATTGCGTTTAAGGCAAGGCAAGAGCAGTCTATTTAGCAACCCACCGTTCCTCTTACTGTTTTCTTTGGTCCGTGTGACGTTGCAAATAAGGGCCATAATTGAGGCAAGACCCAACAAGATTTCTCACCCAATTCTGAACGCACTCATGACTGCCATGAATAAGTAAGGATGAAATCATCAATGCTAGCAAGAGCTTCAACGCGCGTCACCAGGCTGTGGATCAAGTTGATTGACAGTGATATTGAATAAATACGATCCTCGAACATCATAGTGAAAATTTGTGTAATTTGACTTTGCAACAACAAAATGCTATAGAGAATATAAAGAATTTTAAATGACCAGCAGGCTATTTTTGCTTAGCCACCCTGTATGTAAAAGGTTAGATCATGTCTTGTTGCTCATAAAGCTGAGAAATCCCCTGATATCCTCAAGCGATCTCACATATGATCAAAATGCTGTTCGAGTTCTAGCGCTCTTGTCTAATTCCATCATTTTTTCATCTTGGTAGATAGCTTTTTAAGATCTTAAAAGAGTAGTAAAGCCAGAGTCTTCTTTCTGAAAGAGCAGAAGAAAAGACATCAAGCTTAAAATTACTGAAATAATGTGTACTAGTCTTAACTAGCATAATGCGAGCACTCTGTATGGATGATGCCTGCGAGAGTGCTTTCATAACATACCTAATCCTTCCAAAGCCAACAAAGGTACCCCGAGAACAATGGCCCATAAACGGTCTGGTGGCCATGAGAAAGTTAGTGTTTTTTTAGCTTTGATTACCAAGTAAAAAGCGGAAGTTTTAAAATCTGATTTAGTTATGTTCTTTATTACCTTACTCAAAATGCTATGGGTTATGGGAGCATTTGTTGCGTTTGGCTTTTACTCCAAGACCCTCAAGTTTCAACAGCAAAAGGCTCTTGTCAGAAATGTCGATCTGTGCCCAAGGCTTCATCGTTTTTTTCAATCTAATCATATCCAGTCCCAAGGAGGTTTTGATTTTGATTTACCGTGGATATTTCGCTGACGTTGCTACAGCAAGAAGGGAAATTCATCCATCATAATAATGTCCCAAAACTGCAAGCGCAGAGCTATTCAACCTATCTATGAAGTTCCAAAAAACTGCCGACAGCGTAAGAATAATGCCTGCACCCCAAGGTTCCCAGCCAAGCGAATGGCATCCACAGACCATATAATGACTAGACCTCGCATAGCGTGAGGAAAAATGCGAACACTTGCCCTCATCAGCTAATATATAAATTTTGGTGTACAGTGCTTTTTCCGGCGAGCGGGGCCGGATTCTGAGTAAGTTTGTCACTGATTGCGTTCGTTGAAGGGTAAACGTTATTCTCCACCGATTAGTTGGCGGTGCTTATTTTTCAATTTGTGGCAAAATGTTAAAAAGTTTAGAAAGAGACTTTAAGGGTTATCAATATCGTATTCGGTTAGGTTGGGTTAGGTTAGGCAAGGTTAGATTAGGTCAGGTTAAGATTTAAAGAAGTAGCACCGCCAACTAATTGGTGGAGAATAACGTTTACCTCCGTTGAAGACCCAGCGATTGTAGGTCGTTAGTGCTGATCAGACAGTCACTTTCCTCTTTTTTGGTGCACAGAGCTGTTGACACAAAATTCAACTTCCTCTGGAATGAGGTCGGACTAGAGGTCGGACCAATGCCACATCTAGTCGTTATATGATCTGTGATGGCATCATGTCGGTGGTTTCTTCCAGTTTCTACACTATCCCAAGCGTCAAAGAATGATATCGTGATGCTTGACCCATTCTTTTACTTAGTTTTCTTCGATTCAGCATTAATTTTCCCTGGTCCAAAAGCACCTAATCCTTACTTAATATTCCAATACTGTTTCCTTTCTTGTCACGAAAAATAGAATAAAGGGTCTTCCCACAATCCACATTTAGTTACAAGGGTTCCATGTCTGGCTTATTCATGTTTCTATTCTCTTGGTCGATTAACTGGATCCAACATAAATTGGATAGCATACCCCGAGGCTGCAAGAACTCCAAGAATTATTGCTCGTCAGAATAGAGGCTTCTTTCATCCGCTTCGATTGTAAAGGCACATTCGAGCTATTTTCCAACATTTGACGACAAAACTCCGCCCTAAGTTTGCTTCTTGTTTGACATTAGGCCATGTTCTTGATTCAACGATCCCTGGAGATCGAGATCGAAATTAACACGAACCTCGAATATAAACGCCAAAGTACCTACAAAACAGGAAGGGGATTTCCAAGTTGGGAAAGCAACACCACTCAATTTTGTATGGTCGCAAGGACTTTTGTTCTAAAACAAATAAAAAGCAATGATGAAAGCATTCACTTCTCAGACTCACTTCATTGCCTATTACAGCACAATTTAGCCTCGGGTTCGTTTTTTTTCTCTGCTGTCAAGTGATTTATAAATACCAGGACTTCTAGAACTTAAATGAACGCATCATTATCCTTGTTTAGTTTTGATGTATTAACAAAAAATAGCATTTTAAACCAAATATACACATTTCCTGGTGAAAAATGAAAAAAGCTCTTTTGATTAAAAAGTGAAAGCGTTGTTGGTTTATTGAACGTTGAGAAATGAAAAGGAATATTTGAACCTTATTTTTTTTCTTCAATGTTATTATTTATTGAAGATTAATTAATATTCGGACCTTAATTACTCCAAAGTGGATTTTGATTTTCTGCAAGGGCAGAAATATATTTTAGTGTAACACGAGACATGTCTTAAGTACCTCATGAGACTTTGCAACTATTTCAAACTAATTCACGAGACATAATTTCAAAAAATATCATCATGACATGTGATAGCATTGCAGTATGCATCCGTGTTTGCCATTTTCTTCACTAAAGCAATAACTTTCGTTGATCCATTGTTGAAGAGTTCTTGATTTCAAAAATTAATTTTCATGATTGGATGATTGATTGATGATCTGCCTCACTAGTACGAGTATTTACGATTCATATGGCCTGAATTGAAGTTCTTGACACGTCCAGGGATAGCAGGGTTCTAGTAGTCCCTGGAATGGATAATCCTTGGAAAGATACCCGGGTGAAATTGAAAATGCACAATACACATTCTTCAACTGAGACAACTTCCAAGAATCGAGCAAGTCATTACATAAATGTATGTTTACGACATTTTCCATAATAGCCTTGGATAATTAGCTAGTGAAACCAGGATCGTGTCAGAAAAAGCAAGAAGGTACAACTGTTAATCGCTCGATGAACCCAATTCAGATGGTCCATTTGCATGCACTGAATAACCAAATGACTCATACCAAAAACATGTAATTGCATAATTTGAATTAGTATATCACCATTTGCTTGGACAGTTATTCATACCGCCGTTTAAGACACTCAAAGTACGGCAAGTATGAGTTACATGAACATGAAACTGTTTTATAACACACAGTTCGAGCTCCTAATTTATACTAAGTATACTGATGACAGTGATGATCCGTGAAATTTTTTGCCAAGCATCGACTACTGGGACCCTCAATCCACTTGTGAATAAAGTTCCAAGATCACCATCATATGAAATCTAAATTTAAAAGGCAAAGAAGTAGTTTATTTGGACTCGAGATAAAGAAAACAGAAAGGGTTGATCTACGACCTTCTAGACGTATGCCGAGATCAAAGCACGAGGAACACAATGACGTCACCACATTTTTTGGTGTCCGGCCTCAAATTCAATACCATGTTGGAACCTAACCTACGAATAGTAGGAATTCAAATAATCATCTGAATTTTAATGGGACGAAATTTTATCGCCATTTTGTAATATGAGCAAAAATAGCTCAATGATTCTGACAAAGAAAATGAGAGTCTTCAGAACTTCATGATTTATTTCTTGACTTGGTTATCCGGCAACCTGGATATCAAAATTTCCCCTGAAAGAGCTTTGGGTTCATTGTTTATGAAAAGAGGTTTAAGCATTGCGCGACGCTCACTGGTTAACGAAAGACTTTTTTTAATTAGTACCGTATGAGCTCATTTCAAGCCATCTTATTGAAGTTTTTTTGGGGTGGTGGTGGTAGTAAGGCTTTGCAGATGTAAGGTCAGGCATATATCACACTCCAGTCAGTTTTGGGTACGGAATAAGATATATTGGATGCCAGATTCAAGATATGATGTGAAAACGTAATGAATGAGCTTCGTTGACTTAAAGTTGGCCTTACAGTTTTTTCCTGCAAATCCCTTCTTTTTAGAAAAATACGATCTGGAAAGCGTTTCAAGCACAACCCAAAATGATTGATGACAAAGACGACATTACTGCTTCCTTTTTTCACATAAAACGTCAAGTGCAACCGATATGATTGATATTGCTACAAATTAAGCTTGGAACTAACCATTTGCCTTTAATTTTGAAAGCCACGAGGCTCCTTTTTGAACAAAGGCTCAGCTACGTTTTGGATGAAGTAGTTCAGCATTCGACCGGATTTGATTAGATGTTTTAACATATTGTATTCGAAGAGAATGAGTTGGATGATCAACCACATATTCATGATTCGTATAGGGAAAGGAAGAGTTCAAAGGCAAAAGATGATGATGATACAGAAATGCATCGGGTAAGGATGATGATTCAAACATTAATCAATATTGATAAATGATGATGAGCTAACCGGTCTCATCAAAGCTCTCGTCAAGGTGGTAACATTTTTTCGTGAGGCGGAGAGTGGTTGGTACGGCATGGGCAAGAAATGTTTTCGTCAAGAGATAGAAGTTGAGAATATTATGGAAAAAGTTTACTTACTGGCAATCTTTAAAGAACGTCAATTCCATCCACATTTTTCTTCACGTTTTATCGAAGTTTTCTTCAATCTAGAGAGGTACAATTTAAGAAAGTCGTATCTTGAAAGAAGTGCATTAGGTTCTATCGAGTCTCTTTTTTCTTTCTTTTTGCAATACTTTGCAAAGTCTCTTTTTCTCAGGAAACTTAAACCCTTCAATCAAAAAAAAGTGTGCAAAGCCTTCTACGACATGGGAGTATCTGGTCTACTCAAAATTTGGTTGCTGGGGGATCTATAAGTGAAAAACTTTGGACTAATTGTTCTGAACACCTTTAGCAAAACACATTAGTGATTTTAGCCAAGACCCTGGCTAAAATCACGAGAGTAAACCAGCTCAAGGAAATTTCGGCGCAAAATGTCATACTACTTTTAGCTTTAATTCTTCGGTAGGTACATACCAAAATGTCCAATTGATATTACCTTTACCTATTACCTATTACTCATTACCTTTCTGGAAAATGAAAGTGGAACAAGACACTTTCAAGGTAAAACAATTAGAAGGCTTGAGACCTAATAAACAATCAAAATTATCCCAAACGACTCGATTTATCATCATCATCTCGTAGATTGTTTTAGATTAATATGTTTGAAAATCTTTTACATCGGCATTTATAAGATTCTTCTCTCAGTTGATGATCTAGAAGTGGTTTTTTAACGTTCGTTATGCACGAGTGAACCCAGGAAGATATTGTATGTTCAATTGAGCCTTCAACTAATCGAGCAATATTCCACCGAATAAGCAAATGATATATCTTTCGAAATAGTACACCCCAAGGTATTCAAGACGAGGACGATTTTCTTTATCTGTATGTGCTTTACGTGCAAGCAAATCAAGGTAATGAAGAACTTGCATTTACATCAATCATAATGTTCTACTAAGAAATTTGAAATTACCTTTTTCTACATCTACCTAAACGATGCATTAGCTTTTGTGCAGGATCCTCAATTGAATAAAAAATGGTGCCCGCCAAGGTTAGAGATTTTCTTTATGTTTGATACCTCAAATAAATCCAGATCAAATCAACAACTTACAAAAGACTATTTTATAAACAATTGTGCACTATAATGACAGTAAATCCTATCAAAGAATTATACTATTCTTTTCTTTTTACCTCTTAATTATTGTCAAGAACAACGAGAAGAGTGATCAATAGGGTTGAGCACATCATGCTTATGAAATTTTCTTCAGTGTTTTATCTTTTTGTAACCTCAGTGTTAGTGTTTAAAAGTGATAAATTCGCGTTTTGCATTTTCCCCGTTTTGGCATCAAAAAATGCTGAAAAGAAAAGATTTTCCCTTCTTTCGAGAAAAAATTGATGTTTCATTAGCATTTGACTATTATTTTTCCACCAACGTTTGTCCATATCAATTGCCTTGGTTCTCAGGTGCAAATGACTTTTTCCCCGAATGGCTTTTTTGTCTAGCTTCTATGCAAAACCCCTCATGATGGAGTGTCTTCGGTTTTCAAAACAACTTTCTGCAAATACTCTATTTTTTTCTTGTTTTCCAGTACATGGCCAAAATGTAATTATAGGTACCTGTTAGCTTAGAGTAGTTGATGCAATACATATTTAAGCTCCAACGCATTGTACGATATGTACCAAAATTATTCAACGTTTCAATGTGACACAAACAGTTTTTCTTTAACTTTCAGATAAAGGATACAGCTCATCCCTTTGTTCCTGCACCATGTTCATTTTAGGTAAGCAATCAGCCTTCCTCCATTCTTTTCGTAGAATAGAGTCTTATTAAGGAATAGGAATCTGTTACCTTTATCAGGCTCTTTCGCTTTTTTGCTTATTATTGTTTTTGCTGTCTAGTCATTGTGATTGTGGTTTTATAAGAGAAAGTAAAAACTGCTTTAATGGATTTTCTACATTTTCATTTACATTTTTGGAATTTTTCCGCATCTAATGTGCATCTTTTTGCTAATTCATATTGCATTCTTTTAGTAGCGCTAAGGATTAGTAATCCTTTCCAAGCAATTTCAAGCCACATCAAAGCACAAACTTGTATAATCCATTAATATGCACAACCAATAAAGCTTTATTTGCAACTCAAGCTTCCCAGAATTTTTTGCCACCTTGGTATTGAACACAGATCTTGAAAGGTTATGGAAGATCTTTAGCATTTCAATATATCACCTGGTCTTTATCGTGCTCTTCCAGGCAACCAAGGATAGAGTCGGGTCTTTGCCCACTCGTTGTTAGCATAACGATGATTAATCAAGCGTACCTTCCACCCGACTTCTCAGACTTGAACATAATCAAGCTTGTTTTCTTTGGCTGCCTTCTAATGCAGTAATGAAGTTATTCCACCGAGGTTGGCGCACCATAGAGGTACCGTAGATGGAACAAAATGTATCGGTCCTGGAATCCTAGTCAGGAGAGATACCCTGTTCCAATATCAGCATAAAATTCTTTTTTAAAACCGTATCTTGAGATTCGACAGAATGCAGCAAACCCAATTTCCTTGCCTTTTAAACATCTATGGATCAAGACCATGGACCATCCAATCTTATTAGCATGGTGAGTAAGAGTTATTGCACTTCACTCCTCCACCTTGATTGTGAATCATGACGGGAAAGTTCAATAGCACAATGATAAAAGTCAAGAGCTTAAAAACACCCCAATTCTGCTTTTCCCGTAAGGTCGAAGTAGTCTGAAGGGCAGGAAGGAAAGTAAGTTTTTGCCCTCTCTTGCAAAGTTGATGTAAACAATTAGCTCCTCGACAACTCCAGTTATTCTATGGCATTCGTGGGAGGGATAGAAATTGGAGACTTTTTGGAGGAAAAGGCTCCACTTTTGACCTTTTTAGCACTTTATATATTTGGACCTGTTCGTCGACAAATGGTAGGTATTTTTCATTGGGGATGTACTTAACGCACGACTAATTTTCTACCTCCAAATAGAGATGTAGTAAATGGTCTATGTAGCCCATCACCAAGATTGGCGATTACGAAGGAAGCCTTTTCTTTGTACTGTGCATTAACAGTGGGCAGAAGAGGCTTCAAAGGTTCGGTTTAAGAATGTTAGCTTTTATGTTTCTTGTCCGAGCGGCTCCTTTCCACAGTTTCTTTACATTTCAGGTTGGCTACCTCTCCTTTGTTATACCCATTGGGTTATCTTTGAAAATTCCCCACTCACCAGATGAACTTCCAAATCGGAGTCTCAACACGCGGTTCTGTTTGGTGTTCAACAGCATGTCGATGCTCAAGATGCTTTAAATCTTTGCATGTACCAAGAAAGAACAATAGGGACACAAGAGAAAGCGAACGATTTGAAAGAGGAGACGGACCTACTGGCCATATCAGTGAATCCAGACAGCCTAACGCTGATGGGTTTCATTTCCTAGCAAGCTTAGACCATTCATCAAAATCACAATCATTTTTGAGAGCTCTCCTGTGGGTGGTCGAAGGTGGAGGACGAGCAAGCCCTTGGGATTGCCTTGGAAATGCATACACAAGCGTCGTTGTGTATGTAAGGAGATCCACTATGTATGTACTCGTGGTTGTTTAAGAAGAATATGAAGAGTATCGGCGCTAGTGTTCAAGTGGATGTTGGCCAAGTTCCCGACAGTTCGTGAGAGCCGACAATGTTCATTCAATTTCGGCTTTCTTCTCGCTCATCTCTATGGTATTAAGGAAAGTTTCACGGCGGAGACGCGCCTGTTCTCGAAGGACGGCGACCGCTGGAACCGCCACAAAGAGCCGCCTTTGCACGGCCTTACGATCTTCTGGTGCCGTAGGATGAGGCGAGAAAGAGACAGAGAAATGGAGGGAGAGAGAGAGAGAGAGAGAGAGAGAGAGAGAGAGAGAGAGAGAGAGAGAGAGAGAGAAGAGACGAGAGAAAAAGAATAAAGGAGAGGGGAAAAGAGAGAGAGAGAGAGAGAGAGAGAGAGAGAGAGAGAGAGAGAGAGAGAGAACCGTCTCTCGGAGACAGAGAAATTCAGAGAGATGGTTCAACCGCCAAGGGCAAATGACTCGTTCAAGGTCCTATCGAGGAACAAGAATCTCTATCATCGAAGCCCAGCTCTTTCACGCCTGTGAACAACTTCCTGTGGACATTTGTGTCCAGGTGTTCCTAATAAATAGACGGGGTTTCGATTTCATTTCGGACGTGTGATCATGATGGAGGCCACCTCGGCCAACTTTGAAGATCTGGTATTTGTTGACCCCCTTTCAGTGGGGCGGACCAATGGGACCCTTAAAACGGAACTTTCGTCTTTTTCATCCACCATTTCCCCTGAGGATGCTCGATCCTCTCAAATTATTTCACTCCAAGCAGCCAGTATCTTTTGGTTTGAAGGGGTGTGGGTACCGATTATCGGATCAATTGGCATCATTGGCAACGTGCTTTCCATTCTGGTCTTGACGAAGCGAGACCTGGACTTAAAGTCGAGCTTTGTAAACCTTCTCATTACGTTGTGCGTCTTCGACATCTTCTTTATTGTGGCAGTGAATCTATTCTATTCGCTACCCATTCACAGCAGGTTCTACGAGGTCGAGATCCTCCCTTACATGACACCCCTTCTGCTCCCCTTGATCCACATTGTTCTCACTGGATCGGTGTATAGCGTGGTGGCCGTGGCCGTGGAACGTTACTTTATCATCTGCAACCCGTTCAACATTGTCAATCAAGGTCGTGGTTTCAGGTACATCATCCTGATTGTGATCTTCTCCACCCTGTACAACCTGAACAAGTTCTTCGAAGTCACCGTCGGCTACGCCACAGTGACTCGTGAGTATTGGAACGTCACCTCACAATCCATTCAAGAGGAGAATGTGACGCAAGCCAAGGTGGTGGTGACGAGTATCCGAGGCAATGCCGAATACACAAAGATCGTTATCATCTTGAATTTCATTGTCATGGTGGTGATCCCATTGATGGTGCTGTCCATTTGCCACATTTTCACCTTCAAGGCCATCCACAAGACCACCCATTTTCATAACGCCATCTCCAGCCACCAGAGAAGAGACAACGCGATGGCGATGCTCTTCTTCTTCATCATCTTGTGCTTCGTGATCTGTCATTCGGGAAAGTTCACATTGAACTTTTTCGAGATGTCCCGAATCGCTACTCAAGAGAAGGACAAAGAATGGCCACTTTGGGCCTTCATCCTGGCCAGGATCAACCACCTGATGTTGGTGATCAACTCATCCGTCAATTTCTTCATCTACTGCTTCCGAGACGCTCGATTCCGGACGGCTTTATTCTCTCTATTGGGATTGAAGTCTTGCCACTCATTGCTCGCTTCTGAAGAGCCTATTGACCACACTTGTATTCCGGGTAGTATTAGGAGATCCAGACGGAGCCACAACAACAACTACAGCACCAATAATGGAAATCCCTGTAATGGTCAGAGTGTGAGGGAGATTCAAGACAGTGGCGAGGATGTCGAGTTAAATACGGTGACGATCAACACCGTGGTGTGTGGGATTAACGCTGAACCTCATCCGGTATGAATTCTCGAGGATCCATTTGGCCACGAACGCTCACCAGAGAATATACGTTGCTTGAGGATGTTACGTATTTGGTGTCCACTAATCTCTCTCTATGTAACCATAACCATGTTGTCGTAAATGTTGGAATCCAAGTGGCGCAGAGTGATGCTATGTCACTGAATAATGTAGCTCGTCGAATTGCTTCTGTGGTCAATGTCTCAACTGAGGGTT
Source organism: Tigriopus californicus (assembly GCF_007210705.1). Lineage (NCBI taxonomy): Eukaryota > Metazoa > Arthropoda > Copepoda > Harpacticoida > Harpacticidae > Tigriopus > Tigriopus californicus. The sequence goes on along the minus strand of NC_081447.1, from coordinate 6,342,874 downwards.
GTAATCAGAGTTCCAGTGAATGGTTTTCCTAGTTCGAAACACTGTACACTACTCTGCAACTGTCACCACTCACAATTGGCGTACCTTAACTAATATTACTACTATGTGTTGCATGTGACACAAATGAAATACCTGCTCAAGCTTACTACGTAATTATGTAATCTGGTCTTGGCCAACGTATCAAGTGCGTACTTGGAGACATAATAAAATTCATTCTAATTGGTCACATGGACTCCACGGGGCACTTTAGAGTTTATTTTGGAATGGGACACACTCCAGTATCGGCTCAGACAAGACCAGGAAAATATCTTATTGCCCATTGCCAAGGGTCTGAATTGGACATGGCAAGCGTGAGAAAAACACTCATTGTAGTTTAGGGTCTTCTTTGGAAGACACGGACAGTGACAATCCCTCTAATTCAAAGAGAAGCACCGTCAAAGGAAAAAAATGGCCAGGGACCCATGGCGAAGTTGCCAATAAAAATGATCCAATGATCCGATTGAACGGAAGTAAAGAAACTCAATCCAGGAGATTCTGATCCAGCCGATAATCTGGCAAAGCAACAAAACTTGAACGTGTGGCGAGAAAAAATCAAGCCCGGGAAAAGTAATATCTTCTTTCTCACAATTTCGCGAGGCCTTGAAAGACCCAACACTGAAGTGAGATTTTTGCAACATTGACTGATGTCCCCTTGTTCCGTTCACGGCTTGAAGTTTTTGTTTTGTTCAGGGATAGTGAAAAACGACCTTTCGGGGTCTGCCTGATCTGTATGTTGGGCTAATATCCTACATGGCAACGAACCAGACAATATCGATCTTTGGGAAGTGGAAAGGATTGATTGGCCCGTCAAAATGTCGTTTGCACCTGACCCTAAAACGAGGCTAGCCTATATCAAGAATACATTTTTTTTGGTAGTGGGAGCACTTTCTCATCTGAGTGCAAAATCTACAATTGGTTGAACAACCCCTTTGCAGTGGTATTCATAAAAGCTTTTAATCGGTTGGCATCCAATCCATCCCGGTTATCCAAATTGGACGTGTCATGAATGCACTCCAGTTCTGACGGCAAACACGTAGCCATTAGCAGCCTTGTTTTCATTCTTTTTTCCAACCGAAGCAAAATACATTCACTGAGGAAGGAAGGCCCTAGCTTTAACCTTTAACGAAAATTGAAATTGCCTTCAGCGGGATTTTGGGCTCGATATTAGGGCCAATTCTCTGCCTTCAATCTCCCTTCCTTCCAAATGAATTAGTATGGTCTTTTCACGAAGGAGACGTACTCTCGTCCCAGGTTTCTTTGCTTCCATCAAGGCCAAGGAAACGAGTACATCTGTCCCCCATTGTCAAAACCATATGGCTTAACTTGCTTTGACGATACAACCCTGATAATATATATATTGAGTTGATTTAGAAAAGAGGATCAGAATACAATGACCGGAACGGTTGCAATTAAATACCTCTCTGTGATTTCTCTAAAATGTTGGTACTGAAAATCCAATATTTTCAATCTTTGCACTAGCGCTTGCTCGGTTTTCAGTGTTATCTGTGAGCTCAGTTTGGAAGCCAATCCAGACATCATATATCAAGCCGGTAATTTAATGAAACATAACATGTTCCAAATAGTAAACTCAACTCCCTGGAACACAAGGGAGCAAATTTGAAAAATCCATGGGGGGTTCACGGACGTGATTGAAACAATGTCATTAAATTCAGTCGCTTTTACGTCGGCCATTAAAAGTCAAAAGAGAGACAACACCAGGTACGTGTATTCTATCTCGCTCAATATTGCTAAATGATTATGCAAAGAAGTTTCTTTCCCTATAGAGTCAATCTCCACAACCGTCTTTGATGTCCAGACTCTTATAACCAACGCATTGATTGCGTGGGGAGGAAATGTCCCTGATGCGAATCACGGACCATAAGGGGGACCAATCTCGGCACATCCTCTAATATTGTCCTCCATTTGTCTGTTCCAAAGACAATGGGGAATTGCATTGTCGTAGTGGATCATTTTCAATTTCGAAGATACTGATGCCAAATCTCTCTGGAGAAAAAGCGATGCTCCTTCAATTCTAGTCTCATGGGAATATCGAAGCCTTTGCACTGTCCTCTAGTCGCAGGAAAACAAACCTCATCTGTTCACATAGTTTTTGAACAAAGAGATCAGCATTTGTGTTGCTGATTGAAGATGGAACAAACGATTTGTTGCTAATGGGTAGAATCAGTCGAAGCTCTAGAATAAACTGATGGAATCCATTGTGATTGAAAGATCTCTAATAGCACATCATACGATGGAGGCTGCATATCGATGAGTTGCAGTGACGCACATCCTACTCACTACTCCTAACCTCTTATTTGCTTTCTTTTTAGTAATTCACAGAAAACCGATCCCACGAGAAGCTTTTCCAATTCTCAAGATTGGTTGTTCCCATTTTTTAGGAAGAAATGTTACAAAAGAAGCAAAATACGAAAGAATCGACCCTGCCTGTGGTAGTTGTTATTTAGTTAACCTTAGAGTCGCCATCGCATTGGGACCCCTTTTTCGATGGAAAGAAAGCTCTATGTGTTGGTAATCGACTTATGAACGACTTTGAATCAGTCAAAGACGAAGATGCAGAAAAAGCATGTTATCTGCTTTTGAAAACGTAGAAAAGTTCAACGCTAAATCATCTTTAAGGCAAGAACCTTGATGGCTGGAAGGACGGCTGAGCTACTTAATTTTCAGTGAGCCTTTAACCTATTCGATAAAGTTTCCCACTGAAAACATACATGATGGTTGAAAAACAAAAGCAATATCGAACGAAAATACAATAACAAAGTTGGCATTTCCTTCTATTTCAAGCTCATCCATATTTCTATTCAATTACAGAAAAATTGTTACACATACAACCCGGATAGGGGGACAGAAGCACTACATCCACATCCTCGATACATCAAGTTTAATTCCACTCGATACGATGAACTCAAAAGATCCACCATGTCTAGCTTTTCTCCATTTAGATGGTCCTAGAACCTTGGATTCAGAACCTTAAGAGAGCAACCATCGGTTGGTCGATTTTGAGGAAGTGGTCTTCTTGGTCAGTCGCTCGATCGATATAGCAGGCTCTCTCGGCGAATCTAAACTATGTGTGACCGAGGCCGTGTTTGACATTGAATGACGGCTTTGTGTATTGGTAACAAACAACGGATCCTCTTACTTACAAAAGAAAAGATTGAACTCCCAACAAAAAATAACACCTTAAGAGGGTGAGGCGGCAAGTTGAATTCAGAGAGATAGTTTTACGCACTCGGAGATGCGGAACTCAAAACAGGTTGATTCAGGGGGCAGGGGGGGGGCACACAAATCATAAGTATGTAACACAGGTAGAGAAAAAGTACTTGATGTTCTCCAGGGATTGCGAGGAGACACTTCCAAAAAATTCCTTCTAACCAAGCCAGGGCAGTCGATATTTGATCAGGAGTGGCTCAAAATTCATAATCTGGTCCGGCCATTTCGATGGCCCAACGGAACTTCTCTCGTTGGGTCTTGTTGTAGACCTTTTCTATGGGGACATCAAATTTCTTGCACCAGGCCACCGAGATACGAGGGTCAAGATAGTTCAACTTTGAGGTGCCCAAGGCGATGGTCTTGTTTTCTTCTTTGTCCACAGCTTGGGTCTCCAACTTGTTGAGCTGCTCCAAAAGGCGTTCCAGAGCCTTCTTCTTCTTATCCATATTGGCTTTGCTCGTGGCCGAGCCTCCAGTCTTATGCGACTTTTTGGCCGATTTAAACTCTTTCTCGGCCTTGGCCACAGCCTCTTTCTTGGCGTCAATCTTACCCTGGAGATTGGTCATGGATTTTTCATGCGTTTTGGGAATTGCACGCTGATGGTTGCAAAGTACGGCCACAGCACGATTAGCGCGATTGTAAGAAAGCATCTGTAATACAAACGTTAAGACTCTGTAGGCATGGAAAGAAGGGCAGGTTTCAATCTCATTTTCCTCGGTGAAAAAAATCGCAACCAACAAAAGCCATAATATGAAACACTCTTTCATCAGAATGATGTCAAATTTTCAATTGGAAAATGTCACCTACAATGAAGGCGGTGAGAATAGTGAGGCCCTATCGACAAAACCAACACTTTGTCGAAAAGGCACCAAACAGAGCATACAATTTCCCAAGTTACTGGTGTCGCAAAAACTTCAACCAAATGTTACGTATCTGAGCAATATATTAGTGAAGTTCGAGACTACTCAAATCCGACTAACCTTATGTGGTACGGTGTCATTCTCTTCGGTGAGCTCGCGCAATTGTTCTTGTAGCGTAAATGAGGCGTTGTAGGTACGGAACACTTTGGCCGTAAGCCCAGGCATGAGCGTGTTCAAGTATTCATTGAGAATGGAAGTATTGAGCCGGTCGAAGAGATCGTCGGCGGGTTTCTTATTCTCCATGAACAATTGAACGTTCTTGAAGACGCGTTTCTCCACTGCCATGCAGTTATTGTAGCGGATGGAATCCTTACCCAAGAAATCAAATTCTACCACATACTCCTGACCTGGAAATCACAAAGGAGAAAAATCCGTCTGAGTGAGAGGAGGAAGCCGAGTGAAAAGGGATCTTAAACAATTTGAATTCCCATGGAACATTTGTGCGTTCGGGAACCAATTCATTCTGCCTCAAAGACGAGGCATCTTTGTTCATAAAACTGGTGGCAAATCCTGCAATTTCCCTTCAAACGCCTTTCAACGTCAACAAATATGGTAATCTGTCTTTTGGTTGGGAAAAGGAATGGAATCCAAGCGACTGGAATATTAGGAAATTGCCCTCAAACTCTGGATCAGTTTGTCAGCTCGACTAGCTTTCAATTTCATTTTGATCTTGAAATGTAATCAACTGACTCTTCCCTTCATGTTGAGATATGTGTGCCATATGAAAGGTAGATTGTCAACGTGATGTGAACTTTCTGGTGAGTCGAGTACTATTGTAGAGAATAGTAGAGTGCGAAGGGAACATCAACAAACGTGTCCCTTTCGAAGTCCATTTCCGTTTCTTCTCAAAAAGGTTCCCCGAGCAAGGTTATCTGAGGCTTTTTCAACTGTTATTTCAAGATTGACCGATTTCTCATTTATTTACAACCGTAATTGAGGTGAGCATCGAAAAATTTGAAAAGACGTCACTACTACCAACAGTTTCTTTTCCGATGGATTTGGGACATTTTTATTGAACCAACTTACAAGTTAAGTTTTCAAAATTCACGTCCTTAATCACACACCCAGTTGCTGTGTTGTGGAAAGTTCCCCTCCCCCTCCCCAAGTGGTCACAGGGGCTTAATTAATTAAGCCAATTGCTTATTTGGTATACTTTCACAAAATAAGACAATGCTGGAAACTTTTGTCGTCATCTGTACCTGATGGGTATAACACTTAGGCCTCAAAACTAGGTGGTGGCCGAAACTTTGCATCACACCTGTGATGAATCTAATTGGATCACTCACCGTCTTTTTCTGGATGCAGAGTAATATGTTCCACGCGAAGGGAACAACAGCCTACGGTGTCGGCTTGATCTTCATCTTTCTCGTTTCCGGCTCTGAGAGCCAATTTGTCGATGAAATACAAGGCTACAGCTCGTTGTCGAACCCGCATCTCCTTGGATTTGAAATCGGAAGTGTAATCGTCGCGGATTTTGTGGATGAGCTTCTTCAGTTCTTTGGCCTTTTCGTACTTGGCCATGTCCTTTTCACCCTTGAGTTTGGATGATGGATTCAACATGACGTACTTAATCTGGTTCTGGATATTTTCTGTCCAGCAAGCCAACCAAGTGACCTAAAACGGAAGCATGACACTTTTTTATACAGTACGATCCGTGCGTGATAGATGAAAGGCTTTTTCTCTGAAGTGTAAATAAATCTCAGTGAGTACCCTTGAGTCTCGGACACAGGAGCTCACGTACTGAGTGGGCAGATTGGTATGTTTGGTGGCTTACCGTATTATCATGCTGAACCTTTTTCCACTTGTGCCCCTTGGGTGGCTGGGGAATGTTGGAGTCTTTGGAGCAATTAATGATCACGTCCTCGGGCATTACACGTCTCTTCAGCATTCCCTGTTTAGGATGCTCTCCGCGACCACGAAATAAACTGGGGGGCTCAATCCTGAAGTTTCCAATCTTTTCGATGTGGCCATCGATGGTACAAAAGCCGTACTCTTTCTGAATGTTTTCATTTTTTTCTTTCTCGGCCTTGCGCTCTTCTTTGCTCCGGCCTTTCCGTTCCTCAGACACTTTCTTGAAGTGAGCATTGATTTCGCTAAAGTTGCATTTACTCAAGTCCCGAAGGATTTCCTTCTCCTTCTCGGTCATGACTTTTCGCCAGTCTTTCAGGAAATTGCGGTTGAACACTTCCTTGGTGGTGTAATCGTGGTCCAACATCCGACCGTAGAAAGTGGCCACTTCTTCGGTCTCTTCACTAAGCTTCATTCGCTTACCTTCATAATAGAAGTGAACATGGCTGGGCAACGGTTCGTAGAGCGGGGCAAATAATGGGCCTTTGTGCTGGAGAAAATGCCATTTGGTCCCGTCGTCCTTCTTGTGGGTGGTCTCTTCCCACCATTTCCAAACTTCGGTTGATTCCTCCTTCTTGACGCCACGCTTTGAGGCGGGTCCTTTGGCAGAAGTGGGTGGAGCTTTGGCAGATTTCTTAGCAGGCTTCGGCTTCTTCTTGGACTTGGCAGCGGGCTTGACATCCTCTTGTTCCTCATAGTCCTCGTCTTCATCTTTGTACACGGGCTCTTCTTTCTTGACGCGCTTCTTCTTAGCAATTGGAACGTCCTCATCGTCATCTTCTTCCGGTTGGAATTCGTCATCTTCGTCATCATCCACTTTCCGTTTCTTGGAGCTACGGATCTAAGAGTAAAATGCAATCAATTGAATTAGGGTGACATCATTATCAAGCCCAAACTAATCAGTCAATTTCAATCGAAAAAAACAACGATTTATTGACGTGATCTGATGAAAAGGAAACATTGCTGTTGCGATCATTTCAGTAGACATGTTGAGCGAATTGGCAAATTCCGCAAGACTTTCCGACACTACTTATTCTTTCTGCTTTTCACAGTAAGGTGCGAGTATGACAACTTCCACATTTGGCTTGTCCAAACAGGGCGACATATTTTTCCCAAATGGAAACTCAATCTCGTCATACTCATACATATGGTGGTACTGAAAGCGCCTTCGCCATCTTCAAGATATTCAACATGATCGAGGTGGTAGTTGGGATCGATATGTTAGGAAATGGAAATGTGTCAAGCTCAGGTGTGAATGACATCACATAGTGAATTGAAAAGTTACAGTAGATATTTCCTTGCGCACGAGCATGATGCAGCTGCCTCCTTACAACTATCAGAATCATCCTCAGTCTATTTCTATCCAATGAAAATATAGTATAGTTATTCAAAGGGGATCAATTGTATTCACGACTTTGAATCTGAAGAGCACGATCCGCAAGGGTTTTCATATTCTTTTCGGAGCTAATAAAGAGTTCTTTAAACAAGGGAATAGAAATTTTCCACGTTTTGAGAATTTGCTCAATGAACTAGCCACGACAAGTGGGGGGTTGTAGGACTTTTGAACTAAAATTGCATCCTCGATTTCAACTCTTCTTTGAATGTCGCACTTCAAAACTGAATTCAGATATCTAAGGAAGAGATGCGACATACCTTTGAAGTTGTCTCAACAAGCCATTTTTAGAAATAAGAAATGCGAAGTCGATCAAAGCAAATAACTCTTCAATTGTCCGCTTACTTATGCTTGTCGAGATATTATTGCAATCGATGTGGATTCTCATCTTCGACTACATCATCTTAGACTGCAGGGTTCTCTTCCACCAAGCGCTCCTAATTAGGTGGAAGTAAATGAATGCCAGTCATACATAACCCCGCACATAATGAACGTGTCAGGCACAATATTTAATTGATGAAGAAGCTGCCATGAAGGAACGATTTCCAACTGGATTGGCGTTCCGACCTCATTTCACCTATACTACCTTATTATCTCCTCAAAAAATAATGTTCATGATGTGTCTTACTTCTGAGGAAAAAAAATTAAGACCTTTATTTCACGAGTGTACTTGCTAATTCCAGAAATAACCAGCTTCAAACTTACGACTATCAAGACATCCATTACTAAAGTACATAATCTAAAACATACGGCTTTTGTATGAAAGGAATAAAATTAATGGAGCTAAAAATAATTGAGACCATCGCAAGTATTATCGTAATGAAAAAGAAACCTCAGCCGGTATAACGACTTTTCTAAAGTACAAAGTGTCTATCAAAATGGTTCCGAGTCAATTTAAGTTCTTAGTGCCTTCGTGAGTGTAATTTTTTTTTACTTGGAACGAAAAGGATGCATCTCTTAATTCAAATAAAATATAATCCGAACGTTGGCCGAACCTTAGCAAATGAATTGTATGTAATCCAAATTCTGAGTCTCGAGTTAGATACTGCACATGACACCAAAAACAGGATCTTTTCTCTCTTGTGGAGAAAATACTGCCGTAATCCAATCTGATTGTTACTTAATATTATCCACCTAAATCAGAACTAACGTGTAGTATGTGGAAGTGGAGGAGCAGCGTATTCGTATTGGTCACAAAAGACACAAAAAGCAGTATTTGATATCTCATTTTTTGACATAAAGTATTTGCTATTGGGGATAGTAGTTCCAATGGAAGCTATTACGTAGAGTAAAGTTTGATTTTGCCAAACAAACAGATGAATACAAGAAAAATGTTTCAAGAAGTAAATAGACGTTTGAACACGAAGGCGAGTTTCTATGAAACAAATGCAACTAGAAAATGGATAGAGCCCAAGCAAGATCCGGACAGTTAGTTGCAAGACAAGACCGTTGGGAAACATGTAAAATCGTACAAGCTAATCCACAGCAATGATGTCAATAGGTGATTAAGTATCCAATGGGACCGATTTCTCGCAATAGCAAATGCAAAAAAAAAAAGAACAGCATGGTAATTAATCATCAGTTGGTCGTTTATCTAGTTAACATAATAATTCCATTAAAAGTCATCAGAAACCTACCGGGGTATTAATGCTTTGTACATGTAAGTATGTGTGATATTTGTGTATACATTGCTTTCAGTTTTGTTTGATCAGATTAAGAATATTATAATTTCATAACGGCATAAAAACTTTCTGCAAATTGAGTGATAAACTGCTAAGATGTAGAATGATTCCATTTAAAAGGGTTTTACCGAAGACATTAGAACGACCATATAAAGGATAAAAGCGGAATTAAAGAATCTCTTCGAGAGAGAATAGATGAAATTCAAGTGGGAGAAATCTTTTGGAATATCTCACTTTCAAAAGCTTGCAAAAAGGCAATCACCCGGATGAAAAAAGCAGAAATTTGCGAATGTATGCCAATGGTACAAAGTGGAAGCATTACAACCTAGGAAAACATTAATCAAAGGCCATTCTATCACCTTTGAAGTATAGTCAGTCGACATCTGAACCAAGTTTGTGCGGTATGGTTGGCAAATGGGTTAATCCCTGAGCGTTTTCGGGGGAGTTAGACGGTTTTTTACTTATAGGTTTAATTGGAGTTTTTGATTGGATGGGTTTAATTTGATTTTCAATTAAATGTAGAAGATGAGATGGACTGGAGTGAAACGTTGAACAGAAGGTGAATTTTTTCATAAATTCTCCCCGTTGATTTGATACCAGTTCGTCAGTCCAAGAAGTGTAACAAATTGGTGTTTTTAAGAAGGAACCTAATAAAAAAAAAATCGGACAGGAATATTTTTCATATATTTCCTTTCTCGTTTAAAAAGGAAAGCAAAAAGTGGGAGGGCGGCTAAAACCCATTCAGTTATCGATACCGTTACTTTTGCAGAAATGTAACGCATTTTAGGTAGCATTATTTAAAAAAGTAATACCGTGACTCAAGCCATTCAACCAAGTAATTTTGAGGAATGAACAACAATACAGAAGACATGGATTTTCCTACCATTTTAGTCTATGAAATCGAGATATTGCCCTTGCAATTCATTATTAATCCAATTACAGCCAAAGAAAGACAAGGGTCGTGGAAAAATGAGGGAACCAATTATAAAAGATTTGCTATTAACCCGCCCGTAGAAGACCCCGCCAACGGTTTTTTTTTTTTTATTATCCATCAGGCGGGTTTTCACCAACCCTGCTGTGAGGCTAGATAAAGATAGTCCTTGAAGCAACGAGTGCCCTCCTGACATCTTTTGCAATGCAAAGGCTTTGGCATAAGCATATTTTTCCTGAGTAAGGTTAATGTAATCTGTATCTTTCATTCTTCTATGCTGATCGATCTAGGAATCTTCAATATTAGGCATTAAAAACGTCTTAACATTTCCAATCAACTTACCGGCTTTTCATCTTCACTGTCCTCGTCCATGGGCTCTTCCTTCATGGATTCTTGAGATGCTTGCGAGTCCTGAGAATCGTCATCACAGTCCATTGAATCATTTCCGTTTGTTTCTCCATCTTCTTCTTTAATACTTTGCTCACGGTCGCGACGTTCTTTTTCCTTCCGTTCGCGACGCTCCCTTTCTTTTCGTTCTCTCCGTTCCTCTTCCGTTTCTTTACTTTTAGACTTGTGACGCCTTGAGTACAACATGGAAATGAAAAATGTTAATTTAGATTTTAACTGCAATCTAAAAGTTCGTGTACTTACTCCTCGCGATCTTTCCTTTCCTGTTCTTTGCGAATCTTCCGTTCCTCTTCCGTTTCTTCGCGCTTTCCTTCGCGCTTATGTTTGTCTTCTCGCTCTTTCCTTTCCTTCTCTTTACGGATCCGTCTCTCTTCCTCGGTTTCCTCTCGTTTTCCTTCCTTTTTGTGGCGTTCCTCGCGTTCCTTCCGTTCCTTTTCCTTCCTAATTCGTCTTTCCTCTTCCGTTTCGGGTCGTTTTCCTTCTCGCTTATAACGTTCCTCTCGCTCTCTTTTTTCCTTTTCCTTTCGGATTCGACGTTCCTCTTCGGTTTCTTCTCGTCGTCCTTCTTTCTTATGGCGTTCCTCGCGTTCCTTTCTCTCCTTTTCTTTACGAATTTTTCGTTCCTCTTCAGTTTCTTTCCTTCTCTCTTTGTCCTTATGTTTATGTTTAGACGAACTGCTGCTTCGGTGGTCTGATTTGCCGTCATGAATTCCATTTTTCAGATCTGCAATAGAAAAGAAAAAAAATCAAATCAAATCAAAAATTTATATGCGACTCAAGTTGCAGGAGTTGTACATGAAAGTACATCTAAGTTTGAAATTATTTACTCAATCCCTGGATCTGCCTTTTGAATGAGTTTTGAGTCTCGAAAAAGCCTCGAGATGTAGATCGTCATTCATTGAGCTTGCGCATAAAATGCAAATATTGGTTGTTTGTCTTGATCAAAATTCTGGGGAGATTAGGTATTTTCTTTCAATTAATATGAGCTAATGATTGCATTGTAATTTTGCAAGGCCAATTAATTAAAGTTTGTATAAGTGCAAAAATGGCTTTAACCGACCTAAATTTCACCACTTAAAATAAATTGGGTGATGCAATGGTTCGTTATGTATTATGATTCTTACTTAGAGCTCAGTCAACAAAATTTGATGAAGTAATTGGTCACGCAAATTTTTGATCAGTTACAATTTTAGGCCAAACATATAAATATAACCGGCGCAATATGCATCATTTATCCATATATCAAGCACAGGTGTAATCCTCCAATTAGGCCCCGTTCCGGTCGGTCACTTATACGCAAGGGTCTTTACATCTACCAACTTCATTCGTTTGGGTTTTAAAATGTGTGACATCCAGACATAGTAGACTTATATTTTAGGAATCCGTTCTTGAAAATGGCAGTAGAATACTTGCAAATTGCAGCTTCCAGTGCCTTTCCTTCACTTCAATTTCGTCACACAACTAGGAACTGTTATGATAGCCATGATAGAAAAGAAACACCCAAAAAACACAAATAATTGAGAACCATCTGCCTTGAAATTCATCGGATTCAGTTCAGCGGGTTCTGACATTTGACCAACTGAACATAATCTCTTTAATTTTACCTATAACTAGCCGACTCGACTACTTTATTTTTCATTAAAATTTACATCCAGTCCAACGATCTGCTACCTTTTTCCCCTGCCCGCAGCCGTACCCGCCCCCGGTTGCTGCGAGATGGCTATCCGGCCTCCCAATTTTTTCTAAGTATTCCTCTCTTTTTGGACATAGCCTCGTATCCTTCTAGCCTTCCTCCTCCTCGTTCTTTCATAGTGCTCCTGTCCAAGCAAGGAGAAGAAGGCTTTGTCGTACTACTAGATCTACTGCATGGACTACTGCATACTACTCCTACTACTACTACTTCTACTAGCACGTTTGAAAACGAGATCAAGACTAAACAGAGAAAACAGCCAAATTCTCCTCATAGCAAGTAACATATCCCCAAAATGGTAAGAAAGCAAACTTAGACTCGCACTTACCCGAATCACCATGATCGGAGGTTCCCTGTAAGAAGGAAGAAATTACATGAAATCCATGCATTTCGACTTCAACCCTCCAGCTCAACTTGGACCGCGTGGACCAATCTCGCGTTTAAACACCCGATTTTCACTCGATTGTAGGGGTTATATCCGGATTTAGCCCGGTCAAACCCTCGCCCCGAGTCTCGAGTGGGATTGGATACTCACATTTCCGTTCATGAAGCTAGATTCCATGCCGTTTTCGCCCATTTTCCCCAGCCGCTTCGATCCGTTGTCCGTTGTTCACTTCTCTTCTGTTCTCGGAGTGGCAAAGATGGCAGAGTCACCACTCTGCTCTTGCTTCTATCTACAGAAAGAGTAGAGTAGTACTACTACTCCGTGTTCGGTGTTGAGTCTAAGTTCCTGTTCGCAATGGCACTTAGACGCTCACAGAGCTCGATTCTCAGATTGGGGAAAAAGAAGACAAGTCCAGGGACGACGAAAGGTGACCCAATATGGTAGTTCCACTCAATTGTGATAAACAACCATGTAGATGAAGATAGTCGGATTGCAATGGGATATTGGGTGAGAAACGGAGTTTGTGTGTCTTAAATATAGGGTTCATGGTGTGCGACAGGGATAGTGGTTGGGGCAATATGTGTAATTTTTGGTAAAGAAAAGAACAGGGAGAATAGAAGAAAAGTTTGAAATCATGGTCACCATGTCATCAAATTCCTCAAAGTAAGAGCGTTTCACTATAAATTTGATGGATATGGCCATTCATGCCGAGTATTTTAATCAAAAGCATGGAAAATTGTAAATATTTACTAAATTCATGAGTAGGATCCATGAAAGTCTGGTCTCGAGACTTTCATTCGCATGTTCCGTGTCACTTTTGACTTTTGGAGCGGTACCGGCATTGGCAAAACGGGCGGATTAGGCAGAGATCAGATGTTCGTCTTTCTCCTTGAATTGGCCTGGCCGGGGCTGACCTGGTTTTTGTCGAGTAACTTGGAAGGGCGCCCCGCCGACGGCCCCGCCGTTCGACTCCCTCACTCCCTCCTTCGACCGAGAGAGAGATCATGGCCGGACCGCTAAGTCTCTGGCCTGATGGATGAACACATGAGATTCGAGATTCGAGAATCGAGATTCGACTCGTCTCGACGTCAGTGAGCCACGACGTTGGGTTCTGGGGTCTTGAAGAAGCAGATGGCGATGCGGTTGCCATCGATAAATGTATGTTACCCACCATAAGTGGTGACCCCACTGCCTCTGTCTCTTCGGCCCGGTTTATCTCTGCATTTGTGGCGTTAAAGTCGTACCGATTGAGGTTGGTAGGGATAAAGAATCATTAGGGGGAGGCGGGTATCTCAGTTTTAGGCTAAGTAAACGCCATTCACTCGGTGTTAAGACTATACATAGATCATTTCCCAATCAAGCTACGATGGTAACATCCCTTCTCTTGATGACTCTAGTGATTGTTCTTTAGTTAATAATCCAGCCAGAGATGGGTCGAACCTAAGATAAGCAAGTAATTCTACGCTCTAAAATTTCTGGAGTAAGTAATGTCGTCCGAAGGTTCCTGCTTCGGATGGATATACTTTGACGGGTTAGGATGAAAAACCAAGGGAACTAACTTAGGGAAAATAATTAGTTGCAAGCCTTGGTGCAACTTTAATAGGGCCTCTTTGCAACTTGAAGCTCTACCAATCCTTATTGAACTCGAGAAAAAGCTCATAAAGCTGGATTTTCCATTTGTAGAACCTGTCCTGATTGCCCTCGAACTCGATTTTTTTTTACCAAGTATCCATGGCATCCACGCAACCAACGTTTATGAATAACACACATTTAAATCTAAGCCCTGATTCATCGGACTGAATGTCTTATTGCTTCACCTGATTTGAACATATGTGATCATTACAGAAATATTACAAGCCAGATCGAAATTGGCGAAGGTGAGCGAGTCGTACACTTTCAATATGCTGGCATAGATGAATGGCAGTTTTGACAGAAAACGACCAGAAGTCTTGGATGGTGGGATAATTCAAGAGCATAAAGGCCACACCATCCACCTCGTCGGACATCATGAATGACGCGATATGAGCACAATCCACAGTATTTAGCAAAAATTTGGCTGTATCTGCTGGCGTCCACGACTCTGGGTTCGAATGCAGAACAATTTCGCGGATAGGGGGAGGTTGATCTTGGTTTACGATGGGATAATAATCGCTCATATCTTGCAACGGGTCTCCTTGGAATTTTTGATTCGCGTGGGATCCCTCGAACCCCAACGACTTTCTAAGACATTGGCTTTCTATGACTTGTTGCTCCTTCTTGCTCGGCCTAATCTTCAGGTGAAGTTTGTAGTTGGGTATTTTCGCCCCTCGGGTTCGAATCTCGCTTTTGGGTAAAATCGCTTCCCACTCCTTTTTCCGGCCCTTGCCTGGCTTGCCGCCCATTCCGTTGTCTTCATTGCCCTCAGGCGACGCGCTCCGGGACATATTGGGGGTGGCAGACTCATCTGTCTCGGAAGAAGTCGCCGATCCACCATCGGGCTCCGGATTGTCCTCGGGAACTTCGAGCTGTCGCTTACGCCCTCGTCGAGCCTTGGGCTCATAATCGGGTTTCAACTCGGCCTTGGGTCGGCTCACGCAACTGTCTGGACATTCATCGAATCTGGTCAGTGAGAGTAAATTCTTGCACGCCCCCAACTTCTGGCATACGCTTCGACAGAAGTCATCTACTAGATTGGCTTTGGTTGGGATTTCGATGTCAGCCTTCAATAGATGCACTCTTGATTTTCCCTTGATTGTGAACTTTTCGAATCCGATTCGGGGCAACTCGGTTTGACATTCCAAGCGTTTCAAAACGGAGCCCGACTTGTGAGATGAGCCAATGATTCTGGAGAGAACCTCGCTTAACACTAGCCGAACCGGACCGGGTCCAATTGACTTGGGAAGACCCGCCAATCGGGCTCGACTTAGGAACATAGAGGAATAGCACCGATAGTTGAAAAAAATTGGTTGACACCAACTGCTTGCAGAGTCCATTGGATTGGGGATCAGAGGTTGGGGTGATACCGCAGGAGAGAGTTTTCCCTCTGGAGAGTCTTTTGGTGACTCCTTCGTTGTAGCAGAGCTTTTTGACGAATTGTCGACGTTCTCTTCCGGGTTACATAGAGGTTTGGGTAGAAAACTTGACGGAACACTTAGCTGGCCTCCATTCAAACACGCCCATCCCACCGGGAATATCGTTTGGGCAGTTGCTGGCACAAGGATTAGTCTAGCATTGATGGAGTCTGTCATTTCCTCGATGGCTAAAATATTGTCACGAATGTCGTTGATCTTGCCAACTCTGATTTCGTCATCCACCAAAATTTCCAGAATCTGACCCACTTGGAACCCCATTTCTTTGGCATCCAATTTGCTGGGAAAGTGTCTGCGAGGGCAATGAGGCTTCCGCTTTTCTTGCTCACTTTGCCGGCAAGGAATCTTGGACCATCCGTTGGACCACCCGAATGGAAAAATCACGGGGGAATTCTTGTGGCACAGATACTTTTGTTCCGGATTGGAAAAACACGACACAACAAAAAACTTGTCCTCAAACTTTTGCTCGATTATAGCTCTTTCAATGCAAGTGGAATTGGGCGGGATGAACTCCAACAGAGACTGGGCATCAAACTGATTTTTGGGCACTTCCGGTTGATCCGGAAACAGCTCCTCTGGAATGGTCTTCACGGCCTCAGATTCCAAAAGATCGTTGATGGAAACGGATTCGTCGACATTATCCGGCCTCTGATAGCTGTTACCCTCTTGCTGGCCTCGTTTAAAGGGCGCGAGTCGGTCTGACAAATAGAATTCGAACCACGTGGATGAAGAGCCCACGTGTTGAAGAGTTAAGAGACCTCCATGGTTATTCAGTACTTTGGCTGGCCAAAACTTGCTGGGATTCACGTTGCTATGCACCTCAAGCATCATGCCTGGCTTGATACGGTCCAGGTTGGTGACTCCATTACCGTCGATAAAATGCATGGAGATTGTATCGATGGTGATATCCTCCAAGTATTGAATGGCCAGTTGCTGCCAATTTGGGCAAGTGAGTTGAATCTCTGGAGGAGCCGTAAGGACGACTTTGTTCATTTGACACCAGCCTAATGGATAAAGCTTGTCCTTATACAGATCCCGCCAGACAAAGGTCTTTCGAAGAGGATCATGTCCCACCAAGGACAACTTGAGCATGGGACCGAAAGTCTGTTCCACCCGAGCCAACCAATACAAATCGGAGGTAGAATCGAGGAGAATCTCGACCACCATGCCTTCCCTCACGCCCGAATCGTTGGCCACTTCCACGTGAGCCAAGAGATCCTCCTGGACTTCGGTCCAACCCCGTTGCTCCAAGGTTGCCGGCCAATCAAAGGTCCAAACCTTAACCAGAGCAGATGTTGGATGGGGAGGTGTTGTAGTGGTAGCTTCTTCATTGTCAACGTCCATGTTCTGAGATCCTTCAACCACTGAAGGACATTCATCTTTGGAATGCTCCATCGTTCCCTATAAAGAGCAATATTCTTGATTAGTTGGCAACAGTAAAGGTGTTATCATAGCGTGCAATGCGTGATAATATTAGACACACCAACAAAGAAAGAGCACTATATGCGTGTGCTCATCCTTATTCGTAAATGTAAAAAAAATCAAAAAAAAACTATGACAAACAGTTCAGTGGATAAACCCTTACCTGACAGCATCAAACCAAGCCAATCGTTGATACAGGTTTGAGATAAAGGATAATCGTTGATCTCTTCTGCTATTCGTTACTGCAATAATTCAGAGTGAGTAAGCGAATGAGGAGGAAGAGGAGAAGTCGATGAAGGAGGATCTATAAGGTCTCCTGGCTTAACGGCGACTACTACCACTTTAATCGGAGGTCCGCTCATCGCAAGACTAAGAAATGGTTACACGCAACCTCGTCTGTTAGATCGCAGCTAGCTTTGTCTTAAGCATAATCATTACCAGATGCAAAGCGTGGACGCAGAGTGGCTGAGAACCTACCCTCGTGACGAGGGCACCTTGATCATGAATTGGGAGGGGGTTGGGGTCCGTTTTAACCTCCATCCCGTTGGGCAACAGTTTAAGCGTCAAGGTTGCGCAAATGAGGTCAAATAGTAGGTTAGTGTGATGATGCTCGTTAACGCAATATACACAAAAAAGACGAAGTGGGTTATGTTGTCAAAGGGGTCTCCATTTTATTCAGAGATAAAAAAATAACAGCAGCACATTTTTCTCATATAATTTGGGCATGTTTGTAATCGTATGCGGCGAGTCGTAGTCAGTGCGTAAAAACCATTGGAGGATCCGTTAATTGATAATTTCTATGGATGCGACTTTTCCTCTGAATGAATGCTCATTGAACCGGTTTATGCCTGCGAAAGAAAATTGAGATTGAAACGAGATCGATCTTAAAAGGTATTTATGAGTAAGGACACCTACCCCACTATCGTCGGAATGTTCCTCGCTTTCACCAGCTTCTGCCGAGGGCCAACATTTTGCATTTTCGGATTCTGTGAGGTTCTCCGAAGGGTAGTATTTGGCCGCTCCACCAAAGAAGAACCGAACGTCCACGTCAGAGTCGTTTTTCAAATTCTTCTCGACCGTTTGGAACTTCACCCAATTGAATTTGTTTGGTGTTTGTATACTCAAGAAGTCAGGCGATTCTTTGCTGATTATGCTCAAGGTTCGCGAAACTGCCAGTCGCACGTTAGGTACTCGATCTTCTGACAGATCTAGTAAATAAGGCAGAATATTCTGGTTAAAGTTCTGTGCGTCCAAAGCTTTGATCTGGTGGATTTGGTAACAAATGTTCACAAATGTTTGTCGGTAAGTCCAAACTCGTCGTTCAGCTAAATCTTCCACGATATTCGCAACAACTCGGATGCTGAGATAGCGTTCTGGTGATTCGTCTATGTGTTTGATAATGACGGCTACGACGGATGCGGCCCCGGATCTCACAGATGCCACCCTATCAGTGCAAAGTCGATACGCCACGGGTGTAATAAATTCCAAAACTTGAGGGGCCGAAAAGCATGGAGTGAGTTTTTCCAGTTGGTAAGTTAGTTCTTGTCTGAATCTCCAATTCCGCTCGTTATCCATTTTGCGGAAGTCTCCCAGTTTCTTCAAGTATTTGTCGCGATCCACCGGGTTCAATAACTGGAGGAAATCGGCCAGATGCTTCAGCAACCCGATTCGAACTTCGTCCAAATCTTTCAGGAAGCCATCAAAGATAGGAATGAGATCAGTGGCTGCTATCTCTTTGCCGAGGATGACGCCCATTTCGTGAATTGAAGAAGCCAAAGTGCGCCTGACTTTCCATTGCATATCCGATGCTAAAGCAATGTAAGGTGATCGCAACAACGGCCAATTGGCTCGCCCTAATGTGAGTGCTACGGCCGGTAGCGAGTATGCACAATGCCGAGAGATATCGGTGTCCACGGTTTGGGCCCTTGATGGGTCAATCATGGACACGTAATGGTCGATCAATGACTGCGGGACGATGCTTTGTATAGTTGCAGGTGGATATTTCGGCAGTGCGGGGTCAGGGGGATAGTCTTGAGGGTTGACTCCTTCACCTTCGCCATAGGATTGATTCCATTTGGGATCGAATGTAGACTGATTTGAGGATGAAGAGTCTGTTGAAACCGGACGAAATAGATCCAATGTTTGTCCGCCAGTTTCTGGAACGCAAGAAAATCATATGAGAATACATTTTTGCAAAAAGTTCTGGGGAAAAAGATTCAAAAATTAAGATTAGTGTTCCCAAAAGAGAATAAAGATTTTTTATTTTATTTTGAAGCAAGGAAAGATCAAACAGACCCCGAGAACAAAAAGAGGTGTTTACACTGATTTGATATTGCAATGTGGGTTTAGGCTAAAGTATGACAGGGAAGTAAGTGAGAGTAGTCTTCCCGTCACCAGCAGCAACATACATGAGATCGTATGTAGAAATACCTTCAGCTGAAGTCAAGTCGTCAAAAGTCTGAAATGTGATGATTGGCAATTTTTGCCACGAGCCCTCATTTTGGGTAGGTTCAGTAGGTGAGCCTAAATTGTAAGGAAGACCGGGGCAAATTACTACGTGGGAGCTAGACCTAGTCGCAATCGACGATATTTTTCAATGTCGCACTAGCCATGGCACCAGACGTGCTCCACAAACACCAGAGATGCTAGAAATTCCTTTCATTTACCTGCTTCGGGGCGTTCTTCCGTTTTCTTGGAGTCGAGACTCAGCTTGGCCATCTCATCGCTTGGAGTGCTCGATATTCCACTGGCACCATCTTTATCCAAGTCGATCGACCCAGGTGGATCTCTCCAATACAAGAAGTCGTTAAAATTCTGCTCTTCATCAGTGTCAATTTCCTGTGTTGAGGAATAATTGGTGGAAAGAACTTTTTTCGTAACACCCGCTCTCTTTTCTTCCGGACTCTGATCCTCGTCACCATATACTAGGTTCACACGGTCATTGGGTTCATCTCCAGGACTTTCATCCATGATTACATCTAATGAACAGGGGGGCAAAGAATTGCTAAATGAATGGAAACAAGTTTTTCTTGAAACAATATGAGCTTACCGTCATTTCCTTCTTTCACGTTAGATTTTTTCGCCCGTCCGCTTTCGAGCTCGTCCAGTCTAAAGGAAAGTTTCTCACGATCGGTCACCAAGATTTCTCCGTTGTCGTTTTGAAGCAGCGCCGTCAACGAAGGATCAGCAAATGTGGAAATAAAAGGGCCCAGGGCCTGATACGCAGCCATTCGAACCCATCGGGATTGGTCCCGAAGTAAGTTGAGAAAAATCGGCACCAGTTCTGTTCGTCTCGTTGACGGCGAGCATTCGCAAGATACAGACATGAACACGTCGGAGCAAGCCTTTCGGACGCCCCATACTCCATCTTCACAAAGGTAAAAAAACTTTGGCAGCTGCAAATAGGTTGATGGGTGAAAATAAAATTGAGAACATGCTTCACAACGATTTTTAACTTACCAAGACATTTTCTGTGGCCTCAGGGCCAACGACAGCGGCGAACTCTCCAAAGTTTGAGGCGCACACTTTCCTCACATGGAACAAGGGATCCACACAGAGGGACGCAAAGCGATCCAAAAACAGATGCTTCACTGTCCCACGACCAATGAGTGGTGCTATTTTGCTCAGGAGCTGAAAAATCAAATTCTTCCGTTTACTTTTTTTAATTCCAGTAACCTAAACCAGTCATTGTTAACATTTTGACGAACATTTCATTAGGGATATGCTGCTGTACCGTACATCCGGTCATTGTTAACATTTTGACGAACATTTCATTAGGGATATGGTTTTGCCGCCATGATATTCTTATGTGCTTTCCATCCAACGATCATATATTGTAGTTCCCCATGTAATGACGGAAACGGGCCAGTTGATCCAAAACTACGAGGGTCCGCTTCTTTTTCCAGTCTTCTCGCCTTCCTGGCTATGTTCCTTTCCTTAGCTTCCCAATCTTCCACCAAGTGAGACTATCTCCTCCCTAGAACCAGTCGTCGTATCTCACTCAAGAACGAGGGAACAACGCTCCGTCTGGATTGCTTGTAAGCTGGGTTTCCAAATCCCTAGTACCTAGAGGGCTACTAGTACCTGATCTGGAAGAAGAGCGCGTTTGCGCATTTCTGTCTGCTGCCTTCGTACGAGAAAAACGGCGAAGGCAAAGCCTATGATCTCATTGGATCTCCGCACTAGAGTAGCTTCGTTGAACTGCTTGACTGAGGGGAATCGTGGCTGCTGGTTCTCTCCTCTCGGCCCTAGCTTGCCAGAGTGCAATGACCCCATCCTCTGGACGAAACTCAGACGGCCGTTGCTTCCTACATACAAACAAGCATTTGCCGTTCTGTACTGCAATCTTCATTTCTGAAGAGTAACCCCTCGCCCCAAAGATGAGATGAACGAGAATATCAGAAGCTTCTCTGGTTGATCATTTTTTCTTACTTTAGTCTCATTTAAATCCACTTTTCAATATGAATTCAAACCCAGATCAATGGAAGGCAGCGTTGTTACCCGACGAGAGGAGGTAAAGACGAACCAACATCATTTTTCAAAAAAAAAAAAAAATGCGGCAAAACCAAAGCCCCTCAACCAATACTTACCGTTAACAGAAATGCAACGAAAATGCATTCCTACACCCCACCTGCTGCGTCGGTCTATGGATCCACATTTCCGCTCATCAAAGCTGGCTGTGATATGATACCAATGACACATAATCCCAACCACTTCGAGAGGGAAAATTTGAATCATTGGGCACAGCTTCAACTAAGCTGACAAGACCCAATTTAGTCTTGCTCGAAGAAGTTGTTCGCCTGACTCCAAGTGAGAGTTTGGAATGCGTCAAATTGGCTGTGATATGAAACCAAACCCTCATGGCACACCCCACCCAATTTAACGCCTCCACTCGCTCATGTCGGCTCCTGTTTGGGTTCACTTAATCCATGGTCGGGTTGTGTTCCGATGGATGTTGTGACGTCGTCTCTTGCTCATCAATGCTGGCTGTGATAGCAATGTAAATAACACGCCATCTCTTCACACAATGAGAGGACAGCAAGCTATGACCTTCCAGCTTTGATGGCAAGAGGTTGTCCAAATAGCTCAGTAAGATTTGAAGCCATGAAGTACCTTTGCTTTCTGCAGAAAGAGGATGAACAAAGGCACCAACCGGGCGGAAGACACCGTAATGAGATGTAAGGCAAAAGCGAACATCTCACTACCCATGTCTTTCATGCGGTCAATGCCAGGCCACAATATGCTAAGGTTTTTGAATGTTGATGGGCTACTTAAGTTGAGAAAATCTGACCTACCGCAACAGCTTCCGTTCTTAAATTGTCCAAGGATTCGCGATCCGTTAGTTCGAGGATCACGGGACACACTTGCTCCTCGACATGGCTTCGTTCCACAAGCCCTTGTTCTAGAAGTACCAGTAGTGCTGCCTGAGATGTCTTTCGAGCTTGCTCACTATTATCAGTGAGGAAATTGACTACTATTGGCAAAAGGAGTTTCGGGACCACATGACTGAGGTTGGGCTTGGACTCCCGGCAAAACATCGCTATGTGCGGTATCTGCTCCATGAGCTCTGCTCGAACCGACGACTCGGGGTCATTAGCCAATCCATTCATGACCTGAAGCACAGCATCAACCTCATCCATGAAATCAGCCACAAAACGCAAGGTTTCCAAAACCATGCGCGCCACAATTTGCCTGTAAAGAAATTATATCTTGATATTACTGCTGACATTTAAAAGTTCAAGAAACCTTATTCAAAAGTTAGAATGTTGTAAGACCATTACGCATATGCCCCTTCAAAGTGACAATCAGTGAATAGTCTCTTCTAGTCTGCTTGATAACGCATGGCCTAATTTCGTTGCCGAGAGTGCATTGATTCAAATTACGTAACAAATTGACGCATTGACATTTGGAAAGCTGGCGCAGCCTCGCATTGTTGCGCATAATAACTTAAAAGCTTGTTTGTCCCGAAGCTGCTCCCCTAGAAGAGAAATATTTTTTGTGGCGCCTATTTTCCACGAATCGTCCCCATGCTATCCAGCGCGACAGCAAAAACCGTTGAAAGCATAGATTAGTCGATCAAAATGGCAAACATTGCGGTTCGTTCATATTTTACCTGAGTATCTATCGGAATACACTTCGGCACATTCATTGACTATCGCTTTTGACCGAGGCAGGTTTCTTCTTTCTCGTCTTTTGGTCTCAGCCAAATCATGCTAATAATGAAAGCCCAAGTTTCCCACTCTTGTTCTGCTCCTTTTTCCTTCCTTCATCATCCACCTTCCTTCGTCTTTCCGTTTAGCTTCACCCTAGTCCCCCTTTTCCACTTTGTCTTTCCTTTCCATCCACTTAAGAGGAAGGCAGAATGGAAGAAGAACAAGACAGGAAAGGCAAGTGTTGTAGCAGCCCGAGAAGAAGGAGCAGCAGCGCTGGAATCTGCCCCTCCTAAAGAAAAAGGAGTAGCCGAGGGAATGGTACCAGAATTGGTCGTCGTCGTCCTCATCGTCGACATCGATATGGTCGGACTAGGTACAGAACAACTAATGGAGATGGCGCTTTCTGCTTCACACACAGGGTATTCTCTCCACATCCAGGAATGAGAAGAAAGACACCCAGTGAAGACGAGGTAGCTCATATCGTCCTAGTACTTGGCACAAGAAGCCTTCTTCACACTAGCTAGACTTGTATTTTGTTTTGGAACAAAATTCTTAACGCAAGCACTATTATCGATCAAGCACTTCAATCACTGGCTTGTCTCAAGTAAGTGAGCGAAGCCAGGGTCGACGACAAACACACTGATCCCAAAGCACTATTCACTCCCTGACGCAAGCACTGTTAACCCAAATATATTCCTCAGGATTTATTGATGCCTCTTTCATTAATCAGTACGGAGTGTTGAGGATAGATCTTCCTAGACCGTTCGATTCAGACAAAACAAGCACCAAGCGTTAGTTCTTCTTCACGAAAGAATGCATGTGAAGTAAGCACCAAACCGAAAGCAGACACAGAAGCAACTTTTTTTTCGCCCAAGAGAATGCCAAAACTACGCAATTGGTCACAATCTGCTCATGAAATCATATATCTAGGTCACAAATGATCTCAAAGCAACACAATCCCATTCAAAAAACAGCGAGACAACAGTTCTGTGGATGTTGAGTCTCGCCCAAATGAACACTGCAGCCCTCTTAGTTCGAAAAAGACTTCGTAGTCGTCGTAATTCTGAGCGTCGGATAACTGCTTCTAGGACCAGAACCAGCACAGCTTCTACTTCTGCAACTACTGCTACGATACTACAACAGCTAACAGCACCGCCACCAGTACTGGTATTGCTAGAGCTAGCAGTTATAGCAGGACTAAGACTAGCAGCAGGAGAAGTGGTACTACTCGGAGTTCATGTTAGAGCAGTAGTAGCAGTTATGCTTGCAGTAAAAGTAGTAGTGCTTGTTCCAAGATCAAGAAAAGAGGACTGCGACGCGGCTCTTGATGGCTGCCTAACCCGCGTCTGCAATCGCAAAGTTTTGTGTAGCTCAGCCCCTCTCCGGTCGTTCAAGTCTCATCACTGGCCTGGTGCCAAAACACCCCGAGAAGTCCGCCCTCAGTAGCGCATGGCGGCTTGGAGGAGGAATAATACCCTCACGCTAGAATGCCGCCATCATAAGAGAGGAGAGAGGCCCAAAGCCAGCAAGAGGGTCAGTCGCCCATGACGGAGAGGAAGACGAAGGGACGGAGGAGGTGGAGGCTACTCTCTTAGGCTCGTCCACCAGAATCTGCACTACCCTCGTACCAACGGCTGTCCCATGGCCCAAATATGGCCCGTCGGACGCCCGAGCAACCCGGGAGTGTTGTTGGCCAACATCAATTCGATGCCGAATTGAAGTAGGCTAGGCGTAGAAAAGGAAGACCCGGAGAGGGGGAGAAGCACATTCAGGGAGAAAGAGAGGGAGAGCGAAAGAGAGCGAGAGACAGCGAGAGGGTGGACAAGAAGAACTCTGGGATGTGGGAGCAATACATTCCTCAAGCTGCTACTTCAGCGGGTAGGAATGAAGTAAGCGGTCGAAGCGGATCCAGTGAAGCCCGTTCGACAAGAGTAGAAAAAGCCGTCCAAACGGGAGCGGCCGATTTGCGCTTTGCTCTCAGACTCAGGCAGGATCACCTACCATAAAAATACAACAGAAACCTCCGATCGCCGTAAGAGGCGAAACCAAAGGAGAGGAGGATGGAAGGACGAACTCTTGGAGTCAATGCCGCCCTCTCTGACGCTGTTCTGAGCTGCTAGCCGAATATCACAGGTCTTAGAGGTCTCCTCTCTCGGAAAAATAGAAAGTATGCGATGACGCTTTAGCTGCCATCTGCCGACAAAGCACTATGAAAGGAAATTTGCATCACCTTTCCACAGTAACAGTTCAAGCTGAACATGGATACATATTCAAGGAAACGACCTGAAACATGCCCTTGGGTTACCTAGGGCCAACATTACTACGGAGAATCTCTCGAAACATGTATTTGTGACCGAGATGCGCATAAAAGACGAGATCATTGACCCTTTTGTTGGTCAAAACATCAAATCAAAGGACTTTGCGACTTCACTTATGCAATATTAAGTAATAAAAAGCGCACTTGTTACCACGCTTTACATACCTAGGTAAGCTCGTGGTGCATTATCATTTTTTTATGATTGTGAGAAAACTTGAGGGATCAAAAAGAATTGCGAAGTTTTGAGGGCATTCCAACATCTAGATTCTACATTTTCCATTGATCTCAATATCTTAGGTTTTGTTCTCCATGGAAAGCGCCTTCTCAAATTTTGCTTGGACTCTCTTGAAGATGTGAAATCAAGATAAAGAAAGACGACAGTTTGACTTGCTTATTGCTCGACTAGGCTTTAACGACAGAGATCGGTTGATTTTACATAGATGAGTAGCAGATTGACTTTGAGCAAAACAACATACAAAACTACATTCCAACTTCATTATCTCTCTTATCATAGGTCATGAGATTTGACTCAACCATTAACTCACAGGTCCTTAAGTGTTTTAGTTTGTTGAGAAACTTTTTTCTTGCGTATCAATACTTGTCAATTTACAAAACATAGTGAATCATGTTCTCTACGATCATGTCTGGCAAGGCCAATAAATACCTGACCCATCGACGAGCTTAGGAGCAATGACAACCCCGAGAGAGAACACAACCATTATCATTATGCCCATTCCCATGGCCACGTTTCTCGTCGACTTCAATGCGAGATTGTCATA
This sequence comes from Tigriopus californicus, assembly GCF_007210705.1. NCBI lineage: Eukaryota > Metazoa > Arthropoda > Copepoda > Harpacticoida > Harpacticidae > Tigriopus > Tigriopus californicus. The sequence continues at coordinate 6,316,612 of NC_081447.1, read as the reverse complement.
AACAACGATCGAAGGAATTGATACCGATGGTGGCTTCTCTCCTGAGGGCAATTTTTCATGCCAATGCCATCCTAACCAATTAACGCTGCCGATCGAAAAGTGAATAGCGACAACTTGGAAATGTCTCAGCATGACCAAGTAATTGCCAATAAAAGCTAGCCGCCATTCTCTCCCTCTTTGCTAAGCGCTCCATAAAACAATCGATCATTTGAGCGCAGGATATGAGGTGCTCATGTGTGAGCAAGGCTCACGTTTCTTGGAAGATGCTCACGCCAGCTTAAAAGTAAACCCTTCATTCCTTTAGGCATTCATGAGGAGAGCGACATTCCAGTATAACTAGGCAATCAAGATAAAAACAGCTTTGATAATTCATTAGTAGCTACCTTTAGAAGAAATCCCAGCCATAGAAGATGGGTCAGTTTTGCCATTCTTCTTGCGAACCCGCCATGGCGTCCCCAGCAAGGCACTACTCCAAGACATGGGACAAGGCGTTAGATACCTTTTGGACCAGGGGGGTCAATCTTCTTTCATTTCACTTCCAAAACTCAGACTCGCGCATGATCAAATTGACCATGCAAAGCCAACAGTCGATGTCTGTGTTTAACTAATACTTAGCAGCCACCAAAGGTCAATGAAACTCCACATTGCAGCAATCACTCAATCACGAAAACTTGAATATTCAGGCACAAAGGTCGCGCTTTTCACCAGGAGCACGAGAACACAACCCAAAACATCTTGAATGATATACTATGTTCAACAAGCAGCATCATTCTTCGCTCGCTGGCTTGAGTCTTAAACTTCTTTCTCTCTCCCTCTTACTCTGTCTGTCTGTCTCCTTTACGCTCCTTCCTCCCTCACCTCCCTCCGCTTTGCCCCCTTCCTCCTCTCGTCTCTTTCTACATCTTTCGTCTTGCTCTCCCTCACTTGGGTTGGAGTCAGTTGATCTCAACTTCCTCGAATCAACTGCCCGTCCAGCCCAAAATGAAGAAAGAAGAAATACAGAGGGAGAAAAAGAAGAAGGGAAGAAGGGAAGAAGAGAAGAAGCGAGGAGGCCCACGTCCCACATAAGCCCCAGTTTCCGCCTGGAACAACTGCTAGGAATGCAATCCAACAAACGGCAAATGGATGGAGTGGCGAGAAGGCGCCAAGCACGCCTTTCCTCTCGTCTGTGTCCACTCGTACGGGCTCACCCTCCTTAGCGCATGTCTAATGTAAGGGTTTGAGGGTGCGCCAGCCTTTGACTGCGGGAGCAATAAACTACTACTTGTCAACTTAGCTTGCCTGCAAGGCAACGACACTCCCACCATTAGCGTACTGTCTCATTCCTTCCAAGCAGCTTAGGTCGCAAAGCTGCAGCAGGTCTCCAAGATTGTCTTTGGGTGCCTCAATTTACCCTCGTCCCTCCCATTCCTTTTCCTGTTCCAAGAGTTACAAAATGATCTGGCCCTTTTTCCATATCCTTTGATCAACGTCAGGGAAATTCAGCGACGAAAGCAATTGCTCAGATGACAGCCGACACTTTTTTACTTATCGGACTTTCAAAGTCAATCTGAAATGCCATTACTGGATCATGGAAAAAGAACAATTAATTTTCCTTTGACAATGGTTTTGTACAAATTGAATTGTGAATTTCAATGCAGTGTTGTCTCATAATTTTGCGTTCACTCCCTTTGAGGAATAGTGCATATCGAGGTAAAATTTAGGACGGTAAAAAAAAAAATATAATTTAGAATGTGAAGCTTCTGATGATATTCCCTTGGTGGGAAACCATTTTCCCTTCAAAAGTTAAAAACACCCGGAACTAATTAAAGACCGGCAACTAGCACAGGTGGAACAGAGCTGATGGCAAGGCTTACGGGCTATGAGAGGGATCCATTTTCGGCTAATGAGCGGTTCGAAACTTCAAACCCGCATCTCCCAAACAAAGAGAAGGACAAATCCCATTTCAATGCTACAGGCTATCAACAAGTAGATCCGTACTAAGGTTCAATAACTAGAATCGCTAAAGCTGAGTTTAACTATTTTATTCGAAGGGCTTTGGTAGCTGACACAATATCGAGGGGTATGCTTTCGATATTATTTCAGATTGTACTTTAGTTTGTACTTCAATGCTAGCGGAGTAGGTTTGGCTAAATGTCAACATGAGCGAAGAGCTTATACTGAGCACATCCTTCCGATTTTGTGACGTAACAAAGTGAAAAAGTTTGTTGCAACGCCCGACGCTAATTCGTTCGTGGCTCAGATATTATACGAATTGAAAGATAAATAGGACAAATAACTCTTCCATCTTGAACTGCCAGGGATCCCATTTCCAGTATCGGCAAGGATGTTCGTAAAAAAATAGTACAACCCAAACCTTTATTCGACAGATCTATCAGATGTGAGAGAAAATAAATAGATCAGGAATTACATTCCAAAACCTAATTCAAGATCTTTGCCATTTTATCAGTATAAAGCGCCAATTACCCAATTGATATATTTTTAAATAAAACGATGACCGAGTGAGGAGATATGTCGTAAAACACGAGTTAAATACGTCTGCAAACTTCATCATGAGTTTATCAAGAACGAGCAAGACTCATTGCCGAAACAATGATGCCTGATTGTCAAATCTATTTTTTCTAAAGCATCTTGTCACGCTTTATACCCCAACACCTTTTAGAGCTGTATTTTGTCATTTTTCCCCTAATCCAGCAAGTGATGTAGACATCTGGGCGAAAATGTGACGTGCAGAACAGAATTTTTTTTTCCTTTTACATATAAAACATTCATTGATGTTGACTGAATGAAGAGAGGTTGTTTGCTAACAATAAGCTAATTTTGTTGATCCAAATCCGGAAGTTTCAACACACGACCTCAGAGATTCGCAATTTGTTCGCTTGACCGTCATTCAACCAATTGGAGCTCTCATGTTTCAATTGACGCAGAATGAACCCAATTCCGTCCCGGTTTCAGTGGTAGTTTTATTTGTTGTTCTCTTCAGTGTGCGTTTTTCACAATTACGACTTTTAACGGTACCAACCTTTTTAATATGACGTATCTTTAGAGCGAGGATGAGAAATAGAAGGCGAGACTGTTTCTGAAGTTCAAATTTGTTCAATTCATAATGAGTTATCATTTGAATAGGTTCGATTGAAAAAAATGCAGACGAGTTATCACCATGGGTACTAATCTTGATATCATCAACTGTGCGGCAAAATAATACACACTGGTTCGTTGACAATTACGTGGCATTAGTTACATCTTTTCAGCTAATTTTTATCCTTACATTTCCTTCCATATTTGTTTTATGAATTTTCCTAGACTATTCCACTAATTTCCTTTCATGTGGTAAAATATTCCATCCCGGCAAAATATGAACTAACCATCCCTGCCTCAGAACTTCTTTGCCTGTCTCGATGAGTCAAATCATTTTGGTCAATTTTTTTAAGATATCCAATCGACAAATGCTTGTCAGGAATCTCGATTCTTTGAATGGTGTCATACTCCTAGCCAATGACGTTTCCATCAGGACCACTAGGTGCGTTTTTGAGCTGGAGGTCCGCAAGTCCTTTGGCAGAACCTTATCACGACTCAATTCCTTTTTTATTCGTCGGGTGGTGTATCATTGGAACACTCTATCCCTGGTGATTCGGCTATCGAAAACTCCTTCGGCGTTCAAGGAACTTGGTTGATACCAAAAGCAGTCGGTGTACCTTTTTGCCATTTACCAATGTTTTCTTTTTTGCATGTCAGTGACATTCATTGCGTTTGGGGCTTCCACTTTTTGGAGAGAAAACTTCAATTTTGGTATGCTACAATGTACTACTTCTCCCACTCTATCTTATACATTGTATTTCTGAGTGGCTTTAACCAATAAACAAACAATAAACGACAAAATCATCACATAAGTTCACGAGGGAGGGAAAACAACCAAACACATCTTTTCTGGACAATATTCAACCTAAACCCTCAAAAGTATCCCACGATCTACTGAATCCGTAATAAACGTCATAATCCAATCGTGATACCTATTCAAACTCACCGGTTGAAGAGATTTTCTGACTGTGCATATTTTTCCAGCTTTTGAACATGGGTGGCTGGATCCTCCGTACCAGACAGGTCTCTCGGAATCGTCACGGCTGCAATAGACCAATGAAGACAGATGAAAACACTTGGCTTTAAAAAAATGAAACAAGCTCCCCAACTTGCACTTTTTCCCAAGGAAATCCTTTGGTCTCCTTTGACCAAATGGAAGTGACCCATTGGACAAATGATCTGACGACCAAATATGACTACGGCATACGATTGATTGTGGGAGCAGTGGAATTAAGCTTTCTATTTCTTTTTCTTGTACCAAACCAGTCTAATCAAAATAATATCGATAAACCGTTGAAAATCGGGGTCCTCTGTAAGGCACAACCCAAGTATGTTTAAGACAAATGTACTCTGAACATATCTTCAGGAAGATTGTTCGACTGAAATGCAAACTTTTATCTATTGGAACGATCTTTGGTATCCCTCTTTTTGGCTAATGCACGCAAAACCATGATCCTCGGTTAAAACATCCGCCATCCGAATTACTTATTCTAACCAACTCAACGTAAATGAGATTGTTCATCTCTGAGGAACGCGGCCATTGTCTTTCAAATCCAACCACTCAAAGGAGCATAACTAATCCATGAGCATGGAATTGAACGCAGACAACCAGCCAACTACTCACCCGATCCTTCGTCATTGGGATCATCCTCTTCATGATCCTCCTCATTCTCGTCTTCCTGATAGAAATAGATGTCTGGAACAAAAGAAATCGGCTTGTATTCAGTCTGGAGATTCTTCCATTCCGAAATTGAACGCATTGAAGCAAAGATTCTTCGACTTTTTCTCACCCGCCATTGTGCGAATCGGGGATCCTGAGCAATCCCCGCGAGCCTCAATGAACTGACCGAGACGCCTTGGAACGTAATAAGCACGGCAATCGCAGGAATCCGGTAAAATCGAGCAATTATAGCGTAGATAGCTAGCTTACGTTGGGCGATATGTTCGTGTTTTCGTCTTAATATATGAAGTATGTAAATCTATCTAGCTTGGGGTCTGAGCAGTTGATCTTCAGTTTTTCTTCGTATTGGCCTTGGGCACCTGCTCACCCTCTGACTTGCTCCCTCTCTCAGTGAAGATCATGCTATTCTTCAGCCCGAGCTGCCGGGTTTCTTGCAGGCTGCACTTGAGATCCATCCCTGCTTGTTTCGAAATGGGCCAGACCATGGAGAGTGTTTGAAACTTTTAGGGTACTTTGCGTCTTAGTACCTTGATGATCCGGATTCATTTTCTATGGTTTTGCCGAAATAGAAGGATTGTTTGGGTATGGTGATAAATCAGAGCAAAATGGGGCTGGTATTTCATTTTGTCTTTTAGTGAATCTAAGCGATTGAGCAGTAGTTATTCAGTAATTCTTGACTCGAAAAAACAGTTTTAATCAGCATGAAAAAAATAACTCTTGTCTTAATTGTTGATACTAATTGTTTCCACGTCCAAAGTCTCTTTCATTCGTGTATGAACGTAATCATGTTGCGCCAAAAGGGTAATATAATTGTCGTAGCACTTCCAAACTGGCTTTCGCCCCAGCCAAATCAGCCAGATTTGATAAAGGGAAGATTAGAATGCTTGCAGCCCCGCCTGCGCCTGCACTGGGTGCCCGATCTGGTTATTATTTAAGTATTCTTGGCTACAAATTTTTGGATAAAACTAGATATTGCGTGGATCAATATTGATCCCATACTTATTGAGCGCGATCGCAACACTTCAACATGAGATTGGATAAAATAAGTCACACATTATGAAGTACCTTCCCTCCTCTAGAACGCTAGCTTAACCACGAGCAAAGGAAAACCAACCATTTTATTATTATCTCACATTGGCTCTTCCTTTTACGCTATTGCCCAATTCATATATAAAACAAAAATATTGCATGCCTTCCATCTCCTACGCCGCCTCTGATCCCATACTTATTGAGCGCGATCGCAACACTTCAACATGAGATTGGATAAAATAAGTCACACATTATGAAGTACCTTCCCTCCTCTAGAACGCTAGCATAATCACGAGCAAAAGAAAACCAACCACTCTATTATTATCTCACATTGGCTCTTCCTTTTACTCTATTGCCCAATTCATATATAAAACAAAAATATTGCATGCCTTCCATCTCCTACGCCGCCTCTTATCCAAATAGATTTGACCTCAATCCATCGCGTTTTCTTTTCTCTTGTTATTGTTGCTTTCCCCGCCGATTTTTGTCACAGAGCTTTCAATCAATTCCAAAACCTGACTGAAAAATGAGCACACCCAACAGTCCGTCAGGCATATTTGCCATGGACGAGGACGAATTGAGACCTCGATCGCCGCTAGACGAAGGCGAGGCCCGTGAAGGGGGACCCGAGGCCCCGGGTGGCGGCGAGGCGGCTCCACCGCCCGAGAAGAAACGGCGAGTGATTCGCAATCCCATGCCCAAGTTGAACCCGGATCGGATTTGTGGACCACGTGGGATTGGCATCTTGCCCAGTGTCATGGCCGATTTTCAGCCCAAGGGTGAGATGATAATACGACACGTCTGGCTGACGATACGAAGACATTGATCGAGGAAAATGAGAGGAAAAAAATAGAAAGGCCGAAAGCCGCGTCAGAAAATCGTTGTCGGCGTTAAGATGGAATTTAGACCAATTGAATGACGTCAAACATTAAAACAGAATTATTGCACAGCAACAGCTCTCAGTTTGTAAGAAAAAATATGGGGTAAACTACTTCGTGAATGAGTTTTTGGAAGTGGTTTGATGGACTGTGAATGTTGATAAGGAACGTAGAGGTTTAAGTGGCACAACTGGCCATGTCAAAACTTGTTCTGCTTCAAAAGACTCAATTAGTCCGAACAATGACGCGCACGTTTGGAGTAAGGGTGGCGTTCTAGGTTGAGTACTTCTTTAGAAGGGTGTTGGATTCACGTTGACTTAGAATAAATGGAAATGTGAAGGTGCATGTCAAGGGGGATTAATGGTACGATAACAAAGTAAGCATTGCTCATTGTTCTAAATTCACAAAATTGGCTGATTATTTGCCATTTAGGGACAAGAAAAGTATATTTGCATTAAGGAACATCTGGATTTTTAAGATGGTTGAGCGAGTTTATAATCAGTGGTTGATCTCAATTTGTCTAATTTTGGACTGTCCATTGTTACTTTTAGACGCCTCTTGTCCACTTTTGGACAAAGAGTGTTCAAAAACTACCCACCGCTAGCACAAGGCTGTCGGAATCAGAGACGGAATCGCCATATACAATGCTATAAACCAATGGCTCAACCCTGAGATGTTGTATTATTCTCTTTTTTGCATTCGTTTTTAACGTTAGAGTACTTCATGAAGCATTCATTAACCATTCTTATTTTTCCTTATGTTCATATAACATTTTGTTGTTGGCAACAATGATTAGCCCTTGAACATAAGTCGATCAATTTGTTTTCTGAGAACGTCTGGCCAAAAACCTGTTGACGGATTCAAGATCTTACGAATTCTCTGCGAATATTGGAGAGTAGTAAATTCGAGGAGAGAGGAAAACATAATTGTTTTAACCAGACAGAATTCTGGAAAGCTTGAAGGTGATTTCCAAACACACTTTCAGTCCTAATGATCACTAAAGTTGTTGTCCCTGTAGCTGGGATAAGAATTGAAACAAAGCTCTTGGATGCTTTTGAAAAAACTCATTTTCATTTACAGTCAAAAAAGTTCTCAGGTCTCTAAGAGCTCTCTCGTTCCGAATCAATTCCTAGTGAACCACCATTGGACTCGTTCAATCTTTTGCAGACCTGCTGAACAAGCTGGAGCCCAAAGGGCGAAGCATATTCAAGTTATGGCTGAACAATTGTCTTGAACAGACCGAGTAAGCATCGTGAATACTATCTCCGCATTTAAGCGTCCGATTTATCCAACGACACGTCTGAAAAGCTTCACACACTTGGAGGTAGGCCCTTCTCATCGAGCTTTTCATTATTTATCCCCACATCTTTCATGGACGAGACCTGGTGAATGCTAAACATCCTGACCTAGATAGTGTACAAATAGAGTTCAGTGTCGTCACTTCACATTCAGAAATCTAATTTTTGAAACAAAAAAATATTGGGAACGCTCGTACTGAAGTTGAGTTCCGAGCCTTTTCGTTTCCATACTTAAAATTTCAAGATACATTCGTTCTATTCTTCTAAACACGTTGCCTTGTGTTAAAAAAATCAGATGCCGTAAACATGACTGAAAAGTGGCCTCTTTTCAGGCAAAGGTCGAGAGTTCGAAGACTTAAACCTGGTCCTCAAAAAGTTGGAACATTGGGCGCATCGTTTGTATCCCAAGTTACCTTTTGACGACGTGAGTGATCGACTCACTGTCTTGGGTAAAAAGATGGCCGTTAAAACTTACTTAAAGAAACTTCGAATGGGAATAGTAGAAGAGACCGTCCCAAAGGATGATGATGGTGATGATAACAACCCTGGAAATGACCTGGACGAGGCTCAAAGGTAAACGAAACTACTCTCCACATACCCAGATATATTGTTGCACTAGAATGACATCTTCTACTTATTTGATGTATATATGTATAATCATAGGTACGAAGATGATGAGAATCCACAAGCAGGACCGTCAATCCCCAACGAGAATGACATTTTTGATAACGTTTTTCCAAGCATTCAATCCCAACCGTCTTTCAATGTCCCCTCAAAGGATGACGTCCCGGATTCCGATGAAGAACAAGATCTTTTGGCCAGTGTGGGTCTAATTTACGGTGAAGACCCTCAAAGTTCAAATGTGGGACCTGACGCCAGATCAACGAGTCCTGTTATTCAAGAGAAGCATTTGATCAACCCAGTGATGGATGAAGGTGGGGATGATGCTCCAACTGGATCCTCGCCATCCCCTTCAAGGTAGTGCTCAAAAGATGGCAGCAACCCGTGACTTTGACTTCGGCAATGCGTGTGTGGAGGGGGGGGGGGATGAGGGAAGAGGCTATTTTGTTCGAAGAAAGTGTTAGCGATACAAGCAATTATCAAGAAGTGCCTCCTCATTTTGTAGCTAATGGACTCCCATAGAGATATTTGGTCGACTTGAGGTTCGTTTGCACAGACAATTTTGTGGCGCAAATTTGAGAACATATGGCCAACATTTGACACCATTTGGCACCTCCCCTCGTTTTTTTTGTAGAAATGGGCCAAACATCCTTCTGCCATGCCTAAGTAAAGATTTAATAACTTTGAGTATTTGTGATTTATTTATTTCTGAAAGTTATGAGCGTTTGGCATGATCCATGCCAGATACGGAGTCATCTTAGTAGAACAAAGGCTTTTCAGACGAAAAAGACCTTCCGACCGAATGAAAACTATTATCTCAACTCTGTTCAATGGCGTAAAATTGACATGGTGACCGTCCGTATCCTTTCAAACTTTTGTAAATAAAATGCTCAAGTCTAATTGCATGTCTAAAAAAATGGGACGCCAATTTTTAGCATGACCATGCACTTTGAGTGGCAATTCCGTGATTTGCGTCGTCAATTCTAAGGACCAAAGTAGTGAAAGTACCACTACCACCACCACTCAACTTCTCACCCAAAAATTCAACCGTCTTGTTGGCCGACGAACGAGCCGTGTACACTTTGGGTACTCGTTCGTCGTGTGAGGAGCAACCGACAGCTTTGCCCTGGCTTTGCTTTTTCGTCTGGTGGGTCCAACGAACGACAACCGGCGTGTACGTCGTACCAATATTCTCGTCCCACCTCCTCTTCGTCCTCGTGCTCCTCGTCCGTCCACTCCTATGATATTGTTCTTCAACCGCGCCAACTCTGGATCCTATGGATCGTCTGGATAGATAGATGGATGGATGAAGTTTCGAAGACGAACGACGAACGACCCACCAGCGAAGACGTAGAAAAGAAGAAACGACGACGTCTTCGAGCAGATGACAAGGAACTGGAGTTACAGGACAGAGAGTGAGAAACTGCCCCTACGTACGCTTACACGAAATGTTCAAGCTCAACACACTTCTCACTCGGATCTCCAAACAATTGATCAACTTGCAAGCAAGCTCCTACATGTATGGAGTAATCCTTTGATGTTTACCAAGTGATCAAAGTGTGTCCGTCGACTTCTTGGATGGCTACTTTCAAGACACATGACGTCTTGAGTTTATATGCAAGTGACGTTCAGCTTGCAAGTGTGAATTGAGTTCATTTTGCGAATTGAATCATAGCAGACGAGTGTTCATCGTTCTTTCATGCCTTCGCCAATGCCTCCAAAAGGCAAATTCCACAAATTGTGGACCATGAGTCAAACAAGGACTTTCTCTACAATACTGAGTCGCATGGGAAATGTGTGAGTCAAACAAGGACTTTCTCTACAATACTGAGTCGCATGGGAAATGTGTTGGTTTTCGGACTGTTAGTGGCCGCCACATTGATCATGAGAAAAGGATACTGGTCACCAGTTCGAACCGGGTTCTTTTGTGGGGATATGTCCATACATCACCCCATCAAGCCAGAATCTTCACCGTCCAACTTGCTTCTAGTTGGTGGCATCGTGGTCACTTTCGTCATGTTGGCCTTAACTGACGTGTTAGAAATGAAACCTTTCACCAAAGACTCAAAGAGGGAAAACATCAAGCGATGCCTTGGACGCTCTCTATCCTCCTTTGGTTTGTACTTATTTGGTCTTTGTCTGAGTGTATTTCTGACGGAACTGGGGAAGCGATTCTCCGGTGTCCTTCGTCCCAACTTTCTGGCGGTTTGCCGGCCCAACGTCACATGTTCCAACGAGGCTGATCTTTTCGAGTACCATATCAACTACGAGTGTCTCGGAGATGATTCCTCCTCAAGAAAGTCTTTCCCTTCGGGCCATGCCTCGTTTATCGCTTATATGGCAGTATTCATCTTTCTCTATCAGGAAAACAGGCCTTTAAGCAAGTGTTGTGTGCTGCTCAAGCCCATGATCCAGATAGTGCCCATTAGCATTGCTTGGGTTACTGGGCTCTCGCGCGTAACGGATCACGTCCATCACCCATCGGATGTTTTGTGCGGATTCATCTTGGGAGGTGTGGTTGGAGTGTGGGCTTGTCGCTTAACTCTCAATAGAACTTGCTATTCGGGTGAACCTGAATCTTCGGTGCCCCAGATCGAAAAACAAATGTCCATGAAGCCCTCACAATATACGTCCGTAACAGAGACTTTGTCAAATCAAAATAATTCGGCTGAAGTATTAGTTTCGTGAAATAAGTCATTTTAGTTTGAAATTAAATCGGCATCAAAACCGTTTTGTGGGTTTTTTTATTTTGAGATCTCAATTGACGTTATTTCTTTTGTACAAGTCCATCGCTATTACTGGTTTTCTTCGATATCAGCGGTTTTGCAGTTGTTGTGCGGAAAAGCTGGGAAAAAGACCCCTTCACTTCCATCCTCTCTGATTCCCAAAACGAACCGTTCAATTTTTGTTGGATTGTGTTCCTTAATTCCGTAGTGGTCCTTCAGCTCATCCACCGGAAACCATCCCTCCTCTTCGGCAGACAACATCGGGAGATTAATTCCGAAGAATCTGAGGATTAAAAGTTTTTATGAGAGTGATCTCCCAACTCGTTTCGTCAATGAACAGTAGTTCTATTACTTACTCCAAAAATGCTACCAAAGGAATAAACATCACGGGGAGAAATACCAAGCAAAGAGCCACTCCAAGAGCCCAAGTTGGCCACGGATTCTTTGTGGCCCTGCCAATCTCAGCATCCCATCCCTCATATCCAGAACCATTGACAAACATATCTACCACGGAGGCCCCCAAAATACCTAACATGGCTAATGGCGCCAAGTACTTCCAACAAATGAGCCAGAAAAGGGAAGGGCGTCGACCTGTCATCATTTCGATATCATCTGAAAATCTGTCAAGAACGTGATTATTAGCGGGAGAAGAGAGATCGAGGAGTGTCGTTTTTGTTCAAAGTCGAACAATTTTGTTCTCTAAGTGCTTGTCCTTGATTCCTAGCTTCAGGTCCTTCTTACCTTTTCAGTCCATAGATGTAGGCGATAGCAATGCATTCAGATAGTGCAATCATCAGTAGAGGAACGCTCCCGGCGAAATTATCGAAGAGTGTGAAAACGTAGTTTCCTGCCCCGTGACAAAACACCAAAGATAAGACCAATCCCAATCCACAAATGAGGGCTTGATGAGAGAAAAAAGTTGGTAAATTGTTCGTGATGATTGCAGCCAAGTTCGATGTTTGTTCGAGTTGGATTCATTCATCTCATACCTGTGAGGAGCTCTTTTCGAAGGTTTGGTAATATTTTGAGGTCGATGGCGCATTGGATCACTCCCTGAAGAGTTCCAAACTGGGAATCGAGGCCCAATGTAAACAACATGAGAAAGAACAGTACAGCCCACAGGTTTCCAAATGGAAATTGATTCACTGCCTCCGTGAAAAGAATAAAAGCCAAACCGGTGCCACTTGCCGACTGGAAAATGGGTAGCATGTGTGATGTGTTAGGCAGTATCGCTCTTCTGATGAGAAATGACTCAAGTTATGCGATCATGTCACGTACCTGGTCGAGTTCTTTCATGAGGTCGCAAAAAGGTACGCTTTTGTTCACTAAGATGCCATCCAAGTCTATGTGCTCAACAATCCCACTCTCGGGAACTGTTATATCGTATGTGCCAAAGAGTTCCACGAGAGTATCGTTCTGCTTAACAAGACATTCTTTGTGGATGTTATTGGCTTTGAAACCTAAGGAAATCCATCGAGCATTCATTTATTAACAAATGTTTATTTGGGTTGTCCGGCCTTAGCAAACGGACGTGTTAGATTAGGTAGGACGAGATATTATAAGTGTGTGTACATATTTGTAAAGGAACCACTTGCAAGAACGCATCTGCATTCGGCTTTGGACGATATTTTGTAGCTGATACTTTTACGTTGGATGCTGATTCTTAATAATCAAAGATTCTTTGGAAAAGGATCAAGAATAGATTTACTCCTTTCATGTCTTCCGGTAAAGGCCTGTCTATGAGTAGGCTCAAAAATTGTAGACTAAGCCAAAAATTATTTGAGAGTAGCTTTTTTTAGAGTTTGAGTGTCACAAAAAGAAGACGCATTGTCTCATAATGTAAAACGCACTCACAAAGCTGCTTTACTAAGGAACTGCTACTGCGGCAGTTGAAGAAAAAATCTTGCTGCAAAATGATTGTATGAGAAGAATTGGAAGCTACATATCTTACGCTTTAGAGAATTGCTCAAACTTATGAGGACATAAGATTTTTTTTCTTCTTTTAGAATGAACTTACCCATAATGGCAAAAATGACGATGGCAGCAAAAATTGAAGTCGAAAAATTGGTCGCAGCTACCAAAATCGCATCTCTAGTGCAGTTATTGTTCACTGGGTTGTACGAGGAATAGGCTATCAAGCCTCCAAATGCCAAGCCAAGCGAGAAGAAGATTTGTGTTCCAGCCTCCAGCCAAACAATTGGACTATAGAGCATTTCCCACTGAGAGCAAAGCGAGAGAAAAAAATTAGCACTGTCAAGACAAACCCAAAGAAGTCCCCAGCCTTTGCTAAGTAGAAGCCTTTTTTCAAACAGATAGTAGCTTTATTGTTACAACCTGAAACGCACCTTGGGGTTGAAGAGATAGATCACTCCATCGCTCATTCCTTCCAGCATCATGGCACGAATAAAGAAGATGATGAGGACCACATATGGGTAGATTGCGGTCACGTGGATCACCCGTGGATTTTCCGTGATGCCCTTGACCATGCAAAAGTAGACAATAAGCCAAGCCAAGAGGAGACAAGCAAAGATGATAAAGTTGAAATCCCCAATGTCATCGATATCGGCAGTCACATTCAATGTTTCCCGATACCAGAAGTATTGAGTCGGGCTACTCGCCTGAAAGAAAACTCCATCCTCGGATGTCGGTTGTGCCAAATTGAAAAAGTCTCTGAATGGACTACCTGACATTCGTTAAACAATGGGATTACTTCCTCCGTCAGATTGCCCTCATTTCCTGGACATACACTCCAGGGAAGTGGATATTGAAAGCTCTGAAAGAGAAACAGTACCAAGATAACTTTACGCATACAGTATCCGTGGCATAATGTTGGTCTTTACGAGATCTTACTCTGGCAAAGTAGTGCAAGCACCAAGCAATAATAGCATTGTAATATAAGGCCACATTGAACGAAACAATCCCAGCCGTGATGCCAATGCCAGCCGTGTATTTCGAGATTTGCTTCCATGCTCCAATAGACCCTTTCCGCAGTCGCTGACCAATAGCCAACTCCAATAAGAATATGGGAAGACCCTCTATGAGAAGCATCACCAAGTACGGAATCAAGAAAGCTCCTGCAAGAGGCGATAATAGAACAGAACATCAATCTTCCCGAGCGGCAGCGAAAGCGAGATACCAATCAGATATCGCCCTTACCTCCACCATTCTTTTGGGCCAAGTATGGAAAACGCCAGACATTGCCCAACCCAACAGCGTACCCGACAGTTGCCAAAACGTACGTGATCTTAGAATCCCAAGCCTCTCCACGTTCTTCGCCTGGAGGAGGTTTGAATTTGTCTCTTTCGGAATCTCCGTCGCTTCTTTCGTGGGAACTAATTGCTCCTTCCTGGGGAACATACGCCGGGAAATGGCTAGATTGTTTTCTTAAAGTTGATTAGACCTCGGATTGGGCATACCTTTTCGCCTGTATCATCATTTTGCTTCTCGTCCTGGTTCCTGGGGCCAATTTCGTCTTTGGTGGTCCCGGGGTCTTGTTTGGCCTTGTATGTTCTTCCAGCGACAACATCGGCGTAATTACGAGTCTGGAAAGAAGGGTGTTCCGTTCGAGAGTATCATCAAAACTGTCAGGAACTGTCACGGGCAATCATGGCTCTATGGTGAACCCTTTCCACAGTTATGCTCCAAACAAAGACTGTCTTTTTCCGTCAGAAATAAACGCTACTTTGTGACGAACCTTTTTCTTTCCTGAGGCAATATCGGCATACTTTGGGCGGTGTTCCCACATCAGAGAAGCCATTTCCATTTGGTCTTTGGCATCTTGGGGATTGATTTTTCCATGAAAACCGCGTCGTCTCTTCTGTTGCCAAACAGGTTGTTGTGGACCCAAATCTTGGCCTTCCACATTTGCAGCTTGATTTCTCGAAAGCGATCGGCACAAACTGTCTTGTCGTGAGGATTGACGTCGAAAAAGTTGGCTAATATTGGCCATTTTAATCCCACTCCAAAATTATCGGTTGCCACTCGCCAGAGTTCCCAACAATATTGAAACTAGAGTGCCACTATAAAACTGTCGATGTAGTGGAAGATCGTGATGCATCCAATAAAGAGAGACCGCTCCCTCGTTTCCCATTGTTAAAGCAGTCCTATGTATCTTTGATTCAGGTCATTCCGTACTTATCAAATCAGGGGATGATGGTCTACTGACAGCAGATGAGGAAGGATCCCGCCATTGTTGTCTATTCACCTTGGTAGGGAGGTTACTATGGTACCAACTAGAGACAATGCCGGGCTATCATCACTGGAAGCTTTATTCCATCCAAAACAGTCCATGTCGAACGAACCCTTTTTCAACGGTGCCTTTAAAGAACGTTACTTCGTTTAGACATTCGTCTTGACGCTCGTTCATTAATACACAAAAGTACAAAGAGTACAACTGTGCAACGCAAATCAAGCAACGAGATCCAGTTTCTGAGAGCTTAAGCAATGATTCAAAACTGGAGGGAGCAAGGATTTTAAAGGTTGGGTTCAAAATGTCTTTTATTATTCATCTCCAAAAAGTTATCATGATAAAACTAAAGTTTAAAAGGACATTAACAGTGTTGGAAACACTTTGTACAGTAGTAAAGGGGATTCTTTTTAAGTAGACTATTTAGACTGCGCGTTGGTTAGGTTCATGGTTTTCACCGTTCTACTAAGTACTGTAGATGATGTATTCTGGTATATTCTCATTCTTGTTCCGCATTCAGGGTCTAGAATTGATTGATTCACATGATATTTTCTTCGTCGTCTCCTCCAGTCTTGATCGTGGGTCGAGTAGGGGGGGCCACGTGGTCTTGGGGCATGGTGGGAAAGCACAATCCCTCGGATCCATCGTCACGCATTCCGAAAAGAGTTTTCTCCACTTTCGTGGGCTTATAGTCTTCAATTTGGTAGAAACTTTTCAGCTCTTCACCGGGAAACCAACCAGCGGGCTCGGGTTTCAATAAAGTAATTCCGCAATACCTAAACAGAGCGAAAACATGCATTGGTTATCAATGTCTCGCCTCCTTGGGGCCATTTTGACCAACAGTGACAACTTACTTTAGCAAAGCCACTATTGGAATCCAGAGGATCGAGAGAGAGATCAAGAAAAGAGCCATTCCCTGGGCCCACAAGGGCCACGATTTCATGGTTTTAAGGCCCGAAACGCTGTCCCATGCTTCGTAACCGGAGCCATTGATGGCCATATCAAGCAATGAGGCTACGAGAATGAGGCTCATTGCAATTGGAGAGACGTACTTCCAACAAATCATCCAATACAAATTGGGACGGTTTCCAGTCATGAGCTCAATGTCATCGCAGAATCTATTTTTTTAGAATATTTTCTTCTAACATCATTCTCTTTAAACTTAACATTATCTTTATTCGAAAAAATGCATACCTCTTTATCCCATACACATACGCCACTGCAATGCACTCCATTAGAGCAATAACAAGTAACGGGATGGAACCGGCGAAGTTATCGAAAAGAGTGAAGATGTAGTTTCCAGACCCATGTGAGAATACCATTGATATAACCAGACAAGCACCACAAATGACCCCTAAATAGAAGGGGAACCAGGCAAGTTGTTGAAGTGCGGTTGTTTTTCCAATCAGTGATACTCGTTAGAATTAATTTTCCCCACCTGTCAAGACCTCTTTCCGAACATTGGGCATTAGTTTCAAATCGATTACACATTGGATGACACCTTGGAGGGTTCCAAATTGAGAGTCCAGACCCAAAGTGAACAACATGAGGAAAAACATGATTGCCCACAAGTTGCCAAAGGGGAATTGGTTCACGGCCTCAGTGAAGAGAATGAAAGCCAACCCAGTGCCACTGGCAGACTGCAAGGAGGAAAATAGATTCAACCATTAGCCAACACCTTTTCTTTGGCTGCCATGTTTCAGATTGAGTGAGGAGGTGCTGGTGCTCGTAAGAAAATACGGATCTTACATTGTCAAGTTCTTTCGCTAAGCTGCAGAAAGGAACAGACTTGTTCAGGAGTTCTCCCTCAGGAGTGGTGTAGAGAACAAATCCATCTTCGGGAACAACGATGTCGGTGGTTTGGAAGTAGTTAAGAAGGGTCGTGTTTTGGAGAGCCAAACATTCCTTGTGGACAACATTGGCTTTGAAACCTGAGAGCGACAGATAAATAAGGGTAGATATAAGCGAAGACCCCGAGGTTAGTGTTTTGTCAGAGTTAGAAGTTTTATATCTGGAGGAAAAACATTCTACAACTAAGTTAGTCTTGTGTATGTTTGTAATGTTCTTTTTACCCATGATAGAGAAAATGACAACACCAGCAAACATGGAGGTGCAGCAGTTGGTGAAAGCCACGAGTAGGGCATCGCGTGTACAATTGTTATTGACAGGGTTGTAGGATGAATAAGCAATCAAACCCCCGAAAGCGAGACCCAGGGAGAAGAAGATCTGTGTCCCTGCCTCAAGCCAAACCAACGGGTCAGCCAAACGTTCCCACTAGAAAGAAACGAGATCATGGTGATTCTCTGACGGGATGTGTCCACAAGGGATGTGCTCGAACGGAACTTCACAACGTGAAGATGGCGTATCTTACTTACCCTTGGCGTGAAGAAGTGCAGGACTCCATCTTCCATTCCTTCCAAAGTCAATCCACGAACAAAGAAGATGATGAGGACAACGTAGGGATAAATGGCAGTCACATAAATCACACTGGGGTTTTCAGTGATTCCCTTCACCATGCAGAGATAAACCAAGACCCACGAAGCCAACAAACACAAGCAAATGATCCAATTGAAGTTGTTTGGATTCTCAATGTCGTCGGATATGTTCAAGGTTTCGCGGTACCAGAAGTATTGGGTCGGGCTACTCAACTATGGAAAGAAAGAAGAAGAGGTATTAAGGGATAGATAGACTTGACTTTACAGGGCATGTCCTTTCCCAATCACTGTCATCGTAATCTTCAGTCGTCAGACAAGGTCGAAACTCACCCCGCATTCTTCCACTGGAATGAAATTCGAGGAATTTGCGGCCGTTTCCTCGGTGAATGAACTATTGAGGGGAGGACAAATACTCCATGGAAGAGGAAATTGAAAGCTCTGCAAGATAAAATACAAAATAAGGTCAAGATCATGGTCTGAAATGAACAAAGGAGGAGACGTCGGCTGAATGCAGCACAACTGCCCATTCAGGGGTTGAATTCCAAAGTATTGGATCCAATCTTTCTTTACTTCAACCTCAATAATTTTGACGAGAGCGAAAAGCTTATCATTAGTACTCACGCGAACGAAATAGTTGAGACACCAAGCGATGATGGTGTTATAATACAAGGCAACATTGAACGAGACGACACCAGAGGCGATTCCAATTCCTCCCAAATAAGGGGACATTTGCTTCCACACTCCAATTGAACCTTTTCGCAATCGTTGTCCTATGGCCAGTTCCAGGAGGAAAATGGGCAATCCCTCAGCGAATAGCATGATCCAATAGGGGATCAGGAACGCACCTGAAGGTACAGGGAACAGGATGAATAACGTTACAGTTGCAATGGTTCCAAAGTTTTGCGACTTAACAATGAAAATAAACGACTAAACCAACTAGGAAATAAGTCTTAATGGTTCTGCAACAAACGAGCACGTAATATAGCAAGCTCATAAACGTCGGGCGTGACTTAGACTGACAATCCCCAAGGGGAACTACCGAGCCTTTAGCGAGACTGCATCCGAGTTACCTTTTTTCATGGGACTACCACTGTACTAGAGAGTTCAACTTATCTTCCGCAATTCTTGGAAATAGGACAAAAAAAACAAGTACCTCCCCATCATCTTCTGAACTTTCAGGGTCACAAACCCGATATGATGAAATATCTTTCTCAAACCAAATTCTTTAATAGATTCACATTTGAAGTCACGACTTAAGACCCCTGGATGGTTGTCTTAATGACTGTGACCATCCAACCTTGTGCTCAAGGATGTTGCCTCTACTTTAGAGACAAGGATTTTGCCTTAAAAGATTTCTCGTACTTGCTGGAAACATGAGGGGTCGTTTATACGTTATTCTTCTTGCACATGGAGAAACTGAGTCAAAGCCAAATAATTATCAAAAAGTGTAGAATCTCAGATCGATGCACTGGTAAAGAGCACTAATTCAATTTGTGATCTTACCACCGCCATTCTTCTGAGCCAAATATGGAAACCGCCAGACATTCCCCAAACCCACTGCATATCCAATGGTGGCTAGAATGAAGGTGATCTTGGAATCCCACGCTTCACGTGTCTCTCCACCTTCTGGATCGGGCGGCTGGACAAATGAGTGGGTGGAACTCACTCGACTAGGTGGTTCGACTTCATCCTTTATGGTGTCGAGGTGAGTTTTCTTCGGAACTGGCAATGGACCACTCTCATTCTTGTCCCCAGATTCATGCCTCTGTCCGCTCTAGAAGAAATGTGGACAGAAAACATGCGTTCAGACCAATGAGCCATAACTGCGAGACCCCTTTCCACACCAACATATGACCTCAAAGGCCATTGAATACTTGATTATGTTTTTTGTGTACCTCTCGTCGCAAGCGGTCTCGCTTATGCTTCCTCTTGAGCTCGCCAGCACTGGTTGCATATCGAGGTCGCATTTCCCACATGAGCGAGGCCAATTCATCATGCTCCGGTGTTTCCGAGAGCTGCCTCTGAAATTGAGGGGTTGGCCGGCCAGAGACAGAGTGATGGCGAGCCCGCCCTTCTAGATCATCATGCAATTGATGACGGAAGAGGATCTCCCGAGACGATTGTCGTCGACGTAGTTGCGAGAAGTTTGCCATGGTTTCGGAGATGAGAAGAGAAACTACCTAATTGGCTTACAGTATGTCAAGACGTCGTGGTCGATCAATCCTTGAGCGTTGACGAGGATTTGCGGTCACTTTTCCTGGGCGAAGTAAAGAAAGAATACAAAAAATCTGTCCAGACCAGAGTGCTGGATGTGGGCCAAGAGATCACTTCAAGACACAAGTCGGTTATGCTTTCATGTCATGTTGATACCAAAGATGGAAATGCAGAGAGGAACGCGTAAACACAAGGGAAAGCTCGTCCTCAAGTGCATGCGCCATTAACGAAACAAGGACTTTCAGAGACAAACACCGTTCAAAGCACTCCTAAGTCAAATGAATACAATAAATAAAGGTTTATATTCTGAAGGAATCAGATTGAGGTTTTCGCTATTCAATCAACACTCCAAGCCAGAGCCGAGGAGGAAGAATCAAGCAAGCACCGGTTGAAGCAAAAATCAATTCCAAGTTCACCCACTCAAGTCCTTCCACTCTAAAACACCTCCCTCGACCAAATTCGAAGGAAACTGAACTCTCTAAGAGTGTTCCCCCTTCGCTTTCGAGAATCGAGATTCGAGCGGTGCGCTCTACGAACTTTCGTCAGCACCGGCGAACCGGCTCGATTGTACGGCACTCCGTGGAACGTTGGAGAGATCCCAGGCGAGGAACAACTTGGCCTTCTTTGCATGTGATAAGCCTTAAGTAAAGACGAAAGATGGAGAGGGAAAGGGCGAACAGAGAGAAGAGGACAGAGGGCGAGAATAGTGGCTACTTGGGCCCTGGCTATCCATCCTGAAGGCACCTGACCCGGCTCACCCCGCTTTCCAATGTTCGTCTTGGCTGGAAAAGCTAAGTATGCACCATGGACGAGTGCCACCCACGAGACTCGAAGAACTGGATGAATTTGGATGAACCAAGTGGGAAATGTTCTCTTATTCTCTCTCTCTCGCTCTCGCTCTCTCTGCCTACTTATTCCAAGAAGAAAACAACCACTATGCCTTGCGCCTTCCCGTTGATTGCAGAATGAAGAATAGAACCACGAGGAACGGTAATATTTCTAGTTTGCTCTGGATACAACTCTCCATGAATTGTACTCTTCTGTATTGGGCGAGCAAATTGATCAATCACGCCGAGGACGCATATCCCTCGGCGATAATGGACGCATGCTCCAAGTCAAATGGAACAACACCCATCAAATGGGATTGATACGGAGTCAGCGAGTCTTGTTTTCATAATACAGTATACTTAAAGCTGGTGTGAGACGAAGTTACGCGGCTACTGTTTAAAATTCGTGTAAGAAGTGGGTCAGTCGTCATCGATTTAGATTATAGAAAGCTTCATATGATGTTAGTCGCTCCCTCGAAAGCTTTCTTTTCATGTTCCACGTACATAGAGATGACGGAACTGAAAATCTTCCAAGCCACGTGATAGATATCTACACTCGCCATCCGTAATATATTGCCATAAAGTAGTCTAAGTGAGGAGGAAACCTCGTACATAGAGCTCTCTGATTGAATATTCCACTCATGATATGTGCGAGATGACTATAACTAAAGACGGATTTTTAAGAGATAATTTTATCCACAATATTTTTGGTAACCAAGCCAAAACAAAAAGACGATAAAAATGGCTCAAAAGTGTGGGGAAATAAAGAGAGCTGGTGTAGCCCATCGGTCTAAGAGGCAGCGTAAACAAGGCAAGAATCCTCTCCCTAGTTGTCGTGGGTTCAAACCCCGCCGCCGGAAGTATCCCTTTCTCGTCTTGAACTGCTGGGATTCCAATCCCGGTAGCGGTAAGAAAGTCCGCAAAATAAAAAATATCAATAGCAACAAGAATGAAAGAATGATCTGCACTTCATCGCAATGCATTAACTTTTTCTTGAGTTTGGATGAAATGTCCAAGGGTCTTGACCGAAAGGACAATTTTTGTTAAGTAACTAGCAGAAAAATATGCTTAGAGATGGTATTTTGATGTTTCTCTCATTGGTTGAAACCTAATTTTTCCTTCATTCTTGTTTCTCAGATTTTCGGGCGATTCTCCTTAAGCCATTTTTTCACCTCTTTCCCCGTTTCTTGGGCACAAAATGAAAGTCATTTTTCTTTGAAAATATTTTTTCCCCAGAAAGTCTTGACTTTGTGCAATAATTTCAGCGATTTTTCTTTCTTTCAAAACTTCTCGCCAGAAATCGATGACATTTGGTGCACGCTCATAAATTATGTGTCTATCAAGGTGTTCAGTGTTGTTGGTCTAGTTGAAGTCGTTATTAAGTTAGATGTGTGTTTTTCTGTAGCCATAATCATGAAACGCCCTGTAGTTCAAATCATTGACTCTATATTTGATACGGATGTTGAAACTGTGATCACACATACATTTATGTTTTACATTTACATACATAGGTTTCTTTGACAATTCTTTTGTGCTGTCGTAATGCATCTGATTTTCTCTTTTTTCTCACGTATCTCCATATTTCATATTCTTTGGAAATGCATTGATAAACCGGGAAATGAATATATTGTGTATTTTATTCTGAAATAGAACCAGCATATATTATATTGAGGTAATATAGCATCACACAAGGAAGCAAACATTATGAGTGCATGAGATATAAAATGTACTTCATATGTTCTATAACTATTAGCCATATGAACAAAAGAAAATTCAAGGAAAAACGTGGGACTGCACCCTGGTTTTAGGCATTTTGTGGAAGGGGAGCTTAAAAAAAACATTTCTCAGCCAACTCGAAATATGATTCATTTGGATTTTCAACTATCGAGTGAGGTGTATTACAAAACTCGGAAAATAACATTTTTTGATATGATTATGTCATTGTTCTAATATCTTGGATCAATATCAGAATACGTTTTACTTCAACAAGCCGGCAAATTGAAATAAATGACAAGTTAAAGCTATGCATGGTGGAGTCTTTCCTTATACTAGACTATTGACAACTAAGGCAAATAACCAATACCTCATTTATTGAGAGAGCGCGTCGTCTTTTCCAAATTGAAATGCATGGCCTTTAATTATCGTGCCTTACGCACAACTACTAGGGTAAATTCAGTAAGACACTAAGTGTCGTCGCCCTCAGCCCAATCCCGTCATAAAGCTGTCAAGATTCGAAGCCAAAAACTGACATTGGATGGACATCAGCAACGAGAAAAATCGAAAAATGTGCCCTTCAAGGCCAAAGCTCAGTTCATGGAAAGACATTTTATCTTAACTGAAGCAATGGATTTTGAGCAGATAGCATTCCGAGAACAAGAGAGAGGATGATTTCGATTCTCGAGCTCCATTGGAGCATCATTCTTGAATTTGTAAGATCAAGAGAAATGAAAATGCATTTCTGTCTTCGTCAGCAGTTTCCACAAAGAAGATAATGATGCAATTTTGCTATGCAATTTAGGGAATTGTTTCTTGGTGTACAACTACTGTAGTAACTATCGCGATATGGTCGTTACAATTGTAGGATTTTATGTTTGTTCGAGAAACTACTGTAGGAATCCATGGATAGTAGTTTTCAAATGATTGTTTGAATCCTGGAATCGGGCTATACCGGTCATGTTTGTTAGAACGAAAAGCCGTGAAAATTCCGTTAGTCCTTGATAAATTGTCAGGCTTGAGAATACCCTAATTAAAAAGCCTACACCTTTGGCTCTAAAGTGACTAACATGAGAAACGATCTGTCGCGAAGATCAGTTCTCATGGTTCTCCGGTTTTGGGCATGTTCATCATTAAACGCCAAGGCAAATGTTTTTAAAATTGCCTTGCTCGGCGGTAACGATGTCACACCAACTCAGGGTGTGACGATGGCATGTACAGTATTCGAGGTGAGACTCTTGTTTTCTGATGATTGTGGAAAGGCTTAAACTCCTCGACATAGAGCTTACCTTGTCAGGGCAATTCCTTGGCAAGCGTTCCTTAATGCGTAGAAGCCGATCTTTTTCTCTCTCCTTAATGCCATATTGTATCGGGTAAAATCCCCCTAGATAATGTGCGTAGAATTCAAAACTTGAGACTTAACATGGATCGATGTTCAAAAAAACATTACTTGAAACTCTAGTTTTGTTGGACCGTTTCTAGCTCTTTAATTTAATAACCGCTACAACTAAAGTAAAGATGCAAAAATATAGGGCGAGACCTCATTTTTTAGTAAAATAATTGAGGTCAAATACCCACTATAAGAGAAAAAAGTCTAGTTGGAGCAAAACAAATAGTGAAATTGAAATTTTTAAATCTGTCTTTCTTTGAGGGAATAGAGAAGTAAAACAAAAAATCCGTCCATTTCCCGTAAGCAAAAAAAATGTGATGGTTTCTCAGATGTAAAGAGCTGCGTATTTTACCCGCCTCACAAAAATAGCACATTTGAAAAGTCCTAAGAGTGTAATTAAAGATTCAAGGTTCGAAGAAAATCTGAATGATGACCTTGCTGTCATGGAGAATCACGAGACACACACTCTTTCTGTTTTCGTCTTCGTTGTCATGAAATCCACTTGTGGGATCCAAGGAAACGCAGAAAGTCATGTGGCTCTTGACCCACACTGTCTTTGAGTCTTCGTGGAGCGTCTTCACTCTTCGACATGATTAATTATGTTCAACATCTCCAAGGCGTTGTTAACAACACAAATGCCTTCCTCATATAAAAGTGAAGTCCCCAAAGTAAGGCCCCTAATCGACTCTCAAATCTCATTGCTTGAGAACGTCAAGTCAAATCTCTGGCTAATCTTTTCTTTTCAGGTAAGAGTACTCGGATTTACATTTTTGAATCAGTTTCTTTTTCAACAAAGCTCTTCATTATTTTCCAGGATCCCTCATTAAACAAACTTTTTTTGTAACATTCATTTTCCATGATGCTTGATAAGGTTTCCATGATGCTTGATAACTAAATGTGATTCAGCATTGGCTTTTGATTCACATTTTGGTTGCTCCTCATTCACTTTGGCTAGAGAAACAACCATAGGTAATCGAAAGCCATTGCTAAGCTAGGGATCCAATAATCCTTAGGACTAGGATAATCAACCTTATCTATTCAACAGCCACTGAAAGTAACGGGGAAACAACCACCCTCGAACCCGTGACTTATGCCCCTGAGGAGGCCTTATACAAAATCACAACCGACTACCATTGGCCGACGTTCAATCTCAATGCTACTCAAACGGTGGGTGACTGGACCCCTGGGAAAGGACTTGGCTATGGGCCCTTTGGTTTTGGCACCTCTGTTAAATTTGGACCGGAGACCGTAAGTAGCCATCTTAATGTGTTGGGGGGGCATTTTCTGAATGACAACTAATTGATCCCTTGTGTGCGTTTAGTGCATGGTGGATTCGAGTTTTGTTATCCCAGGGGACGAATGTCAAGTGAATCCCTTGTACTGCAACGATGGATTGTCTTTCTCCATCTGGGAAAAGATCACTTACGATAGCAACATTCTCCTTGACACTGGTGAGGGCGCCCAATCTAAGAAGTACATCATCAGTAGTGGAGCAGAGTATGATCCCGTTACCGGCAGAGCCTACCCCGGATTTGCCATCTATCACCAAGGTGTGGATTTGGTGGACGTGGTTAGCACCGGTGAAGAAGTATGGGAACTACGCGTGACGGGTCAACTTCACAATGACACTTGGCATAACATCGGGATACGTTTCACCAAGCCCGATCTCACGGATACTAAAACTCCCATGCACAAATTGGGAGGCTTGGAACTCTTTGTCAACCTGGAACGGGTGGGACATTCGCTTCTACCCGAGTTCACAGAGGCGGGGTCCTCGAGCTTTAGCCCGGTCGAAGGATATACCATCAACGGATCACCACCCCCGGTCATCATGGTTGGGTGTCATTATGATCATGCCAATGCGAAATTTGATCATTTCTCGGGAGCGGAATTTGACGAGATCGCACTTTGGTCCCGGAAACTGGGAACAAATGCCACTCACGACGAGACGATCTTCTTTTTCGGTGGTTTTGAAGCCGAATTCACCAAGGTTAATCCACAGCAGTTCAAGGCTCTCCTCAACAATGCGGACCTGGCAAATGACCACGAAGCTGAGATTGCCAATGAGATCTTGGAGGCTATGCTGCTCACACAACCCACAACCGTCCCACCCATTCCAACTCGAACCACAGTGGTAGGTGGGAACGGATCCGCAGGCGGAGGTACAAGTCCATCCACCGCAAAAGATGCTAAGACCACCACAGATCCTAATGCCAAAACCACCACGAGCGCGAGAAGTAGATTTGATACGGCAAAATCCATGTTGGCCCTGCAAAATGTGATGAGCACAATGCTGAACGTGGACAAAGTTTCTGGTATTAAATCACCATCTCGAGTGGAAGCGAGATTCCCTTTGGCGATTGTAGCCAGTAAGATTGTGGCCGGAAGCACTGCTAATATCGACAAATGGAACGCAGTCTACGAAGAGTACCCG
Organism: Tigriopus californicus; assembly: GCF_007210705.1. Lineage (NCBI taxonomy): Eukaryota > Metazoa > Arthropoda > Copepoda > Harpacticoida > Harpacticidae > Tigriopus > Tigriopus californicus. Next base: position 6,290,102 of record NC_081447.1, on the reverse strand, counting down.
GAAATGGAGGGAGCTCCTCGCACCATTCGAGAGCTTCAAGAGTACATGGTGGCTTGGGTGGGAGCCACGAACACCTCGAGTGATGAGGCCACGAACTTCTTCAAGCCAGACAGAGATGCCATGGAATACGCCACTTCCGGAGAGGATTTCGTCATGAATGCACACAAATTACCGCCTAAGGAGTTCCGACGCGAGATTAGACTTCGATATCCGAAATACGATGGATTGGAATGGCTGGTTAACAAGGGTAAATGGCCAAATGCGAAAGATTCATTTACCATACCGACCGGGATGTTTAAAAACCAGGAGGGTTGCAATGATATTCCGGTCTCGTTTGTGACGAGCATTTTCAACAACTTGGCGAAAGTCTTCCCGAGAAAAAGAAATCCTGCTCATATCCGTGGCGATGATTGGGAGGTGGATAGTAAGGTCATTACGGTTAATGTGGGAGCTTCTGTGGATTCAGCTGACTACGACGAAGCCGATTTGGAAACCGTCAAACAATGTCGAGCGGACCCAGATTATATGAGAGAAAACCCAATCCGAGCCACTTTCTATCATAAGGAAGCTTCCTCGGCTCGATTGCAATCTCGACACCTCACCTCAACATGGTTTTCCTCTACCAATCGCGATGGAATCGAAGTTCGACATTGTGTCTGGTGGAACGAAGGGTTCGGCTCATCAGGAGCTTGGGACCCGGTGGAATGCAAAGTCGTGGAAACGAGTGACGAAAAGACCACGTGCGAATGTCACGAGTTCGGCTCATTTGCCGTCATTAGGGAGCTCTCACAGCCCATAGAAATTGACGACGACTGTTTCATTCTCCAGGTCTTAAAGTACATTGGCATTGGATTCAGCGTCATTCTTCTCTCTGGCATGATTCTGGTAATTGTGGGCTCCAAAAAGGTCTGGGATATGTTCCATGTTCTCAGAATGAACATAGGAATTTGTTGGAACTTTGCCATCTGCCTGCATATTCTAACCGATTTCGACTCGATCCGTGATGATGAGACTCCCAATCTTGTGGTTGGTTTCCTCATGATGTATTGCTACACGGCCTCAGCCATTTGGACCTTCTGTGAAGCACATGCCACCTTCAAAGCCTTCACTGCTGGAATTATCAGTGGAAGAACAAAGATCTACTATCCGTTGGCATATGGAGCTCCATTCATACCCTTGGGAGTGTTCTTCATTCTCTACAATGAGGACCTCGGTCTCGATCCGAGATGCTTCGTTGGCTGGAACGATGAAGCCAAAGCGATGTATATCTTGTTTAACGTGGGCGTTTCTGTGGCTGCGGTAGCTTGCGCTATTGTAATTCTCTTCAACATGGCGAGACCGCAAACGAAACGAACCAATGTGGTGATGGATCTTCGCTCTCAGGCCCATGGTACAATTTGGGTCTGCTTCATAACCTTATTTCTTTGGATTTTCGCCGGGATTACGTACCTCCACGATCGAGAAGGTGACCAACCTGATCCTTATTGCGTATTTTCCGTTCTCTTGGGCTGGTTTGGAGTGATCTTGTTCCTACTTTTGGGGGTGGCCTCAAGGAAATTTCGCCTAGGGGTGAAGAGCAGGCAAAAGCCCAAGGTAAGAAATATGAGTAATTACTCATGAAATAGCAACACTAATATGATGATGCTTTCAGAACAATATCGACGAAAGCCATGTGGTTTCTGACCAGACTATAGAGGAATCCATTCCTGAAGAACAAGGAGCAGATGGCATTCCTGAAGACACAGGCGATCCAGAATCCGCTCATGAATCCGAGGACGACAACAACATCGAAAATGACGAAGAAGCACAATGGGACCAACCGGATCTGCCCATTCCAGAAGAGGCGTAAAGCCTCTGCATCATTTTGCACTTGAACGAATTATCTAAACTGAACCAGGATGACCCCCAACCGATAAATGGACCTACAAATACACTATTATGTTGAAGCATGATCGCTGTCGTTTTCATTTTTAAATACTTTTATAAACAATGGCTAGGTATTGAGGATCTATGAATGAGAAACGAGATAAGACACCAGAAGTATTTGATTACTCACAAAGTCATTTCCGAATCACTCTTGTACTGAATATAGTTGGAATATGTGTATATGTTTGGTGAGAGGGGAGGGGGGCAGGCTAAGATCGAGCATCACGTGAGCTACTTCAACTTAATTTAGCCGTATGACTGGCCCGGTGAATGTAGCGTTCCCGAATGAGTTCCAGGAGAGGCATGACGCTATCGATTTTCACGCCTTGATAACGAAGCTCGGCCAATTGCTTGTCGTACGACTTCTTATCCAATCCCAAGAAGCCCGATGTTTCAGAAACCAATTTGAGGAAAGGCACCCGCATGTATTCTGCTTCGGAGTGACCTCGCAGCAATTCCAAGCTTTTGGCCGTCACCATTGCATAAGCCATGGTTTCCCGGTGACGCTTGACCGCGTGTAATGTAGCCACCAGCTCACACAGGCATTGGAGCACATGGATACTACTAAGAGTGAGTAACTTTTCCCTGACGTAGAAGATGTTTTCGAGCAATGGAATGGCTTCCTCATAACGCGAGAGCTTTATATGACTGACGGCTTCGTTGTGCTCTTCGGATGAGACGAAAGAGTAAAAGTAATCCGAGTAGAGCAGATTATCACAGCTGGAGATGAGGTTGAGAAACTTGTGGAAGGCCTCTGTTCTTTCCGTGATCACCTCGGCCTTGAAGTTACCAATCAGGACTTTCTTGGGAAACATGAAGTCCCCCAGAATCGAGGGATGGAAATTGCGTAGGATGCTCTCGTACACGTAACAAAAGTCACTGTATCGCCGCTCGATGCAAGCCGGATGGGCATCGTTCCCCAAGCGTTTGATCATGATGGTGTAGCTCTGTAAGGGGTCAACGAAAAAAAATGCATATGCATTAAACCTTTTTTTTCAACTATGGGATTGCCTTTGCCTTCTCGCCTTACCACGTGTTTCTTGCCGGC
>NC_081447.1:6282924-6287092 GCF_007210705.1 Tigriopus californicus | reverse complement strand
ATGCATGAAACCTTTTTTTTTCAACTATGGGATTGCCTTTGCCTACTCGCCTTACCACGTGTTTCTTGCCGGCAGTTTCGCTCACTCGAGCCGTGATCACCTCAAACTTGAGCTTACTTCGAACCCGGGGATCACCGTGAGGGATGACGGGGATATGGACCGGCTCATTGGCTTTCACGTCAGAACCTTCCTCAAGACTGACCGAGGATCGACGACGCACAAACCCGCGAGGCACCGGATCTAGAAAGACATCCATATTCAATGACCACCCGTCAGTGGCCGGAGTTTCAATGCCACCCTATGTCTCACCCAAAAGAGGCTCGTCCTTCAGCACCGGAGGGGTGGGCTCAACCCCGTTGGAAGTGGTCGTATCCGAAGAATCGGCCGGTGAAGTGGGATCGGAGCCAGCCTCCTCCTCTTCCTCCTCCTCGTCTTCGGCCGATGGTTGATTGCACGCCGATCCGGATGGGTGCGGGAAAGAGGCTGCTGGCAGGACACCTTCCGATGGACCCGATGGACCCGATGGAGCCGCTTGCGCGTCGGCTGGCTGAGCTTCATCAGTGGTCAGGGACACGTCCGACAGAGAAGCAGAAGAAGGGGTGGGGGGCGGGATCTCACTGGGCGTCATCATTCTGATGAAGAACAGTTCGTAATTTCATTGACGTCAAGATGAGCAAGGTCACGAGGCGGACTTACTTCTTGGGCGGGAAGATGATCATTCAGCCTCGATCAGCGGTCCACAAGCGGATGGGCGGGTCGGATCCAACCGGTCCAGGCCTCCTTGACGGGTTTCGTTGATTTGACGACGGTCCAGTCACTCGATCCAGTCAATCGTACTCCTGAGCTTCCTGAGCCAGTTTCTTCAAAAGACCGATCCAGATATCACATTGTCCAACTTAGCCAGAAATGCCAGAAACCAATGAGAGGAAATGGTCAGTTTTGACTAGAGTCAATTCAATGGGCTCCGGGCGCTCTGGGGGCTAAAATAGATAGAGATTGAAGTCTAATTGGTGTTTACAACATCACAAACGGTACAGAAGGAAAATACTAAGCCAGAAATGGAGAACTGGGTTTGAAAAATTGGCGGCAGGTTTGCCCTTTTGGCCTCACTGAAAAGAAAACGACTCCGTAGCTGAGAGTGGTTCTTGAAGCCAGGGTGAAGCGCAGTGGCACACAGGGACCTCGAAGACGATTAGATAATCTTTAGAGTCGAATCTAAAGACCTATCATCCGGCCAATGGACCATTTCCAATTTCATTCATTGTTTACATGCCTCTTCATGGACATCAGCTTCCAATTTTCCCACTTTTCATTGCCCGATGTAAAACCATAATTGCAGTTGGTACCCATTGGGTCTTAATTTGATACACTTTTGTTGTTAACAAAGCCAAACCATATGTTCCCTCTATATATCATGTACAGCCAATGTACGAAATTCCCCCCTCCATCCACCTTAGCGGGTCAAGACGCATGACAGCTTCAAGTCTATGCAGGATGGTAGTCAATATACCAACTCTTTAAATTCTCCCCCGTCTAAAAAAACGTTCATCTTTACCATGAAATTTTCTTAGACCCATCATTTAAGTCATCCATGCCGAAGAGCCTGAATGGAAATTTGAATGCTTAGCTACTTAAAGACTGATATGTAAAGATCAGACCTACAAAGCGAGGTATGTAACTATAACTAAATTTGATATGGAATTGAAGTTGCATCATATCCTTGATACCGACCAAGTCTGAGCCGTGAGGCATCAAATAAAGGTTCGTCTTTGAGAATGATTTGATAAAACATTTATCAAAAACTGCAGTCATTATAAATTTAAATGTAAATGTTGGCAATCAATTAAAAGGCATGAAAGATGAAATAAGTTTTCCTGTATGCTAACCATCAATTAGCCATGTAAAGTAGAGAAATTTTGAGGAAAAAACGCAGGGCAGCCTCCTGACTTTGGGCATTTTGTGAAAGGAGGTCTTCAACAAACATTACATCAAACTTGCTCAGTGAATCAAATGAATTTTGAATAATTGAGTTAAGTTTTGTTGCAAAGCACAGCTAAACAGATGCCATTTTCTGGTCAATTATGTCATCACACAAATAGGGGACCTTATTTGTAACTTAAGACTACCCCCAAAAAGGGGAAGAGGCAGCTTGGATTACTACCAAATACTCATGAGGCAAAATACACCTGGGTCACAAATTACATATAAAAAATTGATAGAATTTGACGAGCACAACAGATGCGCATTATAATTTAAAAAAATGGAAATCAGCCAAATTGGCCCTTCATTTGGTAAAGGCTGACTCACAAAGGGCCCTCTGAAGTGCAGAACATAAACCATATTTCATGCAGTGTAAGGCATCTATATCTTAGTTCAATGTCGGAATACTGATCGCTCAAACAAGGTGACAAATTGAAATTAAAAACAAATTAAAAATATGCATGGCGCAGATTGGCAGGTCATGTTGTCTATAATTTGGTTCCATCTTATACAGTCAGCTGCTTGTTTTCACTTCACTTATTAAGGAGAATAGGAGATGCTTGCAGTAGTTGTTGGTTTACATCAAAGTTAAGTGCCTCCGGCATCCAGATTACCATGATTGAAGTTTTCCTTTCTCTGCTTTTACAGACCTCCTTAACACAACTGGGAATGGGATCCCCGGAAGTTAAAAAAGAGTTATAAATCTTATTTTATTTGGCTTTCTATTGATATAGAAAGTGATTTATTGTTGAATCAGAGTTGGCGTCATGTTGAATGAAATAATTGTCGCATGATTGTTAACTAAAGTCCCGTTAAATTGGTTCAAGGCCTGCCAAATAAAATTTTGAGTGGTATGAAGCTGATTTCATCTATTAAAGGCTTCTTTACTCGGAGTACATATAACGCCCACATGATCAAACACACGTCCCAGATTGGACGCATCTGAAAGAGTCTGCCTTCTCCGCTGTACTGTAATTTGTAGCGCCTCCATATNCACTTCACTTATTAAGGAGAATAGGAGATGCTTGCAGTAGTTGTTGGTTTACATCAAAGTTAAGTGCCTCCGGCATCCAGATTACCATGATTGAAGATTGGACGCATCTGAAAGAGTCTGCCTTCTCCGCTGTACTGTAATTTGTAGCGCCTCCATATCTTGCGGTTTTGTGAAATTTTGCGCTTTCTTGTCCTAAGTTTAAGAAGAATGCCTGACGATTGTTGACCAAAGGATTAGAAAAATCCGTAAATGAGTTTGTAAAGCATAAAAAAAGATGAGTTCGATGTCAGATAATGAGGAGAAACACTTCATTTTAACAGCAAAAAATAAATCATAAATGATTGAAGTATAATTTATTAAAATGATCTTTGAACATTTCATATGCAGGTGCTAAGCCATTACAATTTTAATGACTTAATTTCAGTAGAAATTGCCCATTTAGCAAATGCCTTGATCGCAGCTTGGCTTCAACTTCCTAACATTCAAAATACATCAATGCTCTCTCATTAACTAAGACGAATGATATTTGATTAACTTAACAATGCTACATTTGATTAAGATAGTTAATCAAGATTCTCAAAACATATTACAATGTATATTTTGGAAATGAAAACATTAGAAATGATTTGCCAGCTTTCTACAAAGGTCAGTTGCTACCTAATGTATACGTTTTAAAGCAAAGTATACATTTTATCAATCAATGATTCCATTTACTTGTTAATATATATATGAATTAGGGTTCTAAAGTTATTGCTTATCTACCCACTTTTGGGCAGTTGTGCTTTCTTTTGAACATCATGTGCCCAGTTTTGCTCACTTTCGGACACTTTTGGACACTTTTGTCCACTTGGAGTGCAAAAGTCAAGCTGATTCTAAAAATTGCCTGGTTTTAAGCGCAGTTTCCTAAGCTGAGAGAGGTCCCCTCTTCGATTCTTCTTCCCAACCTTTCTCAAAAAGAAATTATTGCACGCTACTGTCGCTACATACATCCACACACGGAGAACTAATCTGATTTAACGGGCATGACATTCCTTGTCGAAAAAATTAGACCATGTGCTGGTCGGCTTCACTCCTCTAGCCCTAGCGTGGACTCTCCAATAATAATAAAAAAAATCAAGTCCAATAAAAAAGCACACTGCAATGCAGAGGAGGCCGAATCAATTATTTGAATTTAAATTTAGATTGACGGTGCTG
>NC_081447.1:6282017-6282890 GCF_007210705.1 Tigriopus californicus | reverse complement strand
GGTCTAAAGTTATTGCTTATCTACCCACTTTTGGGCAATTGTGCTTTCTTTTGAACATCATGTGCCCAGTTTTGTTTACTTTCGGACACTTTTGGACACTTTTGTCCACTTGGAGTGCAAAAGTCAAGCTGATTCCAAAAATTGCCTGGTTTTAAGCGCAGTTTCCTAAGCTGAGAGAGGTCCCCTCTTCGATACTTCTTCCCAACCTTTCTCAAAAAGAAATTATTGCTCGCTACTGTCGCTACATACATCCACACACGGAGAACTAATCTGATTTAACGGGCATGACATTGCTTGTCGAAAAAATTAGACCATGTCCTGGTCGGCTTCACTCCTCTAGCCCTAGCGTGGACTCTCCAATAATAATTTAAAAAAAAATCAAGTCCAATAAAAAAGCACACTGCAATGCAGAGGAGGCCGAATCAATTATTTGAATTTAAATTTAGATTGACGGTGCTGTAATCTCAATGAGATCATCATTTTCGTCAAATATTGCGCCTTGTCTTGCGCTTTCTATCATATTTTTCCTCCAGTTATTTGGAGGCACTGATTGTTCGTCATGTGTCTGAAATTCCGGAACTGAAGCGACAAGTGGCATTCAGGCCCAGATTGAGTTTTGCTCACGCCTCCCTCACGCCTCCCTCACGCCTCTGCCCGGGTTTATCACCATGTCCAAGCTCAGTGGGGGCATGGCCCAAGCCTCGCCTAACGCTAGCTATCATCAAAGCTACGGCGATGGCGGTGCGGCTAGCCCGGCTAGTACGGGCTCGACGACGGGTTTTGGTTCGCAGAGCGGAGTCATGGAAGCCGTGGAAATGGATCCAGCCTCGGGGGCGTCGATTTTTCATGCGGATGGCTTCAAGAAACACGAGC
>NC_081447.1:6178497-6281983 GCF_007210705.1 Tigriopus californicus | reverse complement strand
CATTAGTTTTGTTAAAAATTTAATCACCTTTTCATTAACGGACCACAAATAGTAATGTTTTGACAAACCAAAATGAAAGGAGATTGAACAGTCTGTTAAACATCTTCATCCACCACTCAAAATTTTTGCTCGACACTCCCGACATCCCGACAAGCTCGGCTTGTGCAAAAACTGTGTCTTTGATTTTGCATTTTTGTTTCCACGCCCCCTTTATCGCAATAGCCTAATGAAATCAACATCCGAAAGCCAGTTACCTATTTTTAAGGATTGAGACCAACTTTCATCAACGGAGTTGTGCTGTTGCATTAGAATATTGAAGTACTATTTGAAATGCTGACTCAGGAATAACGCGGGTTGGGGGGAATTGCCTTGCAGATTAAAAAATTGGTGTACGTGTATTTGACACGCTATGCCGAGGAGCAGCAGGACGTGGCCCTTCTATCGATTTCCACGTTCCAACGGGCACTCAAGGATCCAAATCAGTTGATCCGCGCCTCGGCTTTGCGGGTGCTCTCGTCCATTCGGGTCACCATGATCGTGCCCATCATGATGCTAGCCATTCGAGATTCGGCCGTGGACATGTCAGCGTTTGTGCGCAAGACCGCCGCCCACGCCATTCCCAAGTTGTATAGTTTGGACCCGGATCAAAAGGATGAGTTGGTCAATATCATCGAGAAGTTGTTAGGCGATCGGACCACTTTGGTGGTGGGTTCGGCCGTAATGGCGTTTGAGGAGGCAAGGTTTTTACTCAGAATACACATCCGATGGAATGATTGCCTGACTGACATGGATCGATTTTTACTCGATGCTAGGTTTGTCCCGAGCGAATCGAGCTCATCCACAAGAACTTTCGTAAGTTGTGCAATCTGTTGGTGGATGTCGAGGAATGGGGCCAGGTCGTAATCATCGGCATGTTGACTCGATATGCACGCACTCAGTTCTTGGATCCCAATGCCGGCGATGAGTTGGACGAGTTTGAAGAAAGCTCTCGGGATTTCTATGCTAGTTCCGAAGAGGAAGACCGGAAAAAGACCAGTTCGAATCAGGAGGGGGCCAAAAAACGATCCCGGCCCAAAATGGACCCCGACCACCGCTTGTTGTTCCGTAGCACAAAGCCTTTGCTCCAAAGTCGGAATGCATCTGTGGTGATGGCAACGGCCCAACTCTACCATCACACCGCACCTAAAGCTGAGGTTCAAGTGAGATTATTCAACATAGTTCAGAGCGGGTCGATCTGTCGGAGATGGAATTGCCCTTTGTTTTTCTTACAGGTGGTGGCCAAGGCTCTGATTCGTCTTTTGAGGTCTCACAAAGAGATTCAGGCCGTCGTTTTGAATTGTATTGCATCGATGACGTCGACCAAGACCAGAAACAATATGTTCGAGCCCCATTTGAGGAATTTTTTCGTTCGAAGTTCCGATCCGACGCACATCAAGATCTTAAAGCTGGAAATCATCACCAACTTGGCCAACGCTGGGAATATTGGAATCATTCTACGAGAATTTCAATCATACATCACTTCTCAGGTGAGTCTGACTCTTTATCTTGCAAGTGGCTTTGGTACAATGTATATTTTTTTGTTTTAAATGGACAACTTTTGTTGGTATAGGACAAATTTTGCATTGCTGCCACGATTCAAGCCATTGGTCGTTGTGCATCGACAATTGACGAGGTCACCGACACTTGTCTCAATGGATTGGTGCATCTCCTATCGAACCGGGATCAAGCGGTTGTGGCTGAATCTGTGGTGGTCATTAAGAAGCTGTTGCAAAGCCAGACTGGTGATCACAAGGAGATCATTACCCACATGGCGAAACTGGTGGATTCCATTCAGGTCCCAGCCGCTAGAGCTGCCATCGTTTGGGTTTTGGGCGAGTATTGCGAACGCGTGCCTAAGATCGCTCCTGATGTTTTGAGGAAGATGGCCAAATCGTTTGTTAACGAGACTCCAGAGGTCAAGACGCAAACCCTGAACTTGGCACTCAAGCTCTGCCTGACGAATCCAGGACAAACCAAGCTGATTGCTCAGTATGTTTTTAATTTGGCCAGATATGACCAGAACTATGACATACGTGATCGAGCCCGATTTATGAGAGTTTTCGTCTTCCCTCCTCCTGGACATGAGACCAACAAGCTGCTCCTAAATGCCAAGAACATTTTCCTGGCCACGAAACCCCCACCAGTGACCGAATCCAAGTTCAAGGATCGAGAAGTTTACCAGCTCGGGTCGTTATCTCACTTCCTCAACATTCGAGCCAATGGATATCAGGATCTGCCGAGTTTCCCCGACGTGGCACCGGATTCATCTCTTCGCAACGTGGAACCCATTAAGGTCCCCAATCCCTGGGAAAAAAGTTTAGACAAGCTGAAAAAGAAATCTACCTTCTATTCAGAGTCCGATGGAGAGTCGGGGACCTCTGATTCCTCATCGTCCTCGTCTGGGAATAACTCTTCAGAGTCATCCTCATCCGAAGATGAATCTGACCATGGAGATGCATCCACACGAACTCTCAAGCAGGCAATTCCGGCTACAACCATTGTCAACGGCGAGAGCAAGAAGGCCCCGAAGAAAGATGAAGAGGAGATGGAGAGTTCGTCAGAGTCCTCCGACGAAAGCTCTTCATCCGAGAGTAGTTCGTCGGAAGACGAAACATACCCCTCTGCTCGAGGGAACAGACCAGCCGTTGCTCAGAGTAATCTGGACCTCTTGTTGGATCTGAGTGAAGCTCCTCCGGCTTCTGGTACACCCATGCTAACGCCATCGATTGGTGGCTTTTTATCTCCGTCGAATGCGCCAAATGCCAAGACCCTATCAGAATCTATAAGTGAGGCCGAAGTGAATTTCTATCCTACGAAATCACATCAGCTCTTGAGCAAGATGTCCACAGGTGGCCTTCAAGTGTCTTATCGTTTCACCCGATCATCACTTCTTTATTCATCTTGCATGTGTAATGTTGAATTGACACTCAGCAACCTGGGGGATGCCGAGTTAATCGATGTCAAAATCGGCGCCAAGCAAATGGCCCCTGGGATGTCTTTAAAAGAATTTCCGGGGATTGCATCCATGGATCCAGGTCAAACTGCAGTCGTGAACGTGGGGATTGACTTCAATGACACCACTCAAGGTGCCAAGTTCAGTCTCGTGGCGAGCGGGAGATGCTTTCAGGTAATTTAGGAGGTCTATTTCAAGTGAATTTTTGGTCTTAACTCGCATTCCCGCTCATTCGTCTTAGGTAACCTTGAACCCAATTATGGGCGAGTTGGTGAAACCCGTGAGCATGCCCGAGGGCCTGTTCAATTTGGAACAAGGCAAGCTGAAAGGCATGAACGAAACGGAGACCAAGGTCACTTTACCCGAGGCCAACGCCAATCTAGAAACCATCAAGAAGAAGATCTTTGAGGGGGTTAACGTGGCCCAAGTGCCCTCCTCGGAAGATGATACCTTAAAATTTGTCGCCAAAACCTTGAGCGCCCAAGTCTTGGTTTTGATCCGAGCCAAATTCAATCCGGAGGGCAATCACTTGCGATTGAATTTTAACTGCGAGAAAATTGTGGTGGGCAGCATGCTGGGCAAAGAATTGAAAGTGGCTCTCGAGTCCACATAATGTGATAATATCTTATGCTTCATCTGTATCACAACATTAAAGAGGATTGAGCAAATCTAGATCTGACCCAGCTTGATCATCCCATCATATCCCTCAAGTTTGATGCACATTTCATGTAGAAAGGAGGTCTGTCTTCTCACTCGCAGGACCGAAGCGAGGGTAATCTGCACTGAAGGAGAAGAAAAAATATTAGTGTCGGATAGCCTGCTCAGAACGAGTATTAGTAAGAGTAGCATGTAGGTAGTCGATGTAGTCACGGTCCCACGGATAGTCGGTCATTGTTGGAGATGTCAGGGGAAGAGCGAGTCGCTCGTTCTTCCGTTCGTTGTTTCGAGCGCCGCTCGCTCGCTCGCACATGTTCATTCACCTGTCGTCAACCGGACCGCCGTTGATTGCCTCAAGCTGTCTTTGCTTCCACATTGTGTTCTTCCATCCCTGGCTGTCGTCCGTTCGTCCGTCCCAACTCCCACCCCATCATCCTAGCTCGATTGTGGCATTTTCGTCTCAGGCGTGTTGGTGCTGGAGATCTTGGCCATTCAAGACAACCAGACCAACTCACGGGGCCATTTCCTCTCCATCACGAATCTGCCAATTTGCAAGTTGAGTGGCGTGGATTCGCAGAGTGCTATTTTCCAAGTTGTCATTCCGTGATTCATTAGTTTTGAAACATTTGACGGAGCCATGGGTCAAAACCAATCGTTCCCATTGCTATCGGGCTTTTCCCGAGAGGAGATCAGTCGTTTAGAGAAGCGGTTCCACAAGCTCGATTTGGATCGCTCGGGTTCCATCAGTCTCAAAGAGTTCCTCACCGTTCCAGAACTCCAGAACAACCCTTTACTTCAGCGAGTGGTTGATGTGTTTGATGCCGATTTAAGCGGGGAAGTGGACTTTAAAGGTGAGTCTGAGGATGAAATGGTACATAAGGCGTAGTGAAAAGCCCATGAGTTCATAATGTGATGCTTGTTTCAGAGTTTGTCAAAGGCTTGGCCCAATTTGCAGTGGTGCAAGAGGACAACGAAACGAAATTGCAGTTCATCTTCAAGATCTACGACATGGACCGGGATGGGTACATTTCGAATGGTGAACTCTTTCAAGTGCTGAAGATGATGGTGGGTAAAAATCTGACCAACATCCAACTCCAGCAGATTGTGGACAAAACCATCTTGTACTTGGACAAGGACGACGATGGTAAAATCAGTTATGAAGAGTTCAAGCTCATGGTTCAAAAAGGAAGCCGCCTCAACAATGTGACTGATGTTATGTCCGTGGAAGTTTAACCGAATATAAATATATATATATATGTATATGCTGATATGACAATCAGGGCTTATTTAGCCAGGACATCGCCAATTGCTGTTTGCGCATCCGGACGTTCTAGTTATGTGTCGGGAGCAAATGCATGCACCTGATATTTTCTCTTATGCAAACTCAAAGAGAAAGATGGAACACCCTCTAGGGCCCTTTAAGGTCGATTGGGAAGCCATAGACAATGTAGAGTCCATAGCCAACATACTTGGAGATCAGCTCTGAAGAGGAGTCCGCTGAGATTGGCAAAGCTGAGCTTGTAGATGATCTTATAGTCACAGATCAATATGCTTTAGAGGCCATCAGAGACTTAAATTTTTCAAGTTCTCCTGGCCCTGATGATGTGACATCTCAGTTTCTAATGAGATGCTCACTGGTTCTTGCTCGCTCCTGTTTTCTCGTACTTGATGCGTTGCATCTTGGATCAGGGAAAGTTTCCATCTTCACTAAAGTTAGCTCATGTTGTTCCAATTTTTAAAGGGGGAGATAAGTCGCTCCCCAGTAATTACAGGCCGATTTCTCTCTCTTCGAATATTGCGAAGGTGTTTGAGAAGATCATGAAGTTCAAACTTGTTGAATTTCTTGATATTCATGAAGTCCTTCCTCCTAGTCAGCATGGGTTCCGAACACATTTTAGCACGGTTACCCAACTGATTGAACACATAGAGCAGGTTATTGAGGGACTAGAGAGCCATGAATCAGTTGATGTAGTCTATCTCGACTTTGCCAAGGCTTTTGACAAGGTAGATCAAGGTCTTTTAGTTAACAGGCTTCATGAGATTGGGATCCAAGGCAAGGTTCTCAATTGGTTAAGAAGTTCATTTGTGGTAGGGAAGCAATTGATTAAGGTTGAAGGATCCATTAGTGACATTCATGATGTCAAGTCGGGTGTTGCTCAAATATAAATAGACGAATTATGACCTTGCATTTCAATAATACTGAGGGTTACTTTCCCTGATGCGGTTAGAATAGACCATAAAATACCAAACCACAACAACAACAGAATGAAACATGTTCCTCATTGATCCTCAAATTTGGCTTAATACGCAAAGAATGTCTTCCTCATACAAAATAGTGGCATTGAATGTTGACAGACATGCAATTTAAAAAAAAAAAAAATTGTCAGAGATTACCAGAATATGTGTTAACAATTCTACATTCTAGGAAGAAACAATCACATGCAAGAACTATGGTGCATACAATATTGCTAAAAATTCCCTCGAAATTCAATCAACAGTCTTTAACAAGTGTACCTTCAAAATGCAATGCTCGAAGTATAATTCACTATTAATTTCCAAATGCCTCTAACATTCAAATTGAGGTAAAACAAGAACGCATTTCCAGATTTTTTCTTCATGCGAAGAAGTGACAGCCTTACGTCACCCTAGTCTTCATAGGCCCACACAGGTTTGTTTACCTTTTCAAAGGGCCTACATGTCGCACCAGTCAAGCTTGGACTCCTAGTCTCAGTTTCAGGTTGCACAACGGGGATTTTGTTTTCTCCCATGAGTCGCTACCTGAACGAAGTGCCCGTGTGCGGCTCACACACTGTGGCCCTGAATCAGGCGTGCTTGAATCTGGTGCGATGGCCGTCCATGTTCGAGTTCTGGGCCCAAAGCACGGAATGTGTGGCGTGTCCTTTTTGGCACTTGACCAACCCTCGGGATCGCACCCCCTTTCAGAGCCTGTTGGTGAACACCTCATGGCCGACACAAATTCGAGTTCAGGCCCAAAGCCAAGTGATTTGCGAGAAAACGATCCATTTTGGGGAATTCGGCGAGTACGTTTTAACCGTTGATGATCATGGATGTCACTGGGAAACCGTCCGCCAGCCGGTCAACGCCCTCATCCCGCTGTACACGGCCTTAGGGACCCTTGTGCTGGCCAAATTGATCTGGAGCCTTTTTCGCCGATTGTATCGCCATCGACGGATCCGATTGATCTGCTTGAGTCTTGGCGGCAGACCCACCTCTCTGGTGGAGGAGGATCTGGGCGATGACTCACAGTTGATCACGCCCTCGGAAGAGGCCGACCTACAGATGGCTGCCTCTGTTTCTCTGATTCAGCCTTTGGAAGCGCGTCGACGTAAGCCTCGTTTGCGGTCCTTGGATGCTTTCCGAGGTTTGGCCATCGTGATTATGATCTTTGTCAATTATGGGGGAGGGCATTATTGGTTCTTTCATCATTCGCCGTGGAACGGACTTACCGTGGCGGACCTGGTCTTTCCCTGGTTTATGTGGATCATGGGCGTTTCCATTTCGTTATCCACGCGCTCCATGCTGAGAAATTCCTTGCCTCGTCAAACCATTTTATTCCGCATCTTCAAGCGATCCTTGGCTCTGTTTCTGATTGGGATATTCTTGAACTCTGACGGGCACAATGACTTCCGCACCCTCCGAATTCCGGGCGTCCTGCAGCGCTTCGCCATAGCCTACATGATAGTGGCTGTGTTGGAGGCCTTCTTAATGCCGCGTGAGGACGCTCAAGTCACGGGATGGCGTTATCATTTCAAAGATCTGACCTCCGCCTATGGGCAGTGGATCATAATGTCATGTATTCTAGCCGCTCATACGGCCATCGTTTTTTTGCTTCCTGTTCCGGGATGTCCCACTGGTTATTTCGGGCCAGGTGGATTGCACGATCAAGCCCAATACTATAACTGCACCGGGGGAGCCACGGGCTACATCGATCGCTTGATATTCGGCCCCGAACACATGTATCGTCACCCAACAGCCTGGAAGATTTACTCAACTACGGTTCCTTTTGACCCCGAGGGTCTCTTGGGTTGCCTCTCCTCCGCTTTTCTAGTCTTTCTTGGAACCGTATGTGGAAGGATTATCATTCATTTCTCTAGCAATCACAGCCGAATGGTCCGATGGATGGTGTGGACTTTGGTATTGGGTGCGATAGCGGGTTGTCTCTGCAATTGGTCCAGGGAGAATGGCGTAATACCGGTGAATAAGAACTTGTGGTCCCTCTCTTTCATCTTGGGATTGGGAGCCATGACATTCGCCACCCTGACCTGCATGTGAGTATGGTCAAGTGAACGTTTCCAAATGAATGTTTCTGAACGAATTCAACATCGTTTTATTCTCAGGTATTGGTTGATTGATGTCTTATGTTGGTGGAGCGGAAGCCCCTTTCATTATCCAGGCATGAATGCGATTCTCTTATACGTTGGACACGAGGTGTGTAAAGGCTACTTTCCCTTCAGCTGGAAATCCTTCTCGATAACACACACTGAGATGTTACTTATGAATATTTGGGCAGTTTCCGTTTGGGTCATGCTGTCATTTATCTTGTATCGACTTAAATTTTTCATCACCGTATGATTGGACTCGTATGCGGCGAGATGGAGGAAAAACAAATAAAGATGAACAACATGTTAAGAGTATCATTCTTTATATTTAGTCTCGTCTATCAAGTGACAACCTATTTGGGTCTACATTTTTGTTTTTTTCTTCATTATGTGGTGAGGAGCAAATTTTGGTAGGAATCATGTTCAACAATATGTATATAGGCTCATTGTATGAAACGAAGGTGGTGGTGGTGGTGGTGGGGGGGAAGTGTGGATTACTTTTTTTGTTTGCTTTTTTATCACATTTTAGAGTTTTTCTTGATTTTTTTTGGCCTTTTTATGGGTATCTTATCTGGGTGGACATGGAAAAGGAATTTTCAAAAGGTGTGAAACTCCTTTATGGTGGAACTGAATCGATAACATTATTCAAATTAGAAAACAAGAAAATATTAGCGGCAATTTCTGAAAGTAATAAATAGAAGAAGAAATTTAGTTCACAGATCCAATTCAGTTCAAATGGGAAACAAGAGCTCGTCAGAAGTGGCTANTTTTGTTTGCTTTTTTATCACATTTTAGAGTTTTTCTTGATTTTTTTGGCCTTTTTATGGGTATCTTATCTGTGTGGACATGGAAAAGGAATTTTCAAAAGGTGTGAAACTCCTTTATGGTGGAACTGAATCGATAACATTATTCATATTAGAAAACAAGAAAATATGAGCGGCAATTTCTGAAAGTAATAAATAGAAGAAGAAATTTAGTTCACAGATCCAATTCAGTTCAAATGGGAAACAAGAGCTCGTCAGAAGTGGCTAGGAGAGGAAATGGTGTCGGAAGCACAAGCAGTGTGCCTCCAAAAAGTGTATTTAACGGTTGCCTTGGCAACTTTCAAAAAATCATTGACATCATCCAAAGGCAAAAACATGTCTAACAAATGTGGATGGAAACAAGAACACATAAAGTTGAAGAAATGAGGAAATGAAGTGACACGCCTGCGAAAATAGAGCTCGACGTACGTAGGGTAAGAAATCGAAAAGGGATCAGACATCTTTTAAAAATCCAATTCAAACATGAGATCATTGACGTTTTTGGCAAGATTGCCCTTGTTTTTGCCCTTTCCGGCGTTGTTCTTTTTACCCTTTTTCCAGGACATACCCGCTTTAGATTCTTTCCCTCCGATGGTATCGGCATCATCCACAGACGAGGCCACTCCAGAGTCCAAGTGGTCGTCGTCATCCTCCTCCATATCTTCATCATCTCCTTGATGATCAGAGTTGGAATTAACAGAGCTGGCCGCATCGCCTTCACTAGCTCGGCGAGCGGCTTTCCGCTTTTTCTGGTTATTTTTCTTCTGATTTTTGTGCTTCTGTCCGAGAATGGAGGAGTTGGGTCGAAAGATTTGCCTCTGGACTGTCTCGTTGAAGCGAACTGACCTCTTACTGATTACGCTATCAGCTTCGCTACCAGTATTGCAAGACTCATTTGAGTCTTGAGAGCTCGACGACGAATCCGATTGCCACGACAACAAATCGGTATGGGACTCGGAAAAACATCTCTTGACAGCTCTTTTCAAGATGCTTCGGACCTCCTGCCCATTGGGCAACACAATCGGCTTGGGCTCGGGACCCGCAATGTGTTGCAAAGAGGAGGGTGTGACCGAGAAGCGAGAATCTTCTAAGACCGAATCCTCGCTCTCACCAGAATTGTGCCGTTCTTTGTTATCCTCTTTAGAAGAGGTACCCACCTCCAAGCAGAGATCTTCAAACGCATCTCCCAAGCTTTCGGAATAGGTTCGAGGACGTCGATTTCCTTCATGAGTAGGTGATGTCTGAAATGTTCAAGTTTCTCTTTGATGTTTGTCAATTGTCAACACATTGTTTTATGTTTGGATAAGAACATTCGCGTCTAGCCAATGATAAGAGATTGGAAAAAGAACGCAATCCCTGTGTCCGTCTTAAACTGACCTAATTACACACATCAAGCTTCCTCATCACTCCATATGTTAATGCGCACTAAGCAGAATGCAGCTGATCGGCACACCACTAGGAGTGCTATTTTTGGTCATGTTTTCCCTCTGATTAGGCATTACTACGCTCAACAAACGGTAATGCGACTTACTTTTAAAAGCTGTTCTCGGCGCTTTCGGAAAGCTTTGAGCTGAGGAATGGCATGGGCGGTCATGTCATCGTCATGAATGCCAATCTTGTACTGATCACAAAGAACACCACCCGGCATCGAAACTTTGATAATGACATTATTGTCCCACACCTCGACTTCAATGGCATCTAAAACGGTGGCCAATGGCGACAGGGGCTCCTCTTCGAAGAGCAGAGCGCATTTGAACCCGTAATGGAGGGACTCGGAGACGCACCCGCTCGTCGAGAAGCCAAGGTCAAAGCCGAAGGTCTCATCTGACAAGACAGTTTTCACCAGTGAGGATTCATCCACGTTTTTGACATCCAAGGTGAACACGAGGACATCCTCGTAGATGTTGCAAGTGTAATTGGGAAGGATCCGAGGGCCGGATCGGGACCCATTTTCGTGGGGCTCATCCTCAGTACACGCGGCATAGCCCGAATCTACATCAATCCCGCTATCGGTCGAGACATGGCGTTCCACGTCTTTGTGAGCCTGCACCGGCAAGGTCACGGTCAATTTCTTTGTACTTTTATCAAACTTGGCTTGGCCCTCCTCCTCGTTGACGACATAGTTTAACGGGATGCTCAAATAATAGGCGGCCGGACCGCTGGATTCCAAAGTGAGTTGTGTAGGCGTCACGTCCAAGTCCACGCCCTGCATCGTGTCGAACTCTGGCAACTCGACCTCGACCAGGAGATGGGTGGGTCGACACGGGTCCTCTATCCGGCGGCCACGAGGGCCATCGCCATACTGATAAGTATTGGTAGGCACATCCCGGATGGCGTGCCGATATCGAATCTCGTAATGAGGTTCGTGCCGACCGGGCTTCAGGGGTCGGCGAATGACAGTGGGTTGGAAGGTGCCCTTGAACTTCATCTTGGGGTAGCGCACCCCGTGATGCTCGAGCTTGAGGGCGTGGGCCTTTTCCACGGCCTCCAGGGCCGTATCCGCCACCAACTGCTTCATCCGCGGCTGACCTTGGGCCAAAGCCAACGTGTCCGGGTGTACAATCACGTCGAAGACCGTACAAGGTCGTCCCCCTCGATCCACGTCCTTCCTGGGACCCTGGGATAAGGAATACGGGATGGACCACCGCACCGCCGAGGAGGGCTCTCCACCCCCTGACCCTGGGACCGGTGGGACCTGGCTTCTCAAGCCCTGGCCGGCCTCCGAACTACTGGCCACGTCGATGACGCTCTCCGTGCAGACGTTGATGAATATCTTCTCGTCATTCCTGAGATTGGTGGTCTTGATGACGAATCCGGGTTGCGGATGAAGGAAGTGAACGGCGTATCCTCGTGCCCGCTCCAAAGCCACCACTTCCCGCTCGTACAGAGCTTGATTGTCCGGCTCGGACACTTCCCGAGCATACTGGACCAATAATTGACGAAATTCACCATCTTCCAAGGCGTTCTGGATCCTGTCAAGTTCGTTTTGAGTCGCCATCAAGTTCGAGGAGATGTTCTTCGTTTGAGTCGCCATGTTGTTTTCAGTCAGTCAGTCAAGCAGTCAAGAAGTCAAGCAGTCAGGCTAGCTTGAGCGATACAGACACAGCCAGATTGCTGGCTAGCTAACTTCCAACCAACCGACCAACACGCACCACCAACCAAGTCCTCAAGTCCTCAAGTCCGCGGGCGCTCGCCTCAAAGACTGACTTTACATGCTCGCTCGCTGGAGCAGCAGCCATGGAAAGGAGAAACAGAAATAGGAGGAGATCTCGAAGCAGAAGGAAGGAAGGCGACGGCTTCAGGCAATCAGGCTTGCCATTTCGAACACTGTGAAACGAGGCCGGCTTAACCATCTCCTAGGTACCTCGGGAAGTCTCATTAGATGGAGTGCCATTCAACTGAATTCCTAGGTAGATAGCTACCCAAGTTTCAACAAACTTTTGCTGCCAACGTTTTGTGGTCGTGTGTAGAGAAAGAAGTCAGAAATGGCGTCCCTAATTCAAGGCAAAGGCCAATTCGGACCGACTCGTCAGTTCGCTTTAAGTCAGGGCATGATTGAGGCCAGGGAAACGAGCCAGCTGGCCACCTGGAGAGGCGACTGAAAAAGACGACGATGACCTCTGGCTGGCTTAGTACTTGACTGATTCCGCCGATCCAAGTCTGTGTACCACAGATCTGTGCTGTGTACGTCCCTTTTCTCTGGCGGGGCCAGATAGAAATTTAGCTACGTCAATGGATGTACATTTCGGTTTTTCGGATTAGGCCGGTTCAACGAAAAATTCAACCAGGTTCCTATCAAATTCCTCTGCATTGGTTCAAACAAAGGAAATTTCATGATATTAGGATTATGTACGACATGGAATCTGGTGGGTTTTTTGGGGCAAGGGCCAAAACAATTAAGCATATGCACCCAAATTCCAATTGAGTAGGAAAATGGAGTGAGCCTGAACAGAATAACTGTAGGAAATGTGAGTAAAGAATACACAATTCACCGTTTCGGTTCTCAAAAAACCGTTTCCGTGAACATCTCTACGTGAGGTACAATGCAGGGCCTGGCTGCTGCCTCGCCTGGGTCGGCCAGACTGCGACTCGTCGCTGCATCTATTCAATCGCTCATCGACCCGGCACAATCGTGACAAGCTATGATTTAACGACTATATGATAAAGAATATATGATGAAAATGCACTACATCTCTAACACTGCCTGCCTCATGAGAATGTATATCTTAATACCACATCTCAATTTCGTCATTCGAATAAAACGTTGTCCAGTGTCCCTAAGACACGTCAGATAGTGGCTCCGGACGCTCCGGACAAAGAAACTGCCGTTCGCCGTTGGTCCAGGTCTTTCTTGGCCTGATTTGTAGACGGTTGCAGGCGAGCAAACCCACGTCTTTTCTATCTGTCGAGCTGGGTTGAAGGCCGACTGCCGAGGACAGACCGGGGGAAAAGGGAGAGAGGGAAAATAGCGAGGGAAACCTGGCCAAGTGTACTGGATAAGTGTATGTAACTTTTTTGACGTGGTTGCCAAGAGCATAGCGGCAATCAAGGAGGGACCTTAGTAACAAGGTGTAACAGACTACAGTAGATCGATGGACAAAGCCTCTACTATTCTTCCTGATTTTCGCCCAGCAAGAAATCAAGAGATATTGTAGCATTCATGAAGCAGGTAGCGCAGGATTCAGAGGAACGCTGATTAGGTAATGATGAGACCACTGGTTTAATGAAATCGTAAGGCATGTAAAAAGTAAAATCATAGGCTTTCAATGCATTATCCTTTGACCTGAAAGGATTCCATTAGTCTTGCTTCAATCATGTTGTGCTACGATATCAAATCCGAAATGGCAGGAATTAACAGCGAAAATTTCAATGCACATATCAGTTTAGGTACGAAATCATTCATTGGTAAAACAGGACACAGCCTTCTTGGACTGATATATGCCAAATATCACTTCCATTCTTCCACTCTTCCTATCCTTGTTAATAGCTACCAGTGAAAATGGAGTCGATCTCCCAAGCTCGATCGAAATACAGCACCCATAAGTCATCTTCGTAATTGCGCAACTTCCCGAAGGCCGTGTCAAATGTTGGCACCACTAACGAGGACTGGAAGGCCTCTTTCTCTCTTTGCACCACTTCCAAAAGGTCAAAACCAGTTGTAACCGGTGGAACACCATCGCTTGTTCCCAGTGTTATATGCGCTCTTCGACCGTGGCCAGGGATGGGAAAAAAAGACTTGCCAACGGTCAGAGCTCGGCTTTTCAAGCCCTCTGGTATGGTGGAATTGGATTCCGTTGGTCTGTCATCCATTAACTTCATTTTAGAATCTCTTTTCTTGGTGGATTTCGCCTTTCGGCGCTTTGGTAACGGGTTTGGATTGGATTCACTGTCATCTTGATTGTAAATTTCCAGTTCTTGCTCCGAGAGAAAAACTCGAGCTCCCAACGTTCTTGGTGTAAAAACCAAACCGATCACAGTGATCGGAAACACCTGGCCCAACCTATTTTGGACGACAGGTTGTTTGAGATATGTGGCGCCCCCATCTTTTCCGCAGAATTTCATGGTGCAGTGAACCATTGTCTTGTTCGAGGGCAAACATTCATCACGAGTGTAAAACCCTAGCATCGATTTCAAGTTAATCATCGAACTGAAAGAAGCAAAATTGGCCTCGAACTCTGGGCAGGACTGGAGGCATGAGGCAAGGATATGTTTGGCAGTGTCCAAAATTAACGCACTCGTACGAACGTTGACGAATAATGCGTAGTATGTGGGCACAATGTCCTTAAATTGGCCCACTTTTCGTCAAAGGACCTCTTCGGAAACACCATGTGAGTTTCTGGATGCCAGTTCATGCGGGTCAAGTTTCCATGGAGTCTTGGTTTCCACCAGTATCACGATGTACTTGTTGGCTTTGGCTATGCTGAAGTAGAAATTCATCTCCCACTTCTGAACATTCGTGTTATCAATCACAACCATGGGCTTGGCGTTTTCCAGTGCAGTTCGAGCTCGTTTCTGGCACGATTCGTGAGCGTTTTTAATAAGATCGGCATCAAACTTATACTCTCCATTAGTATCTATGAAAAAATGATCGGCAGAGCACACCACGGCCGCAGGATAGGTCTTCTGGATGGCTTGGACGATGGTGGACTTACCCGATCCCGAAAGTCCCCTCAAGACTAGCATGACCTGGTTCTCCTTGTACCATTGAATTGAGGGGGGGTCGATGAGAAACGGAAATGACAAGTAAGGGTCCTCTGAGATTGCCTCATCAAAAACGATGCGTTCATTTTCGTCCGAAGCTAGGGATAATTGATCAATGGATCGGATGGCCAAATCCAAAGAAGCGTCTGATCTTCCAGTCACCGGATGAACCTCCTCCGAATTTGATTGAAGGTTTTCGCGACTCCCCAAGGAACTTGTGGGTTCAGTCTTCCGATTGGTACACAGATTTTGACCCATGGTTTTACCTTTCGTTGCTTTCGCGTTTCGCTTCTCCCTTTTCTTCGACATGATCGAAATTTATGGGATCAAAGATCCCCGAAGTTTGTTGGTGGAAAGTGTTAAGGCAATAATTTGCCTTGTGAAAAGATAAGCCAACAGGCTTGAAGAGATAATTCACACTGAGTAGATTCATATTTGCTTTAGGATCTGTTCTCCTTAGGATTGCACCACTTATTGTCACCTTACTTGGACGTACCATTCATTCAAAAAGGCACCATGTAGATAGAGAGCTATCAATCATAATTCAACTATCACGGCCGACCTTAAACAATGCTAAGGTTTGCCTTTACATATAGCCCAGAAACCCTAATCGAAATGTCCTTTTCAAATATATTTGCTCTCTGTTGTTTGTTTGACTTTCCCATTGTCGATGGATCAAGTGGAAGAAGTACATTCGCCAAGAATGAATCAGGGTTACTAAAATTGAGGAGTTACTGTAGATTGTGCTTTTTGTGTCCAAGTACAAACAAAGTCTTAGTGGTCAAAGTAATTTAGTGCAATTTTGGCGTAACTTCACGAGCTTTTGTACTAGAGCTGCACCTAGGATCCAACTTTTGGGATGCGATCGAATTCGGGTTTGGATCGGATTGAGCGGGAAAAAATCGGATTGCATTTGGGTTAGGAAAATTTAGTTCGGATCAGACTTGGATACCCGATCCGATCCGACGCACAGGTCTGTTTTGCAAGCCGTGCATGAATGAGTCAACGGTGTCGATTTTTTTTTTATTCATTTCATTTACGTGTCGCATTTTGCAACTATTCATTTTACTGTCTCTCCAAAAAGAGAGTGTATTTATGCCGCCCTCCAAGTTGGTAAGGGAAAATTTTGAACCATTTGACTTTATTTGGCCTATTTTTGCTTTAAGCTATGAGGAAAATTGACCATATCTCAGTAGCTTTGCCCAAATGGGCACATTGATGGAGTCATTCAAGAAGTAAAAACGATTTTTTTCAGCCAAGAGAGGGAAACGAGCTAAACATGTAAGTGTCCAGTTGATCGCGGAGGTTGACGATCAACTCATTTTGCTCTTTAATCTTAATCACCAATCTGTTCCTCTTCATGGCTCGGGCAATTCTGCAAGATAGAATATTGCAAATGCATAGGCATTTGTGGGCAAGCTCTCCATGTGTTCCAAAAAACTGACCTTTCATCGCTTTTGTCTCTTGGCGTCGACTCCTGAACAATCTTTCTTGTCTCCTCAATCTCGTTCGCGAGTACGTAAATTTCATCTTGAAGCTTGCTATTGTTGGTTTCCTTCTTTTGAGTCGCCATTTTGATTGATTCGCTTTCTGCCTTCAGTTGTTCCAGTCTCTCTGTCAGGTATTGATCAGTTTGTTGAGTCGATTTATCCAAACGACTGTACTCATCGGTCATGGAGAACCCGCCTTCGATTGTTTTATTGTTTTTTAGTTGCTTCAAAGTTTCCAAATGCCCTCGGCTTTCCTTGGATAGCTAAATGAAACAATTACAAGCTCATGAAACATTCTGAAACACGTTGACTATGTGAGAGAAACCTTTGTCTGCTGAATGTCAAACCACTTGGCATTGGCCTCCTCTTTCTGGAATAGAAGCTTGTCCCGTTCCCATTGCAACATTTTGGTCCCATTTTGCACTTGACGGCTTTCCCTCTGAGCGGCCAATTTGAAAGCGCCACTTCTCTGTCGAAAAAATGTCAAAATGATTTGCTAACGTTGTCACTGAATCTATTGGCTATTGACTGGGCCTTCAGAGCCGTTCAATACAGGATGGGAATACAGTTCTAGTAACTTTGACCCAAATGAGTAATTCATCAAACAACCATTCCGCGAAAAACAACTGTAGTGGAGTTATTCGATTTCTTTTTTTTCCTAAAGCCTAGATGGCCAATATTACAGCCATTTAACCTCGTTATGGCGAGACTTCAACGTATCTGGCAAATAGAATGAGTATATTTTGACAAAGCATGTCAAATGCAATGAAATCAAATTGATTTGCAAACAAATTGATTTACAAAATTCCACCGAATGGAGTCGTGTCTTAAAGTAAAATCTGAGACGAGTCACTTTGATTGATTGTTAATAGCTCTTAAAGGTTCGCAACGATAATACTAAAAACCATGATGAAAAGCTGCATGAGAAATCGTCAAAGTATGAAGTTTCCCTCTTCTAACCTGTGCACACAGAAGTAATGGAAATGTTGAGAAATTTGTTGTATCATACTCATGTCAAAGGATGATTTCCTGTCAACACACAACTTGACAATTTGCTTTGAATCAGATCTTCGGTGCAACCGTAATCAATTGAGGAGGATATTTTGACTGTTTGTCAGGTAAGCTGTAAAGCATTGTAAATGTAAGTAAGATTCAAAGCCAAAAAACCACCCTGTACGTAGCTATGATCAAGCACAAATCTTAGCGCTGATCTCTCCCATTCAGAATACACTGTAACAATAAATCAATTCATGTTGCTAGTGAAAATAATGTTTCGACAATCGGTAATTTCTGTAAAGATTGCCCCCAAAACTGGAGTTTTCTCAAGTGGCTAAGAGGAAAAAAAAATGCCGCTTTTTGGATTGAAAGAAAAGGAACGAGAAATGAGTGATTTTTATTTTTTTCCGGTCGTTACAGTTAAACTATTTTGAATTGATATTAGGAGTGCAGTTTGGTTTTGGAAATGAGGAACGAATATTGCAATTTCGTTGCTTGTAATTTCAATACTTGTAGCTAATGCCCTGGCCATTGACCAATATCTTTTTACTTACGTCGATTTCGGCATTCGCTTTTTTGACCACGTTTTCCGTCAACAAGATTGCGTCTCCCAAGAAAGGGTCAAAGTCATTTAATTCCATTTCTACTTGACCCCGAGGAATAGAAAGTACCAATTCAGTGTCATTGACCTCTCGATTTCGTTTCTTTCGCCAATCAGTGTGAAGACGTTGAAGTTCAAGCCGCCTTTGAGTTTCCTGCTCAAGGGACCGATTTGACTCTTGCACGAACTGGAAAAAAGATAATCAATCCCCTTACAGTCCCAATTACACTTGTCATGGCCGATTTCTTTGAGATTACCTCTTCCGTCTCCGCTAGATGAGCAACCAAACCAGCAATCCTCTCTTCACTTGCGATTTTTTTCCGCCTCAATTGACATAAAGTGCGCCATGAATCGAGATTCACACTCTCCGGACAATGGTTGGATCGATCTAGTTCATCCAAAGAGAGAGCCTGGACGCCCGATGTGGGCGGACCAGATGCTCTAGCACTGGCAGGACCCAAAAACATATTGCACATCTACGAACAATCACCCGAAATATCATTGGGGTTCGATATCAAATTTTGAATCCCTGACCCAGACCAGCTTCCCTCCCCCCCCCGTGCCCCGATCCCTGTGACGCTTACCTTCTCCAGGGTTGAAGCAATGCTTTTGGAGCGGGGGTCCTTCGAGTCCTTTTGACCGATCATCGAGAGAATCTTCGAGTGTTTGGGGTCTTTTTTGGTGAAAATTGCGATAGTTCGTTCTATACTGGCTCCTGCCCTAGGACGTTTTCTGAATTGCAAAATTTTGGACTACAAAGATCTACGGAACTGATAAGCTATTTGATATATACTTTTTAAACGTGTTGTTGCAATAGTTTCCAGATTTGTTTTTAAAAACGATCTTAATCTCCAATCTGTGAATCGGACTGAATTATTGGCAGTTTGATAGAAGCAAGATGTGTGGCATAGGATGTGCGGTATTGTTTTAAAAAAGGCTTCAGTCAAATGATTTTGCATTTCTTAAGACACTACAATCGCTTTGTCATTGAGCAAGTGTTTTTGCATGTTGTGAAAAATGTAATTCTGATTTTTTAGAAAAGCAAAATATGCCAAAATTATGTTATGCAATGGCATGAAATTATGTCATGGTCGAATCAAATAATTTACCTGAACGCTTTTAATAGGGATTCAAGCTGGTTGTAGTTAAGACCTTGGAATGATTTCTTAAAATTCTTGTCCAAGAGTTTATCGTTTTCACTCAGGTCACTCAACAAGTTTTTCGCTTGATCCAAAGCTTCGGTTCCCATAGCCAATTGCTTCTCCGCATTTTCGAATTGAGCTTTGGCCTTGACGATCTCATTCCTGGAGAGAGACTCGAATAAAATTGCTCGAAACTTTTAAAGCCAATGAAAGATACTGCTTTGGTACTTGAAAGCGGTTTCTTCTTTTTGAAGTTCTTCTACTCTTGCCATACGTTCCACATGCAAAAGAATTCTAAGCTCCTCGGTCAAGACACTCTTTTGGTACGTGATCTTATGCCTGTAGAGATCTTCCAAATCTCTCTCAAATTGGTTCACGCTTTCTTCGACTCGTCTTTCCAAGAGAATCTGCGTATTTGATGTGCTTCGGTTGTCTCTGGTTTCATGCTTTTTGCGACTTGATATAAAGTCTTTGAACTCCTCCAAAACGCTCTGCTGGGCAGGCGAAAGCTCGACTAATTCGTTTTGACCCTGGAATTGAAGTGTTTCGTATTGGTCGTTTAAATACAATTGTCAAATTTGTCAGGGCGAATGAACATTGCCTGAAAATCCGGGGGAATGATCTCTTTCGTAGTGTCGAAGCTAGGAATATGTTCCACTGCTTTACTTGAGTCTTGCTTAATTGGAATTCTCTGGAAGACGAATAATTTTGTTAACAATGATTTAATCGGCCCTATCATCATTGCTTTTACCAAACGTACTTCAGGGTTAAGAAAGTTGAAAACCACCTCTGGGTTTTCCACCAATGACCAAGACACAAAATCTGTTCCAATTGGCTTTCTTGTTATTTGATAAAGTCCCTCTGAGCATCCCACTCGATCTAGTTCCGATTTCCACTTTAGAATTTCGTGGATCATCTGGAATTTCTTCTCGAATAATGAGTCAAAATTCCTATTGAATTTGGTTTTGAACTGATGTATCGCGTTCTGGAAAACACATCAAAAGCAATGTGAGAAGTCTACTTTGTAAAGGGAACAGTCATTATAAAACTCTGGAACGTTCATCTTACGCGCAACAAAAGGATCTGCTTTTGAGAGTGAAGCAGCGTTGAGATCTCTAATTGTGGGAACAAGAAACTGTCTTTGATTAGACTGGGATTGAACGTGTTCCCATAGTTACTCGTCCATCCATCTTCAATCTCTGAGCCGATTTGAGGGGTTCCAATTTCGTAAGAAGACAACCTTGGCGTGGCATTTGCACTGGGTATTGGAGAATCCAGAGGTACTTCCATTGATCCCAGATGTTCAAGTTGCGCGGGCAATTTCCCCCCTGAGTCCTGGATGTTTTTCAAACGTTTTGAGAGATCCGAAAAGTTGCTACTGGATTTTCGATGTGCAATGATCTTTTGCAATTCTCTCATTTCTTTGGAGGATATTGGTAGTAAGACGTAGTTGGATACAATGATTTTAGATTGGATCCCTTCGATAGATCGCCCTTTGACAGCCATGTGGTCCCAAATGGACGCTTTTAGTTTGTCACCAATTCTTCTCACGGATTGATGTTTGGCCTTCAATTCAAGAACAAGATTCTTCTCTTGCAGACACCCCTCTTGATAGAGACGCTGTTTTTCATCCGAATTTAGTTCGAAATCATGACGATTCAGTTGTTCATGCGATGGAAGGGATTCGTTCTCTTTCAACAGTGAAGAGACTTGGGACTTGATTCGACTCAAGCCACTGGCTATCGTGTCCAAAACCTCTTGGTGACTTTCTCTCTTGCGATCGTGAAGCCTTTGTTGGTGATCTTCCAGCCAAGAGCGGGCATTGCTCTTCCCAGTTGCTGGGTCGAGCACTTGAAGTGCCAAAGTGGTCTTCATATTGTGTGACGGGTAATCTCGCTCAAGAATATGTACTGTGCCTGATTGGCCAACAACAAGGAGGAGCGAGTCATCAATTAAATCAAAGCATTTTATGGTTTCTTGTAGGTTGCCAAACATTCTGACGGCACTTTTATGGGTTCCTTCATTGGGTTCCAAGTAGCTGATCAATCCTGCCTCGCCGATCAAGACCAACCGGTTTTCGGATTTTTGGATGCAATACAAGCCTAACACATGAATGGATTTCGTTTCTGCAGATGGTAAACGCTCTTCAAATGATTCCTAGGAGAAATGGATTGGATGACTTTCAATGAACTTGTCTCAATCTAGGAACTTCAAACACTGTTGAGGCCAGAAGTCGACCAATCGTGTATCATACATACATTTCATGTAGACTGCGAACCCAAATCCAGCTCATTCCAAGCCTGGAATATTCACTTGTTACATGTTCGATTGATATAAAATCGCTCAATAAGTATATTGAATACCAGGTTGCGCTCTTTTTATGAAATAAAGCTATATATCCAAATTCGAGAAGCGTGAAAATTGTGACTTGTGTGTTGAGCAACTTACCCCTTTGATGGAGAAACTTGCCAAGGTTTTGTCGGTTTGGAGCAAGGTGAAGAATCGGTCCCCATCATTTGAGAGACACAGTCCTGTGCAATACTCCGAGGTTCGAATGACCTGAGTTATGAAGAGGTCATCGGTCGATTTGTCCCTCTCAACTACAGTAACCATCTTGCCATAACATTGCTTTTCCACCATAAGTAACAGAATTACTGATTCTCGAAATGAAACAGCTGTGAAACGACTCTCCAAGTCCAAGTAAGTTTTGACTCGCAAATGAGGTTCTTGATCAAGTGTGTCAGTTAAGAATATCTGATTCCTCTCAGAGTTGCCAAGTATCCATTCTTGTGCATTGGTCTGATTTTGAGTGGCGAAAGAGATACCCTTTGTCGTTATAGGTGTAACAGAACTCATTTCGAGCACGCCCTCTTGAATTTTCACATTCGTAACGAGAACACGTTGCCCATTTTCTTCGAAGAAAAAGGCTTTGGAGGACGGGGTGCTGATCAACAAACCAATTGAGAAATTTAGCGGGCTTTCAAGGATCTAAAATTATGCAACAAAGTTCTGACGATCTTGCTCATTTAGGATGAACTTTGAAAGACGTTTCCCCGACGAACCATGGCTTTGCTATACATCGAATATAATCTGAGCATTTTGGATTCATCCACAGTGACAAAAATGTCATTTGCTGGGCGAAGTAAGCAGGCGTGGCTGAAGATAGAAAAACTGAGACCTGCATCGACCACTTGGCTCACGATTTCGTGCTCAGTTGTTTGGATCAGGAGGAAATTTTGCTGAAACCCCAATCAAACATGTCAGTAGGTCAGGTGACTTTTAGTATAATCAATTGATTCCCAGACTGAACAGTCACCTTTATAGTAATAGCGACGAATGAAAAACTAGAAACCATTTCCTTAACTTGGGCAGAACGTGCTTCAGGGAGATCATGGCGATGTTCGATCTTTAGGTCATTGTCTTTTACTTGAATGGTCTGCAATGGGTTAAAAAAAAAGCTTTCAAGAAGGATCATGATAGTTAGTTGATTGTTAGCTTCTTACCACCACCTGACATCGAGCAATGGCTATGAGTCCATTGAAATGTGGAAATATATCCACCATTGATTGATTGGACAAGAAGAAGTGTTGTAAATCATCAGCGACAGTGCAAGCAACCAAAGTTTGTTTGTTGATGTCGCACTAGGAAGGATATAGCGGATAAAGTATGGTTTAGTTACATTTTCTTGTTGTTTAGTGTCACCTTGCTTAGTTTTCCCTCCGGTTGTAAAATGTACAAGATGCTTCGCAGTTGCCAACAAGATGCCAAAGCGTTCTCCATTGCTTTTCGAATGTCATTATTTGAGGCCGTATGCTTAAAAATGGCTTGTTCTTCGCCAAAACGTTTCACCTGCCACACACTCAGCTTCTGGTCCGAGGATCGGAAGATAAATGTCTTGGAAGAGCCCGTTCCAGCCACAGAACTGACAGTGGCCTTTGTAGTTAGATCCTAGATTATTTGAAGAGTAGGCATGGATTATGGTCTGTAACTGAAGTTGGTAAGTTGCTATTTCAATAGAGTCCTACGTGGGAGTTCAAGCTTTGACTAAAAACCATGTCTCCGGTTGTCCAATGCCAAAGGGTAATTTTAAAGTCTGGGATTCCTGATAGACCGAGCAATAGATCCTTTTGGTTGAAAGCCAGATCGACGTATTCGATTTGGGCATCACCTGAAAATGTGCTTAGATCATGGTTTTTGGTTCTTTGACAATTTCACAACACCACCTTTTTGGTCTAAATAATGACTTAAAACTTGACTCATCAGAATGTTTGAAAAGTAGACTTTGCGACCCGAAAAATACATTCCACCGAAAAACGGATTTTTGTACACAAACATAATTATAATGAAGAGAAAACAAATTTTCACTCGTAAAACATTTCCCCGCATCAGCCTATCGGGGGTTTTCGGTGAACCCCGGTTTACTAAGATTTGCCGAAAATCAATTACCTTCACCTCTGTCCGGAAAATTAACAAATTGACCTATCAAGTAAGAGAAAGCAATTGTTGGTCGATTGACGTTTATTTAAAGTCAAGAAAATACCTTTCTTTGCATTGCAGTGTGCACACATTGAGCCGTACTTAGGATAGTAAAGATATTGACATCATTCACTTTGTGTTTTGATTGGATGTACCTTTTCAGTTGGAAAAATTGACAATCTCGAATCTTGTTGATACCCTCTCTGTTTTCCAACTTGGCTTGAAAATCAGTGCAAACCATGACATAACGAAGGACTAAGCTAAACAAGGTAAGGTCCAATTTATTTGTTCGTGGATCTCGAAGCAGATGATGCATCTTCTTCATTTGGATAAAGAATTCATCGCTGGGGGATAAGTCATATCGATACACGCATTCCCGGGTGGGGAACTTTACAATAGGGTCAACCATGAAGCTATCCTTGTGCTGAAAGGCCATGATCTTCTTTGCCTTGTCGTTGCGATCTTGCTCTTTTTCTGCGTATTCTAAGACTAGCAAAAAATAGGCAAAAAAATCCTGGTTCGTGTTATAAGCTCCCCACAGCAATCCGAAAATCGTGGGATAATTGTGTCGGAGAAGCACCATCTTATCAAAGGCCGACACGTTAGCAATTTGAGGTAATTGAAAGCAGTAGTTGGTCATCCAAGACTCATCCAAATGATCCATGGAGTCGAGCAAAGCTCTATCACGAACTTTGCCCGTTAAGGCAGAGTTGGCAAACTTGTCCAGAAGTTCCAAATGGTCGGCAAAGAAATTGACGTAGTGGGCACAAGAACCCCTTATTAGCTCCTGGAACTCCATATAATATCGATTTTCATCCTCATCCGTGAATAACAAGGACATCTGGGAGCTCTTCTTCAGATCTTGGTATGTCATGGCCAATGTCGAAGTTTTCGAATACTTCCTCACAATTCGCTTCTTTCGCTCTTCATTGGACATCACTAAATTGGGCTTCATTCCGGCAATCAAGCACTTTTGATAACGACATGCTTTGCAACTGGTCCTGGATTTTGAGTCAATGGCGCAATCTTCGTTGAAATTGCATTTAAAAATAGGATAATGATGGTTTTGAACGGATCTTCGGAAGAAACCTCGACAACTCACACACACTCTAGCTCCATAATAACTATGCTTCCCGACGGGTTTGTTACAAATGGGGCAGGAACTTTCTGAAAGTTCGGGATATTCCGCGCCAAACAATTCACTGCGGTTGAACCAAGAATCATCATCCTTGCTTGAATTCTCGGGACTCACACTGAGGTCATTGCACAAAGTGTCAGTCAAGATAGTGGCGAGCTCCTGATCACTTATGGTATCATAAGAACCATCCAATTCGGGGGGAGATATTTGGGGTATGGTTGATAAAGTGTCACTATCCACAAAATCCGCGAGGTTAAACGGTGTATTTTCTGCTACCAGTTCCATAGTTGTTTGGACAGATATCTATCACGTCAAGATTTGTACTGCACTTGTTGGTCTGCTTTGCTATTGGATAGTTACACTGAATTATTCTAGCACTACGTAGATGATTGCAGTCATCGTGTACTTTTGAGATCACCAGCCAACTTGAAGCTTCTCAAGAGCTGTGAGCTAGTTCTTGATCTCACTCATGAGGCATGTGAGGGGGGGGGTGGGGGGCTTGTTCATGCATCGAGTATTGAATAAACGTTTGAAGGACGCCTAATACTACTCGAACCAAAGTGCTTGGCCGACTGAAAATACATGTGAGGACTTCCAAGGACGAGAGCGTCTTTTCAGTTAGCTACGATAAATGGCTTGAGTTCAATGCCTTACCTGGAAGCAAATGAGGTTGAAGAGGATCTCCGTAAAGCATAACATGGACATTGGGTTTTGGTCCAGCCTCACTCCATGCAATCGCCCCCAAATCGTCTCTGGCACAAAGTGCCGATATACCCCTAGATTCATTTGGAATGAAACACCGGGATCGACCGGATCGTAGGAAGAAGAATTTGATCTGAGAACCATTGTGTAAGGCAATCACGTCTTCGGTGACAATGCACAAGGATTGAGGCTCGAAACCACCCAAGAGAAAATGTTTTCCATCCAACGCCATCAACTCCGTAGGAGGTTCTCCATCTAAATCTAGAGACATCTTGAGAGGACGACGATCTCAAGCGGTTGATTGGTTCCCTGCGATGTTTAGTGAACTTTAATATTGATTAGACAGGAGTGTGAATCAGTAAACCACTTACAAGTGTACTAGAAGAGAACTTTACGAGTAGAGTTCTGATGATGGCGATGCCGAATTCAAATGCCGCACGAAAGGGAAATGATCAATAAACACACTTGTATAACTTAAGGTTTCCCATATGAGCACACAGCGTACGAAAAAAAGACTAACTTTTGCATTCGAGAGAGCTGTTTTGGCCAGTAATTTGTAATTCATGAAAAATGATGTTTCCGGCATCTAACTAAATTTTCTCAATTTCATTCAAGTTTCTAATTGATTTGGCATAAAATCTATGCAGAGCTTAAGAACTCAAAAATTGATAATGAAAGGGCAACAACTCTCAAGTTGCACCGCATATATTCAAAGTTTATCAATTTAAAAGGAGCATGAACAAAAAAGGGTAAGCGACTTCGCTCGGTCAATGTTTATTTGTCCAATTTTTGGATATTTTTTGAAAGTAAAATGTTCCGCCTCTTTGTTACGGTCCTTCTTCCCTTTGACCGAACAATTGGACGAAACTGTTTTTGGTCAAGTCAATACTGCCTTAAAATGGAAAATTGCCAAATGAAGCCATGAGTTCTTGGATCTTTCCCGGTCTGGCAAAAAGATTTCTCAATAACTGTCAGAGAAACAACATAATTTTCATAGCTCTCAACATAAGTTGGCTGTGACAAAGGAAACGCTGAAATAGAAAAACGCTCAAAGAATAGAACAGTTGCTGATAAGTTTATGGCGATAAACTTTGCGCCGAGAAAATATTAAAATATTGATGATTTTCCTCGTACAATGGTAGTCAAGGGTATGTATGTATAGACGTTGAATAAAGAAACCGTTTTAAATTTGAGTTTTAAAATTTTATTGAACGTAATAAAATGCGTCAACAAAACCCGATTATGTCAACAGTTCATGGCGTTTAAACCATGGATAGACACCGGACATTGGATAATGGCTCCCCGAACAGCTCATGAACTTGGGCTTAAGCGGTCAAACAGAACCATCCGGGGAGCCGGAGGCGGAAGTAAAAAGTGGAGTTATTATCGGCGAGGAGGTGCCACGCCCAGGGTGTGGACATGGTTAGAAGCTTCAGCAGACGCACGAGCCGGTCGCGGAGTAGGGTAGGCAAAGTTGGAATAGAACGGATTTGAGCCAGAAGGATAGCAACGAAATAGGGGTTTTGGAATTCAATCTCGTGATGGCCGCGCTCGGAGGAGGCGCCATCCGAAGGGGCGGGCGTGATCAAAAGCTCAGACTGGTGAGAGGAATGCTGAATGTACGGGTCGCTCCATCTAATCCTCATCCGAACTCGCGTTCCGCTTGGCCTTGCGCTGCTTGGGGCTAGTCTTGTTGCTACCGGGCGTGCGAAGGGCAGTGCGAGGAATCCACTCGTAGTCCACATCGTCGTTGGCCGTGCCAGTCTCCACGGGCTTGGCCGCAGCCACACTCTTCTTGCCCTTGGATTTCCCGGACAGCAGGTTGACAGCGAGAAAAAGCACGAGCAAGGCACCCGCCACGATGAACACGTACATGAAGAACACCTCGGTGTCGAAGCCCTCGTCGAACTCAACCACTTGGACCGTTTCATTGAACACGGGATCCATGAACAGATTGCCCTGGAGGTCGCGATAAGCCAAGTTGACCGTCAAACCAATGGGACGACCCGCAAAGGCATCCGCGGGCACGAACGAGTACGACAACGTGGTCTCCTCGTTGGGTTTGATCGTCTTCTGGTAGGCGTGGGCCGAGAAGTTCTGGATGTGGTACGAGAAATCCATGGCGTACCGGAAGCTGGCATCCAAGGACTCCACCACAAAGTCCGAAGGGCCTTTGTTGGTGAAGCCCACCAAGAACTCCACAATCTGACCCCCGGGCAACTCAGCCGCCCCCAAGTGCGTGGTGGGCTTGGTGAACAGGATGGTGGTGTCCACATCCGGCGAGACGTTCTTCTTCAAGCCCAAACCGTCATCCTCATCAGCCCCTGCACCGTCTACATCCTCGTCCTCGATGGCGCCGTCTTCCTCCACTTCATCTTCTTGAGCCTGGACCAAACACGGCGAGCCCGAGAACTGGATCAGGAGCGGCGAGACCAACAACAGCAGAACCAGCCACTTGGTCATGATGAGCGAAGCAAAACCAAGCTTGACAAACGAACCCGAGATGTGTGTCCGCGAGGATGGCACGAGAAATGGACAGGATTGCAATCCAAGGAAGAAGCCAAACTCGACGCTGGATGGAAGTGGAAGTCCGTGACCAAGTGGAGAGGATTTGTCCGCAAGTTGCCGAACACGTCACGCATGCAAGAAATCATGAAATCAATGGCATAGAAAAACAGTGCGACTAGATTCGAAGCCCAGACCCCGATGAAATTAGAGGATGCTTATGGAAATAATGAGTAACTAGTGACTGAATTGATGCTTTATGAAGTTTTTTGAAAGCCTTTGAGTAACTCTGATTTGAGAGAAATGTTGATCGTGTACAAAAAACATGGGATTCTTGTCTTTGCTCCTATCTAGTTTTATTTGGATGTCTTTGAAGGTAGGCTGCTGATGCGAGTCGTGTCAATTTGAAGAGCTTTTGTGTCGTCGAAATAACCTGCCAGTATTTGATAGTTTTGCCAAAAAACATGAAACAATTGGGGTTCAAAAAACAGGAATTTTTGAAAAAATAGTCATTTATATATTTTTTCTGATTTTTGAGCACTACCAGGCACAAACTTTTGTCAATTTTCAGTGCTATTAAATTGGTTCCCGGCGGAAGTTTCGATTTAGACTTGGTCAAGTTTCGTGAGTGATCTGTAAACATTTCGCGTACTTTATTCAACCTCGCCTTAAACACTCCAGGCTTTCAATGGGTATTTGCAAGTAAAACAATTCTTCCTGCTTGGCAAAGGAACCATAAGAAGATGGTTCCTTTTTTTGCCAAATAGCAATGATACGTAATATAAGAACTATGTTCAGAAAAAAAAGAGAGAGTATGATTGTGGTAGGGTTTTATTTTGTATCAATAAAACCATGCTGACGTGACAGCGTTCTAATATATAAGTCCTAACGGAGCCACTATTCCTAAACACACACATACATACGAACAAAAACAGGCATTCATCTAACAGTGGCATAGAAATATCACAAATGAGGCTGGCAATGTCATGGATGAGTTGATGCGACCATCCATGTCTATGAAAATCCACCCAATCCATTATAAATTTTATTCACGGGATCTTGCTTCAAAATCTTGGCCATTTCCTCCTTTTCGTCGGGGGTGAGCTCGCCTTTGGGGAATTGAACGTCGAATGTGATGTACAAGGTGCCGAAGAGGTTATTGTTTTCAAAGTTTGGCATGCCTTCGCCCTTCTTTCGGATCCGGGCCCCGGGCCAAGTGATCTTATCTCGAGTCACATGCACCTGATGTCCGTCTAAATGCTCGATGTCGAGCTCGAACCCACTCAGAGCGTCCACGAGAGAAATGGTCACGTTCAGGTAGAGATCATCGCCACGCCTCTCAAAACGAGGATGCGGCTCCGTCCGAATCTTGAGAATGAGATCGCCCGGTTCCCCATCTACGTGGGGCTCGCCTTCAGCTACAAACTTCGTTTCCATACCGTCCGTCATGCCTTGTTCCACCTCAACCTCGAGTAAATGTTCTTCGGTGACGAATCTAATTCGTAGAGAAGAAGTCATCATCAACATTCCCGTACTACTCCGATTTTAGCTATTATATCAACGCAGGTACTCACTTGACGTTGGGACACTCATCGCAGACTTGCTGTTGCGTCATCTGGAACCGTCCGGGCCCTAATTGGCGTGTAACCATTTCTTGCCGACAATTACAGCGTCGCGTGCCTTTGGCCGGTTTCATAACCGGCTTATTATGCGTGAGTTCCACAAAATTGCCCACATACAACTCTTCCAGCGACACATACAAGTCCATGACAATATTGGCCCCGCGCGGAGCTTCGCGTTCGCCCCCGCCAGGTCCGTCACCAAAGAAGTTGAAGCCGAAATCACCGCCAAAGAAACTGGAAAAGGGATCACCCCCGCCCCCGCCGCCGCCCTCCTTGTTCAGGCATTCTTCGCCGCATTTGTCATAGAGTTTGCGCTTGTCCGCATCCGAGAGGGCCTCGTAAGCGGCTCCCAAGTCTTGGAACTTCTCGTTGGCATCCTCCTTGTCGGGATTGCGATCCGGATGCATCTCTTTGGCCAGTTTGCGATAAGCTTTCTTGATCTGATTGGTGTTGGCGGAGCGAGACACACCCAAAATTTTGTAGAAATCTCGTCTAAACAAGGCAAAAGGGGTAAAAAAAACCATTTAAAAACTTCAAAAACAAGACTCTGTTCGTGGATCAATTCTAATTGATCAACTAGTCGACTCATGCCCCGTCCCTCCTCTCTTTCTTACCCGGCCCAGGTTTCGAGTGTGAAGGCGCTCAAGAGGATCATCAGGATCCCCACGGTCGATGAACTCTGCATGATTGCAGGCCTCAAAAACCGGGCTAAGCGAGTATCACAGTCAGCGGGTGAGTTGACCGTCAACGGGATTCATGCACGGCACATGCACCACACCCTCTTCGCTTGACTTTCTGCCGAGATTCTGGATCCTGGATTCTGGAAATCTGGATTCTTGACTGATGAAAGTTGAGTGTGTTGAGTGTCAAGAATGCCTGCTCTGTTTGCTTTGCACTACTACTTGCCACTATTGGCACTGTTCTGTTGACGATGGGAAAGCCGACCAATGAAGGCACTGAACTTTCGCGTGGAGAAATGGGATTGGGCCACAGGGGCAACACGAAAAGAGCGGGGCTTTTGAAATGGGTTTAATTAGGCGAGGGATGAAAACATCCAGACATATTTGGGTAGGCTGGGAGTCAGCTTTGATACTAGGTCGACGGGGGATGTATTATTTTGTCGAATGGTCATTGATCGGGAATGAGCTGAATGAGCATAAGAAAGGCGAACGTCAACTAGGTAATGACTCGTTATGGCATGTTCTCATTTCACTAGTTAGTTATATGATCTTGATGAACGACTTGTTTCAAATTGGCCGTAAGTCATTGAGATAAAGGTATGCATGGCCAAAATAGGAATGCATTGGGTCGTCCAACAGATGTAAGACCCAATTTTATGAAAGCCCTGACTAGCTCTTTTTTTATTTCATCATTCTGAACAACTTCGTTGTCATTTGCCGCACATCAACCCATTTTTCCCATGGATATCTTCCTGGGTGTGATGAGCGCCCCAATCATCGAGGACGTCGATTAGGCATATTTCCTCGGATCATGTTTCAACACATTTGGTCCACTTTTCCAAACTTGTTGCAAGATTACGTTCTTGCTTTATTGACTCATTTCATCAGTTCATCTGATGCCAACCGTGCCGAAGCCTGAAACTTGAACCACTAGTGAGTGCTGCCTGAGCATAGGAACTGGCCACCTTTTGGGTACCTCCCACCCGGCCACCTCCGTAAACAAAGCGTGAAGCCTTAAGGTGTCAAGATAAGCGACAATGGACTTCCGAGATGGCAGATCACGAAACGAACGGCTAAAAATGAACTCATATCTACTACTAGTTGTAGTAAATCTGTCCAAACACCCATTCGGTAGCCTAGTCTTAGGCTTTTACCTACATACATTTCCCGCCTAACTTAAAAGGCCACCTACTTACAATCAAATAAAACGGAAGGCCGGCTCATCAAGCTTACTTACATCTGAACATGTATGAGAAAGCCATTCATTCCCTCCGAGATTTCAGAGAAGCATCGCCTATATCCCCGTCGTTCTCCAGAACTTTGTCGAGCTGGACGAGCTGGACCCCACTTTGTCACTTGATCCAGTGGCCAATGGGGCCCATTTTTATCCAGTGTTGTACCCTGGCCTTGACAGGGGACGAATCGGACGGCTAACCTTTACTTCTCAAAGTACAAACAAGGAGTATGGAAACTTGTAGCTACGAGTCCCTCTCACTCGGCAACCTACCTTGCAATCAACCTATCTACCTGTGTCCTGACTTCTGAGGGCCTTAAACTCGGATTAGTCCATTAGGAAGCGCAATACAGCCTCCGACCCTCTGACTTGGTGACTAAACCGGCAGCGCTTTCCGATCAATCGGGCTGGCTAACGATGGTTGTGGGGTTACTGTGACACACTAAATACACACATACTTCATGCCTAGGATAAGTTGAAAGTGAGAGAGAGACACGCTGTGCTTGGAAACCAGGGTTGAAGTGACACGCCTCCAGGTTGAAATCTTTGAGGGTAAGTGTGACCTTCCATCTTCCAAAGCCATCCCGCCCACCAGTTTTGAATGACATGCACCTAATACATTATCTTTTGGGTAACCGATGAAGTGGATTGATCATGCATAGCAAGCATGTCTATGCATATGCGCTTTGATAAGGTGCCAATGTGATTTTGCACAAAATACGCCCCCATGCGCCGAATCCATTGTGTGATTTGAGTTTGTGCTATGTGCAATCCTTGGCTGTGTGTGTCGATTTTTATTTACCCTAATATCAATTTGATTTAATGAAACATGGAAGCAGCAAAAGAATAATGGCAATTACAACATTTCGGAGGGAGGTCACTAGCTTAATTTCTAAATCAATGAAAATAGAAAAACACTAATGCAACTAATAAGATTACCCCAAAATCTTAAGATTCTAAAAATTAATTGTGATAACAAAAATTGACAAGCAACCAGGTTTCTCCCGGCCTAAAACTAACTTTTTGTAGGGTAAGGAATAAAAGTGATGTAATTTAGTAATGCAATGTTAGATGAACAATTGCTTTCAGGGACCAATGAACAGGAAATTCAACATCATACATCCTTCAACAGTTATTAAGTCTATTGAGTCCCGCAAATATGCACTGACAGCTGTTCAATGGATATTTACTCAAAGCCAGATCAAACCATCTAGGTCTAGACCCGGTTGTCATCGTTCTTCTTGAGCCTGAGTTTAGTTAATCCATCCCAGGTCGGCTAAGTAACGAACGTACGTTAAAATACGAGCAGCTTTCAAAATTTAATATGCCTTCAATGTCTTTTTTTAAAAAATAAATATTGTATAAGCTGAGGGTGGTGAAATTGAAATATGACGTGGGCTATTGATAGCTTTTTCTAAATGTAGTGTATGGTCATAGAAAACATAGAAAAAGATATATGAAGTTATCTATGTGTATGGTACGGCTATTCATAGAGGTTAAGCTATTTCCATTGCGGCCAAGCATGCTGACGTCACCTTAGTACCTTAGCCTGATTTAGCATCCCAAGAAGTATAAATCAAAGGCTTCTACACGCTACTTATGTTGAAAATGGCCCGAAGCTATCAATCTATATTTTGGACTCCTGGACGTTTTTTTCCGGCCTTGGCTAGGTCGAAAAAAAAACCCTGACATGACCTGAACATAGCATGGGTGGCGTCAACTTGCTTGGACAAAATGAAATTCTATCATCATGGATAGCCGTAGCACAAATAAAACTATTCAACAGCTATACACGAAAGCCTCGCCATATTTCAATTCCATCAAACTAAGAGGTTAAAGTGGAATGAAAAACGTACGAGGCGAATGCATTTTGGTTTTGAAAGCACCTCGTACGAACGTCGTACGTTCGGCCAGAGGTCAGACCGATCAGACAGTCTCATTTCTCATGGCTTCTTCTTTTCTCGCCTTGTTTTGTTTTGTTCCCTCTTTTCAACGGCAGAGCGCTTTTGAATTCGCCCGCCCGTCGCCCTCCTCCGCCCTCCTCCCCCCACCTCCCCGTCTTCTTGAGCCTTCTCAAGTCTGAGGTGTTGAAGTTGAAGCAGGGATACGACATACGATAAAGCCCCTCCAAGATCCATCCAGTGGATCTATCCATTCACCCATCCCGCCTCAAGGCTTTGGGTCTTAGCCTGGATTCACCATGGCCCCACCCACCGTTTCGGAGTTGGAGGCCATGAAATACCGTCAATTGCAACGCGTCGCCAAAGATTTGGGCATCAAAGCCAATCTACCCCGATCTCATATGATTGAGGCGATCTTAGAAAATCATGAGGTCACTCAATGTAGCCCACCCACCGTAACGCCGCAGTCTCGGGGGTCGTTCACGCCTCAGGCTGAACCCACTCCGCGATCAGGCACGCCTAAAACCCCATTTATATCCGGGTCGATCCGGAAACGGCGGGAATCGGTTCAGAAACAGTCGAGTTTGGGACTAACCTCGGGCCAGGGTCGCGTTTTGAAGGCCAAGAGTTCGGTGAAAAAGCCCGTGGCCCAGGCCACTCACATCCCACGCTTCGTGTCCAAGCCCCCGCCCAATTTCGCCAAGTTACACGAGCAACAGTTTCAGAAGATGGATTCCTTGGACGTGTATTTGGGCAAGAAGGAGGCTCGCACACAATCGATCAAGCAACGATTCGCTTTAGCTCAAGAATTGGCCTCCCAACACAAAGTGGCCATGGATAAGGTGAAGAAGATGACCCCCATTGATGCCTTGAGCGGCAAAGCGGTTCGCCGATCGCCCAGAAACTTGACCCAGA
This sequence comes from Tigriopus californicus, assembly GCF_007210705.1. Taxonomy (NCBI): domain Eukaryota; kingdom Metazoa; phylum Arthropoda; class Copepoda; order Harpacticoida; family Harpacticidae; genus Tigriopus; species Tigriopus californicus. The sequence continues at coordinate 6,247,588 of NC_081447.1, read as the reverse complement.
CTCATTCGACCCACGCCCCATCCCCGCGGAAGAGTAATGCCATGTTTATTCCGACCAACACCACAGTCAATCCGAATCGCTTTCAATTTGGATCCGTCTCCTCCAACGCTGCCAAACCTTTCGTTTTTACGGCTACCCCTCAAAAAGCGGCAACACCCAAAGTTAAAACACTCCAGAACATCACCAACACCCAGATTGGCACGCCCTCGTCGGCCAAAAAACATTTCGATTTGAAAGCCAGTTTGGCCCGACCTTTGGCCTACAAACCTCACAAAGGCAAATTGAAGACCTGGACCGAGGAGAAGAAGGCTGAACGCCAAATTATGAGCTCGAAAATGAACCCCACCGTTGGGAAAACTCAAAAAATTAAAGGCGTTCGCATGAACAAACGGGCTGAGCTATTACTCCAAAGACGACACCTTACCGCCCAGAATTAGAAATGAATACGGCGGACCTTTTTGCAAGGTGTGCGTGTAAATTGTTAATAGTGTAGATTTCCCGCCCTTCTTGTACGCTTTTGTCCTCGTGCTCTATGTTACCGATTCGAAAATACACCGATTTGTACAATGAAGGATAAGCCACAGGGTATCTTAGGTTAGGTGCATGAACATATATTGAAGTATTCTGATGACCAACCCAAGAATAGATGCCATGTTCTTATCTATTTCATCCACTTGCTTAGATCGAGGCAAGGAAAACATGTCCACATTAAGGAAAGTTGCTTTAGGCACGGCTGGAGTTGGCGCCGGAGTAGGAACAATCATCTTGGGAAAATTGTTTCTCAAAGAAGATCGCCATGCTCGGGTGAGAAAATCTATCAAACGTGTAAAGCCCAAGCCAGCTCCATTCAAATCGCGATTTTCCAGATGACCGAGGAGCACATTGAGAAGGTGAAGAAAGGTCTCATCAAAAGACCGAAAGATGAACTTCGAACACGGCCACAGCAATTGGCCTCCTTGAAAAGCGATCAATTCGATGTCCTTGTCATCGGAGGAGGTGCCACTGGCTCGGGCTGTGCCTTGGATTCCGTGTCCAGAGGCCTGAAAACCGCCATGATCGAATTGGACGACTTTGCCTCGGGAACCACGTCCAGGAGCACCAAACTGATCCATGGCGGTGTGCGATACTTGCAAAAAGCCATCATGAGACTAGATTACGAGCAGTACTGTATGGTCAAGGAAGCTTTGCACGAGCGGGCAAACTTGTTGGACATTGCTCCACATCTATCATTTCCGCTTCCGATTATGTTGCCAGTTTACAAGTAAGGCTTTTGTTTCTTTTAAACAATGAAAGTCATGTTTGGGTGGAAAATAATGTTCTCATGATTAACAGGTGGTGGCAAGTGCCCTATTTCTGGGCCGGTATCAAGGCCTACGATCTTGTGTCTGGAGATGAATGCCTCAAGCCTTCCTATTATCTCAGCAAACAACGGGCGTTGGAACTGTTCCCAATGCTTAAACGAGACAAATTGAAAGGCGCCATTGTCTACTATGACGGTAGACGCAAACTCATTTGACTGTTTGAGCGCAGATGTCACAATCAGAATTCATGCTTTCAGGGTCCCACAATGATTCGAGAATGTGTCTCTCGATTGCAATCAGTGCGGCTCGAATGGGAGCCACGGTTGCTAATCACACCAGAGCTTTGGCCCTCATCAAAGATGAACAAGGCCAAATCACGGGGGTAAGGATGCGAGATGAGCTCACTGGGGAAGAGTGGGAAACTAAGGCTAAATGTGTGGTCAATGCCACGGGTCCATTCACGGACTCAATCCGGAAAATGGACAACCCTGGGTCCAAAGACATCTGCTGCCCTTCCATGGGAGTCCACATCATGCTACCCGATTATTACTCTCCCGAAAGCATGGGCCTTTTGGATCCTGCTACCTCTGATGGGCGTGTCATTTTCTTTCTTCCTTGGTTGGGAGTAACCATTGCTGGAACGACAGATACTCCGTGCGATGTGACGCATAGTCCGTCGCCAAGCGAAAGCGATATCCAATTCATCTTGAATGAAGTCAAGAATTATCTCACTCCGGACATTGAAGGTTTGCAATGAACGTCTCGAAAGTAGAAGTCATGTCTTAGAAAACCGTCCTTTCAGTTCGCCGTGGGGACGTTCTGTCGGCTTGGAGTGGCATTCGCCCTTTGGTCAAGGACCCCAATAAGGAAGACACTCAGAGCTTGGTCCGCAATCACGTTATCCACGTATCGGACAGTAAATTGGTCACCATTGCTGGCGGCAAGTGGACCACTTACAGGTCGATGGCTCAAGAAACCCTGGACGCTGCAGTCAAAGCGTGTCAACTCGAACCTCAAAGAGACTCTCAAACCGACGGACTCATCCTCGAAGGTGGTCACACGTGGACCCCAACTCAATTCATTCGCCTGGTTCAAGATGTGGGCTTTGATTCCCAAGTGGCACAACATCTCTCTGAGACTTACGGAGATCGTGCTTTCAACGTTGCCAAATACGCCACCATTACGGGCAAGAGATGGCCTATCGTGGGAAACCGGCTTCATGATGAGTACCCTTACATTGCTGCAGAGGTGAGCAATCGATTTCGTTATGTATGCAGAATCCAGTTGATGGAAGTGGGCTTTATCTTTGATGCCACAGGTACGATACGCCGTTATCCACGAGTACGCCGCCACGGCTGTAGATGTGGTTTCCAAGCGATTGCGATTGTCCTTCCTCAATGTTCAAGCTGCTGAGGAAGCTCTCCCTAAAATTGTGGACATTATGGGTCAAGAGCTCAATTGGTCCAAGGCGGAGAAGCAAAAGCAAATTGATCAAGCCATCAATTTCTTGAAGGCGGAAATGGGCAAGGATGTGAACAAAGCTATCAAAGATGCCATCCCCATTAGCTTGAGCAAGCAAGAAATATCAGACTATGTCAAAAGATTCAACGCGCTGGATTACGACAAGAAGGGATTTGTTTCCGTGAACGATATTCGCAAATGGTTGAAGGTGAGCTTTGAGTTTTAATTTTCGGTACAAGAAGAAGGGTACGTAAAATTTGTCCGGCTTTGATGAAAAGGATATGATATCTTAATAATGGCATGTTTTGAGAACAGAAATCCGGCACCTTCTCGGACGACGATCGTTTTTTCCATATCTTGCATGAAGTGGATCTCGCAAGAAATGGATCTGCCACCTTGCCAGAATTCTTTCAGGTAACTATGTGACACCCAAAGTAAAGTGCATCTCGTTACGTTTCAGAAATTGGACCGAGATATTCCCGGCGAAGAACTTCACAAGTCAGAGACGCATTATTGTCATCATCCATTGGCTTTGATTATCCCTCTATTACTTAGGTTCTAGGAAATGCAAGGGGCGAGGTTTGGGGGCTTGATTCTAAGAAGCTTACGAGAGGAAAAAAAAGAGCATTGAAGTTGAGTTCGAAGCCTTAGTAAAGCCTTCAAACTTACAGGGTTGGCGGGATAAAAAAAGGAAATGAATTAATTTGTCAATATTGACCGAGTATGACAGTAACGACAATTTCACACTTAAAATATGTACGCGGAAAATTTCGGTTTCAATTATTTATTTAATGTTTTTCTTGGTCAAGTTGCCGTTGTTTCTGGCCAAGCTGCTCAAGAAAAATATAGGGAGATTGATATCCTTTTATTGATCTCTAAATGCTCATGTGGATGGTGACAGTACTTCATTTTTCTTCCCAAAGCATTTTGAGGGAACTTGATACCAATAACAATGGTCAAGTCGAGCTTGAAGAATATCTGCAGGTAATATTGTGGCAGATGCGTAATGTAGCTAAACATGCTTGCTAGAAGTAGGTAACACATCTTGTTTCGTTCTTATACTTGCGGCGATGTTCTAACATAATGTGCCTTGCCACTTGTGATGTGTTTACTTGATTTGTTGGGACGCCTTTTCAAATCGAAGAAGATACATCTGTTGGGTTTTTTTCATTTTAGATGATGTCCGCTATCAAAACTGGGGCCGTTTCCCACTCAAGGTTTGCTCACATGACGGATTCAATGGACGATCTAACTTACGGCCAAAAGATGGAGAGAAGCGGTGGAGGTTTATAGAGCCTTCCAACCTTGCCCTCATTGAACATATGGAATCAAGCATCAAAAGTGCCGTTTCCTTTGAGCACAATTTCAGACAATTTGGAAAATAAATTTGTGGAAATGTCAAGTTTGTTAGCAACAAGACCGAAATCGAGATAAAAGAAGCGCCGTTTTCATTCAATATTGGCGAATCTTGCTCATCAATTTGCTCCTAGATATGCTCCTGGATGGCAAGAGTCTGTTCATTGCGATAAGAAAGACAAACTTTATCTCCCATTTTTTCTCAAACGTGTTACTTGAAGGTCTCGAGCTGAAAATTGTTTCCTAGTGATTTGGTATCTGCCATCATGTTGAGAACCACGTGTTTGCTTCTCGTCTGCGCTATTAGTGTGACCCACCAGTCATGCAGTATTGGTCCACAAGCAGATCCACATGGACGAGCTCAGGCCGAGGACCAACACAACTATCACGAGGCCTGTGTCGAAGGTCTCCGATCTCAGATTCGTAAAGAGTTCGAAGCCTCTCTCCAATACTTGCTGATGGGCGCTTACTTTGCACAGGATGACGTGAACCTAGCTGGATTCACTAAAATGTTCTTTGAGCATGCGGACGAGGAACGTGGTCATGGAATCCAGTTCATCGAGTATCTTCGTCATCGGGGTGACGAGGAGATCAATTTACTGGGATCAGATCCTATTCTACCCATTCTGGGCAAGAACACATGGGCTGATGGGGAGGAAGCTCTACGTGACGCCTTGGAAATGGAAAAGATCGTCAGCGGATCCATTAAGAAGTTGATCGACGTCTGCGATAATGATGCCAAACAAGATTACCACGCCGCTGATTGGTTGACGGGTACTTTCTTGGAGGAACAATTCCAAGGCCAACGCCATTTGGCTGGACTCATCAACAGTTTGAGCACTTTCCGACGAGATCACGAGCATCTAGCTGATTGGATGTTCAGCAACAATCTTTTGTCTGCTTAAATATTCACGCTCAGAGCACCGATTTATATCTAGAAATAATGTAGCTATTGTTGAAAATGTATCGCTAAAATAATAACACTAAAGCTAAAGAGTATCCAAAAGAGTTCATGCCAATAGCCCTGACAACAAAAATCCCTACAAGCCACCTAGGCACAGTTGCGAAGGTGAAGCGACTTTCCCCTCAGCGGGAACAAGCGCTCCAAAGTCCAAGCCAAAAAATGGACATCCTGGGGCAGATTCATGCCGTTTGCACATACATGTGCTTTCTCTACTAATCTGAGCCCAGTTGAGTGTCTTAAACTTGGCAAAAGTGAAGGAAGGCATCTCTAGAGAAACCAATGTTCAAGAGATCAATATCAAATCGACCTGATAGTTTTCAAGCTGTCAGAAACCGAACCTCCATGTGAGGTGCTTAGAAAGTTTCTAGTGTTACCTTTGAAAGGTGTGGGTTCGGTGCCAACAAGAAAAGTTATTTATAAAAAAATGGGTTGCACAACATCCAAGGACGGCTCACGTCCTGTTGTGTCACCAGAAGGTCATGCCAAGCCCTTAAATGAACAAAACAATATGCTCATTTCAAGGATATTAGACTATCAAAAACGTGAGTACAAAGTCCAATTGATCTTTGTCTGATCAGTGACAGTCCAAGTTCTTGTTAACATACGAGTTCGACCACTGCTTCATTGTAGAGTCGCGAGAGTATTTGAATGATTTGATGCTGGAGCCTCGAAGCCTAGTTCCCGAAGAGCTACGATTTGGATACATCTCCACGAATACTTTCTTTAACATGTTTCATGCCGGATTCTGTGGACCCTACATAGCCAACCCGAAGTACATGTTGCTGGTCGATTTCAGGTACACCGGTAGATTAGTAAGTTGATGCTTTGTTCATGAACAGACCAAAGGAGCTATCCCAATGATTATTGCAGATCTTTAGAAGAGTTTGAAGAATCTCATGTTCACTCAGCCATGCATTTCACGGCTATACCCTGGGATGCCGTCACTTTCTTCGGTGGGAGACACCTTTGTCTGACGTATTGGTGTCTGACATTGATCTTCAGAGCTTTTATTTCGCAGATTTTGCCAGTTATTCTCTAATTGTGTTCTACGACTTTGATGGAACTGCGGCCGCCAACATTTTTTCTGTTCTTTTTCGAGCGCGTCAACGCCTGAAAAAAATGCGTGTAAGTAGTACGTGCTCACTGAAGAGTACAGACTAGATAAATATCACTTGTTCGAGAGTGACTGGTCCGATGATCTGGATATTTCTTGGACGACAAAATGGATCATGCTTTGCCAACCACGTCCATTTTGGGTCTCAAGCGAAACCAAGCACAAGAAACGGATGGATTTGAGAAATTCGGAAATTTGAATCACACGTAAAATTCCAAGTACAACCGAACAACTCGAGACAACTTCACAGACTAAGGTAGTTTGTAAGTGAAGTGTGAAGTCCCAGGATTCAGGGACTGGATGATGATTAGTATCAAGTGTCACTTACGTTTTTGTTCGTAATGACCGGAAAATGTACTGCAACAAACACTTGAAGCGAAATTCATCACAAATGTATTCTCAATTAATTTGACAATGTATGTCATTCTTCATTTAAACAACAAATTCAGGATATCCCAAGTGCGAAAACTATTCGAAGAATAATACAAGGAGCCCTGACTTTTGAATGAGATCGCATTGAAAGTCTCACTCTACAAGTACATACTTGATAAAATCTAAGAAATCTCCCTCTCGCTGATTTAGATCGATGTTCTAGTAGTATTAGGGGGCTTGAAGAATTTGAACCGTCGATTTCCTCACCTAATATATCGAGGAAACGAACCAGGAAACCGTGTGATACCTTGGATGCCCACCCTGATTAAAAACGAGCAAGTTTTCTTGGGAAGACACGAGCAATCTGAGGAGAAGACAGTGATCAAGGGCCTTGGAATCACGCATGTCCTCTCAATTGGAAGGTGAAAATTAGGTTCTGAATCAATAATGCAATATACAAAAGTGTCCTTTTCCAGGAGCCCCGAAAACTGTTTCCATGGTGTTCTCTATCACGGACTGGATGGAGAAACCGACTTGGAAGAAACTTTTCGTACCTCGTTCAAACTTATTTCCGACGTCGTCAATGAAGTAAATTGTGTTTCTCCCATTCAAAGTCGACAAGTCCACTCGATCTATACATTGACCTTTTTCACAGGGGGGACGTGTGTTGGTTCATGGAGTGGATGGGTTAAATCGTTCGGCAGCCGTAATCATTGCTTACCTCATGAAATCTCATCCAGCCTTACTCGAAGAGGCCTTTTTCTATGTTCAAACGTTGAGGCCTTTCGTTAGGGTACGCATTTGTCAACCGTATAATTTGATCCCAATCCTGACCATTGGGTCCCCAATCAATGCTCTACAGTAGCTAGCGGTCGGTCGTCATCTGAAATTTCCATTTCTTTTATTTCAGATGGATCAAGGATGTGTTGAAGCCCTGATGAGATACGAAAGGGAGCTTTTCGGTTATTCGATCACAGATCTAGATGAGATGTTGTGGATTTAGTTTATGTGGCTAAGATATTTGTTAGATCCAACCCAAAGCACTCCCTTGTTAAGTATTCAAATCAATAAAGGTTATTTTTCTATTGTGCTATTGCTCAAAACAACTTTTAACGCTAAACATTCACAATTTTATCAAGCTCTTCATGACAACTACCTCGGTTTGTTATTCGGTTATTAATCGGGTTTTGATCATACAGTGTGTCCAGAAATTGAGTTACTTATCTTTTATTTGCTCTAAAACTGTTACCGTATGTCTAGGTTCAATGCATTTGGCTATTGCTTACTTGGGTAGACACGCCAAGCTCAGTACGATTTCTGATGCGATTGGTTGCACTCTGATAGGACCTTTCTTGACTTTCAGCTAAAATATGTCTCTACATTTTTTAACGTTTTTGTTCGGAGCATCGAGATTGATTTCGAGCGGCAAAGTAACTAACTCCTTGTGGAGGTATACTCATAGGTTTTCGATTGGAGACAAGTCTGGAGAGTTGCTGAGCCATCTGAACATTCTCTAAAACAAAGATAAGTTCCAATCCGCCTTCCCAATAGCTAATAGCTATGCATAGCTATATATATATGGCTTTGACTTGGAAAGTCATTTTGCATCCCAAGCCTAGACATTAAACAGGGTTTAAAACGGGAGGCCCGAAACAACTAAGCATTTTGGTGAAAATATCATCTCAAACATGAAGCCGATGACTGATCTTGGTTGATATGTAAGTCGGCTACCATTCTTTAGTTTGTTCAAAGCTGTTTCATTGAATCTTTTGCAAAATGTTGAAGACGTGCAAATTCATGAGGGGCACTCAATATCGGGACACACTGTAGTTAACTTTGTTGGTTTTTCCACCAATTACCCCTCGTCATAACTATTTTTACTGAACATTGCATTACTTTCGATGCATTTTCCTGCATAGTTTTTTCACGTTAATGTTTTCCAATGCTAAGCTAAGCTACTAAGGGAGAGAGACGTGGAGAGTTGTGCGTGGACTTCTACGCTAGAACTCACTCAAGTCTTAACGAAGACCTCTGTCTACTACATAGTAGCTCCCTGTGGTCGTCGGTCTCTGTCGTTCGTTCTCTTATCATGAGGCTCAGCTCAGTTGCTTGGACCTGCTGCCACGATTCGAGACGATTGAACTTCTGGCTCTGTCAACTCGGCGACGGGTTGGACGGCGTTTGGCACAGCTGTAACCAAAAGCACATACACACAAGAATGGTGCCAGCAATGTAGTTTGTGCTCACCAGTTCCTTGCTTGACAAGTCATCATCACCCCTGAACAGATATTTTCAGTGCCGATTCGTGGACCACAGATCTGTCGCTCTTGGATCTAATCAAGGATGGTAGAAAGTGCACTTTTTTAACGACCCCACATTCGACACTTGTGAGCCATCATGATTTGTTATTAATCCACTGACTTCAGTCATTCAATTAGCACATTAGCCCGCAGTTCTCGAGGGTTGTTGCCAGACGCCAATATGATCACGCCCATCCGGTTGATTTGGCTTAAGCTCCGCCATCGTTTGAATTGGAGGGTTATCAAGCTGTTCATGTGTATGGGCTACGGAGTGTTCATGATTGCTTTGGTTATACACATGCTTCAAAGTAATCCTGGACCGGTCAAGGCTCTCAAGTCCTCGCCATATCGACACCTTTACCTGGAAGAAGAGATCCCACCGGAGATAGTTCAGTTCGAAAAACAGATTGTTCCAGGTCTGGGAGAAGATGGGAAAGGCATCGAGATCAAGGACAAAAAACTCTTGGATGAGACTGTGAAAAAGTATGCTTTTAATCGTCTGGCTAGTGATCAGATCAGTCTGAAACGAACCCTGCCCGATGTTCGCCATGAAGCATGTAAAAAAATTCAGTACGACGACACGTTACCTGCTGCATCTGTGATCATTATTTTCAACAACGAGATTCTATCTACATTATTGAGGACCGTATGGAGTGTGCTGCAACGCACACCGCCCGAATTTTTGCATGAGATCGTTTTGGTGGATGATGCCAGCAATTTAACGGAAATCTCTACTGTCCTGCCAATTTACTTGAAGTACAGACTGCCAGCGAATGTGATACTCCATAGACTTGTGGAACAAGTTGGGTTAATTGGAGCCCGTCTGGCCGGGGCCAAAGTGGCCTCTGGCGAGGCTATTATATTTCTTGATTCTCATTGTGAGGCCACAGAGGGATGGATACAACCGCTCCTCCAGAGAATCAAAGACAAACCCAACAACCTTGTCATTCCATCCATAGACTCGATTAGTGACAAAACTTTAGCTTTCAATGGCTTCCCTGGCGGCGTGGGAATATCGGTGGGAGGTTTCACCTGGTCCGGTCATTTCACATGGATTCCATTCAAGCACAATGGTACTCGCAAGCCCAGCGACCCCGCGCCCACGGCCACCATGGCCGGGGGTCTATTTGGAGCAAATCGTGAGTTCTTCTTCAAAATTGGAGGCTACGATGAAGGCATGAAGGGCTGGGGTGGAGAAAACCTGGAATTGTCCTTCCGAACCTGGAGATGTCATGGATCCATGGAGAATGTGCCTTGCAGCCATGTGGGGCATATTTTCAGGGACTTTCATCCATATTTCATTCCTCACGATAGCCATGGGATAAACACTGCCAGAATGGCCGAGGTGTGGATGGACGAGTACAAACGACTATTCTACATGCACCGCCAAGACCTGCAGCGAGAAATCCCTAGCCCAATTGATATAGGCGATATCTCGAGTCGTGTTCAAATCAAGGACACTCTCAAATGCAAGTCTTTTAAATGGTACCTGGATACTGTTTACCCAGATAAGTTTATTCTGGATGACCAATCCATCGCCTACGGCCGAATACGGAATCAAAAATATCCAAACATATGTTTTGATCACTTGCAACGAGACACTGCTCATAAAAATGGATTTTACTTCCTCGGCCAATACCCGTGTCACAACGTTCTCGGGGATTCGCAATATTTCTCGTTGAGCCGTGACAAGTTTGAGCTTCGGAACGAATACATGTGTGCAAAGTCGTTTGACAATGAGGGCTCAATCAAAGTTCAAATGGTTGGTTGTAGGGACCAACAATCACGCAAAACGGCTTGGAAGTTCGAAAATGGAGCTTTGATTCACGTTGATTCTGGGCTTTGTATAACTGCGCCCAATGATTCTGCTGGAGAAGAATTAGTGCTATCCAAATGTGATGGAACGAAGCAACAAATGTGGGATTTTGAGTTTCTAAACCCTTGATACTTACTTATTCTGAGCTATTGGCTATGATAGGTATTAACTTTGATGTGATACTTGAAAGATTTATTGAAAATCAAACTGGGTGTTATATATACATATTTGAAATGCAATAATAAAACAGCATTTTAATTGTTGAACTCGAGTACAATGCTTTGTGTTGGGGTTCTACTTTTTCTCGGTTCATGTATTAGTCAGTGGACAGAAAGTACTCAAATAACAAGGGTCTCAAGAAACCGACTATTTAAGTTCGCACAAATGGTGAAACTGAAACAAAGGCATAGACTGTGATGCTGAAACGAAATATCAGAACGAGTGTAGATGGCAAGCATTTCCAGGTCAATGGCCAATTAATCTAAGGCCCTCTAATCTAAGGTAATTTTGAATGAATGTATAACCCGGTCCATGAAACACCCATTCCAAAAAGAGTTTGTGATAACTCGACACGATCTTAAATTAATAAATACAAAGGGAAGTTGATGATGTCTATGTAAAAACAATAGCTCAAGAAAAAATATAGATAACTATCTTTATAACTCGGGATAATAATAATAATAATAATAATAATAATAATAATAATAATAATAATAATAATAATAATAATAATAATAATAATAATAATAATAATAATAATAATAATAATAATAATAATAATAATAATAATAATAATAATAATAATAATAATAATAATTTTTATCTTCATTTTTTTAAGATCTTTCATTTTTCAAAAATACCATTTTGGAAGATTTAATTACATTTGCAAACATTTAATTTAATAGAATCAATCTGTTCTCAAATGGAATGAGTTGCAAGTCGTAGTTGCCCTTACCTAGGTATGTACCTAGACAGGTAGTTGCAATTACCTAGATATGTATTTGCAATTATTTGACATTGTGTAATTACACCGGTCTCGAGTATGATCACAACCATTAGGTAACTAAGGTATTGAATTGGTCATAGTTAGGGCTCGAGAAAATTCTTTTTCAAATAATTTTGTCATGGAAAAGAAAACAATATTTCAGCTTTTTTGAAATTTACATGACATTGCAGTGGAAATATATGGAAGATGAAACCCATCCGCCAGCTCCAACATTTGTCGTTATCTCCTCCATGCTAGACATAAGCAAAACACCCCTGATTCTTCACAAATGGTCGAATCTAGTTTAGATTAACAAGCAATTGTTGTCCGAAAAAGTAGATTTGCAAAACAGCAATGAAATGTTACAAAAGGAAAGAGCAAGTGTTTCTGTCAATTCATGGGCCATTAAGCAAATAAGCTTTGTTCTTTTTATTGTAGTACCATATAAAAGAGGCTCTTCTTCCATCCTCCGGTCTGAGTGGCATACACAATAAATAATAAACAATAGACACACTTGCATGAAATATTGCAATCTTGTTCATCACGTTTATATTCTATAAATAAATCCACAACATTGCAAAGTTGTATATTCTAAGCTAAGCTGCAAACCTATTGGCATGCAAAGTTTCCAGCTTTCCCATTGGTGATAATTTGAAAGTTATTGGAAGATTGCCATTAGCAAAAAACAACAGCAAAGATAAGTATTATTTTTATTTAGGTTACAAGGGACCAGCGATGGGCATCAATGATTTAAAAGCTAACTGTGTCAATTTCTAATTCATTACTTCAGGATTAACATTCTTAATCCTTTCTTAATTAATTTTCTTTTAACCAATAAATAATGCTATTAGAACACACAACTGAATTCATTTCATAAAGAATGAATAAATATGAGGTTTTGATTGTTCTATGTGTGAAATAATAAGTAATATTTTGCACTTTTGAGAGCAAAACAGATGATATTTGGAGCCATTTTGACAAAGCAAAACAAAGAAAACATATTTTCCCCAAGAGAATCAAACATTTTCTTGAAAACTTCTCATATTAAATTTTGGATACGCATGCGCCTAAAACGTGCATGTCTACTATATTATCATAGCGTGAAAGAATCCCTCTCTAATAGGCCGTTTTTGTGACTCAAACTTTGCCTCATAAGCGTTGAATTCATTGGGATATTGACACGGATTTCAATACAGCGAAGTTAACATCCCGCTTGTATAGTAGATATGCAACGTCACTCCTTGATTAGTTTTATCAAATGATGTCTTGAACGCTGGATGGCATTCATTACAATTAATAACTAAATTTTGCTTCGTTTACAAAATGATGTTGAAGTCCAACCAGTTCATCCAGGTTTCAAACTTTTTCGACTTACTTTAACCATCAGAGCTTATATTAGACAGCCCATCCAGACATTGAGAAGTCCTTGGCTTATCATATCTTTTAGTCAAGCATTCCTCTGATCATATTTAATAAAATCTCTTTGAAATACTTAACGAGATAAGAGATTCATGGATTCGCAGCTATAGCAGGTAGGTGGCCATAGAGATTGGCTCTAGGCCCCATCGTTAATCAAAACTTTTGAATAATGGGGAACTGGTGCAGCAAAGAAGCTGTTCCGATCGAGGTGACCCATAAAGAGTTTGTGGTCAACCGACGCGAGACCAGACGAGAAGCTGGGGCTTCCACGCCAAATACACCTAAGATTGACCCGGATCCAGAAGGTGCATCTCACCCACCCACAGACAAAAATGAGGAAGAATCATCCATCCAACCAGTTGGAGAAATGGTCACGGATGACAGGGGATCACTTTGTAGTGATGGGCTTCTTGAGCCATCAAACTTGCCATCATCAAATGATACAACTCTAACCAAGGTTGACCCTGAATCAAATCAGGATAGCCCACCTGGAAAGTCAGAAATGAGGACATCCATACAGAGCTTATCCTCTTCAGCCAGTGGGGATAATGGTGCTTCGTCTGTAAAGCCTGAGACAGAACGTTCAGAGGAGAAGCTCAATCACATTATGGCTTTGGTGAAAATTCGTCAAGATAACCGTTCAGATGATTCGCAATCTGATGATGACAAATTGCCCCCTCCAATCATGAAGAAGGAAGATATTGGGACGAGCCCTCAGGAGGCTGCTTCTCAAAGTAATTCGACCAACTCTGATGAAGGGGAAGTGGATACTTCTTCAAAGCTGGAACTGATTAGGAAGACAATCTTGCCAATCCTCAATGAGTCGAGTGAGATGGCCAGTGGTGCAAAAAAAATCCAGTCTCCTGAGGCAAAGTATTCAAATGATCCAATGGACCGTATAGGTAAAAAATCCACGGAGCCAATACATCCTTCTATGGCCGAACTGGATTTGAATTACGAGGAATTGGTCCAAACTGTTCAGGTGCAAAACTTCAAGAATATGAAGAGAACCTTTCTTCTGAATCCTGATGAGTTTTTGACCCAAAATCTGGCCCTTTCCGTACAGTTTTTCCGCGATCATGAAAAGTAAGTTTGATTCAACCACGTCATTTCCATCCTATCACGTTTCACATGGAACCTAATTCTTACCTTTCAGGGACACTGAAACTCTTTACGCACGGAAAAAGAAGGCAGAAGCTGAGCTGAGAGAGAGACTTTCAGAGACTAAACAACATGCAATCATTTCAAATCAACTCTTTCAAGTGATTTTGGACTATGTGGGTTATGAGACCAAAGTGTACGCAACCCCCATCCTTGAACCTATTCAACCGGTCGAGCATTACCTCGTAAATGAATGCATCGAGGTCAACCGGAGTGAGGTATTAACGATTGGAATGGAATGATATATTTTGGATTATACTTACCTAACTTTTCATCTCTAAGGCTGCCGCTAACGGTTCCCTTGACTACTCTCATGTGGATGGTCCCTACTATCGCACCGTTTTGGAGACCACGAAACACAAAGGTAGTGAGTGACCTTTTGAATTTAGCAAATCAAGACAGATTTGAATTGCTTCCTTTTTTATAGGATACGTCAAGTTACAATGTGTCGACGATTACGAGAAGTTGATAACACGAACAAATCCAGCGTCTGTCGTTGGGACGCCTCCCGTCACACCCAAGCCTCCAAACAAATCTACTGTCTCTCCAAAAGTTGTGATTGAACCTCCGCCACGTCCTCAAGAAGCACGAATTTTTAGCCCCACACGTGGCCATGGGCGTTTCCATTTCGCCCAGTCCAAAATTGTTACCAGTATTGCGGAACAGGATGAAGAGAAAGAAGAAAGTGACGGAGAAGCTCCTAGTTGTGGAGAAGATCTTCTCCGAAGTTTGCAAAAACAAATGGCATCCAATTCAAATTTGTCTGCTTGGAATCATGGAAGCAAGCTTCAAAAGTTGAAAAACGAACCATACCCAGCAACGACAGGACCACCGTCACCACTCCTTACAATAACAAAACCGCCATCACCACCGCTCTCTTCACCTGAGCCTACCCCGGTGGCTCCGATTTATGAAAGCATCCAAGAGAACAATTTATACGGCTACGGCACAATCAATCCCGAAAAGCTCGACACAGACAATGCTAACATGGCTTTCAATCAGACTGCTTTAGACAGGAAATGCTTCAAAAAAATCGCAGGTACTTCTGATGAGGATATCAACGACGACACAGTTGTGTTCTCTGATGACCCTATCGGAAGAGAGAAGATATTCTTGCACTCGAGACATTTCGTCAAGGATTTCAAAAGGAAAGGAGCCACCTTGGCAAATCAAGTTGATATTTCGAAATCGGATTGGTATTGGGATCACAATTTGCGATTCATCCAACGTCAAGGCCGCACTGACGACTCTGAGCTCGACTTGGGGAAAGAGAACGTTTCCTTATTCGTTCCAACCGCGGAGGCTGGTTTCTGCCCTTCTGAGTTTGATAAATGGCTAACAAGGCAAAGATGCAAAATAAGGGACCATCGGACAGGAGCTCTTTATCAGTGGCCTCAACCGCACCATCTTGAACAAGCCAAAACAATTGGGTGCAATTTAATTCCAATAGGGTACGAGAATCCAAAGAAGAATCTTCAAAAAGGAGCAAAAGAGAGCGCAGAAATGCGACTGACATGGCAGGTCTCTTTCACCAGAATGGAAAACCTCATCATGAAGAATTGGTCTCAGCCCAAGATGAGGTGTTATATCTTTCTGATGCTGTTTCAAAAAACCTTATTCCAAAACAGAACCGGCCAATCTTGGTTGAAAAGAGACCACTTTAGGTGAATTGAATTACAACCTTCGGGACATTTTGAATGCCTATTTATGACGGAATATTTCTTTTACAGGCACATCATGTTTGCAATCATGGAAAAAAATCCAGGGGGAAAGTGGATTGAAGAGGACCTAGGAAAAACTTTGCGAGATTTGTTTAAGTCTTTGAACACTGCATTGTATTACGGGAAACTCTTGAATTATTTTATGCCTGAACAAAACATGCTCGACACTGTGCCTCCACATAGCCTTCTCAAGGCCAAGGAAGTTTTGATTCGGCTGGAAGAGTGTTTTTCATCCTATTTCATGTGGTGCATTTATCACCTTAAAGCCGAGAAGAATTTCTATCCCATGCCTGATGTAAGGAGGCTTTACGACATCTTGGTGGGAAAACAGGCGAAGCCTCCGCTTCTCGTAAACAGGTGGACGAAAATGGATGAGGTGAAAAAGAAGGATGTCACCCAACAGCGAATGCTCCAGAAATTGGGACAACTCAAAGAGAAACGAAATAAAGAAGAGGAAAGTAAGATCCAACAACAGGACCCATTGGATCCAACAAGACTAGATTATCCATTACAAACCATCGAAAAATTTGACGAAGATAAGAGAACTCTCATCTTGGATTTCTTCATCGATCATTTCATCCAAATGGCCGAGAAATCCAATATCAATCGATGCTACGGCCAAGGATTGATGTACGCTATGCATTGTGAGAATCTTGCTAAACTGCCTGGCTACTCGGGCAACCTGCATTTTACCAGTAAGATTGAGCAATTGAGACAAGTCACTCGCGGAAATGGCAGAGATTATTGGGACATGAATTGGGACCCTGAAGACGGATCAAGAGTAAGTTCCAGGTTCAGAAAAGCTAGCCAAAGGAATGATAGCTACCGAAAAATGCCACTACCGTCCCCACCGAAGAATGAAGAGGTCCAACGACTGTAGATTCATGAATGAAAAAATGCTTGTATAGAAACAAATCTACGGTGCATCTTTTTAATGCAGATTTTGACACATGAATAGAAGAAACCCAGGAACGAAACTATTGAACTTCTTCTTATCACAGAAAGGAAACGGAGTTGGGTTTACATGCCACCATATTGCACACCGTTCAATAGCTACTAAATGAGCCCAAAGTAGACTATTCCAGTGTCTTCAAAATCGAGGGGGTTATTGTTCTCGATGCGTGTGGATTTGGCGTTCCTCTACTTGTTCACACAAACGTATATAATTATCATATCTTTTATTGTTGATCCTAGTACTTTAATTAGCTTACCAGAATATGGAATGTGCAAAATACGACAATAAAAATAGTTTACAGATTGACAATAACTGGACTTTGATGATGAATGAAAACTTGACACATGCCCATTTTGTGATGAACGAACGTGCTGAAATAAACCTTTGACATCGACAATATGCTATGAAAGGGTCTCATCATAGATAACTTCATATATAGATCGATCAAGGGCGCTGCGATTGCATGTTTTCGTCTCAGCTGTCGCTGGTGGAAAAAAAAGGTTTCATTCGTAGTCAAGCTACTTAGGACAACTATGGTGCAAATTTGAATCGTTGACAGCTCGTCCAAATTCAGAGTAGAAACCCCTAATAAGACTCCTTGTCAAGCAATTGCTCTAGTCTAGCATGCTTCATAAAATGGGTTTGAGTAAGTGGTCCGACCACATTTTTAAGAACGAAATTTTGAAGAGGTTAAAATGGGGCTCAAGTAAAAGTTATCATCCATGTGGTGGAAACACTTAACTGAAACGCAAGGAACAAGCCTGGGTTGAGGCTGACCTGCAGAGGTGTCGGAATTACCTTGTTTACGTATAGGCGCAATCATGTCGCCCACATTCAAGCACATTGTTGGGAGATTGAAACGAAATTCCGAATGCCTCATCATTGCGTTGCAATTTCGGATACATTTTGTTACACTTTCGAGATTTTCGAGATGCGTTGCTAAACAAGGGCAATCAATAGAGTACATGATTTGCTCTACGAATGTCCAAATCTTTTTTTGACATGTTACGTGTATTATGCCCTAAAAAGCATGTTTTTTTTTTTTTCTACCACTCTTTCTACCTGAATATTTGTAAGATTCAAAAGAAATTAAGATTAAAGAGGAATAACAAACGTTTCATGATAATAATTCAACTTGCCTGAAGCGAGATTTATGGAAATATTTTGTGCCATTTCCACCAGCGTCAGCTGACCTGAAAACATGCTCATGCGGTACAGCTCCTGTTGAACTAAAGCATTCTAGTTATGGTTTTCTATGGGTCTCATGCACTATGTAAAGTAGAGTTTCGTCGTACAGAGCGCCATCTAGCGGGCTCGTGACAAATATAATTTCAAGACGGTTTTCTCTTAGTGTTACTAGAAAAAAATGCTTAAATGAGCTGTCTGAGAGTTTTTGTCACACTACCTTAGGGCTTCTTTTTTTCCTACTTTTGAAGATCTCAATTCTTAAATATGATTCATCCTATTGCTATACCAAGTAAAGTGAATAATAGATTAAGCAAAAATCATAAAAATAAATATGTAAATAAACTAAATGAGTTATATTGGCTCACTGAGAGGGAAAAATGTGAATCCAGAAATGATTCTTGGTTGTTTGATTTAAACTTTGCTCCATATTTAGCTTTAACTTCATCATCTAGGTTTTAGTGGGTAAGAAAAATAACATATTTTCCTTTTGATTGAAATTGTGTAACTCAAGAAAAAGTTTTAACATGTGATGAAAACAAAATCTCTATAGTTTTGAGATGTGAGATTTTTCTCTCCAGACCTCAACCTTATTCACTTTAGCACGAGAAAGTAAGATTTTTGACAACCTGGGCGAGCAGTTTGCTTGAGGCCAGGCATCGCCATACGCTCTGACGACATTGATGAAGGGTACTTTGATAAGCAAAAGGTTGCGTTAAAATGGTTCCATTCTTCAGCTCTAAGTCTCGCCTTCTAATCAGTAAAGAGAAATTATTAAAAGCAATTTTATACCACCTGACAAAAAATGGCGGCAGAACATGGCAGAAATTGGTCCAAAATAAGTGGCAGAAAATGACTAAAAAAATAGAAATCTTCATATCATTCTAAATCATCTTTTCCTTGTACTTGCGATCACTTCCGTTAATTTTTAAGCTTACCTGTATGTAGCTTTGACACGCTGGGATGGTATTTTGCATTGAATGTAAAATACAACCACTAAACGTCACTGGAGTGTGATCGAGTTTGAATTTTTTGCTACCGCAATCGATCTGAGTCAGGGTTGCCATTGAACTAGATTTTTCCAAGTCAAATTGACGACAATTGCATTTGATAAAGTTATAAAGTATTCAATAGCCATTTGAATGATGATGAAAAGAACCGTAATTGTCGTGGCTAGGCCCTGGATATTACCAATGGTCTATGGTAATGTTATCAATTTGATCAAACCATCAAACAGTATAAAAGTTATACTTGAATTACATTTGAGGAACATTTTGCATTTCAACCAATGCTATACCAAAATGCTTTTTAGCAAAGGACACTTGAAAATCTTATTCAAGCATGAAATAAGAAGCTATTGTCTGTAACAAATGAACCTGTACCAGTTTTAGGCAGCATTGCAAGCTCTTATCCTGCTGACAACTTTTTGTTGACGGCATCTTGGATCTTGGAGGCTGCGACCGTCAGATGTCGCTTTTGCTGCTATACTCTTCTACTAGAGTGTCCTAGTACGGAGTAGAGCCACTAAATAGAAGAGTACGCGCAAGAGATTTTTGGTCCCAAATATCGTTTCCATTGCACTGTGGTTCTTCAGTTCACCCCCAATGCGGCTTTTCTGGGTTATGCATTTACTTCATTATTGTTGAACATAGCAAGAAAAAACGGGTTCAAGATTTTTTTTTCTACGAACGTAAAAAATAATAATTTCGCTGATTTGGAAGGTTGAGATTCGCAATTGATGCAACATTAGCCCTGGAATGGCAAAAGTGAGGCATACGTTTTGTTAAAGTACCATTTGCCAAGCTTCAACTTAAGGTAGAAGTAAGTGCAATTTCATTTGTATTCATTTCCTCTGTCTAAAAATGTCAAGTTTAATAGAATTGAAAGTTTAATAGAATTGAGAAATAACAAGAATATTGTCATTCAAAACATTCCTCGATACGAATTTGGCATTCCTGGATGGGCGGACACAAAATTCATTACTAGATTTCAACGATCCCTGCATTATGCGTAAGACCAGGGAGGTAACATTGGGTTTTAAATCAGGTGGAGTTTGATTACACATTTGAATCAATACTCGAAACAAAAAAAATGTAGACAATTTAGCCAAAAAAGGATAACACAAATGTAATGAAACTAGGCTGATTTAATTTGCCGTGGTATAAAGTTTCTTGGGGAAGTTTGGCCACACCATTTTCCCCTCCAGTGTGTTGGGGCAAGTTCCAACTTGGGCAATTTAAGCACCGGACTACTTGCCCTGTCGGTGCTTGCTTCACATCAGTACGGAAACCCCCCCCACTCTTGGTGCTCAAAGGGAAAACCTTAGGGTTAGTCGGGCACAGTTCTCAGATAATAGTGCCGTGCCGCATGAACAAGCAAACTGTCCATCATAGGCTGGCCAGGTTTTTTTCAGCCAGCAATGCTAGCTCGTGCAAAATTGATGCTAAAAAATTGCCAAATGGAACTCGAAAATGCTAGAACAATGCTACTTTTATAAGAAAAGCATATTATTCATAGTGCTCATAAAGGATTTCAGATTCACAATTCAATTCTATTTGGCACTCTTTGACAGGGTATGTTCAGGCAAAATTTTGAAAAGTATACTTTAAGAAAAAAAATTGAAAACAACACAATAATCTAAAGAAAAACCTTGGAGTTAAAATTGATGCAGTTGTGTTTATGATATTCTCCTAGTTTTGAACCCTGAGACTTCGAAGAAGACACCAAAAGTGACAAGCTTTATTTGAGCAAAAATTTATTTTCAGGATTTGAATATTGTTTTTACACACAATTATAATTGATCTTATCGCCCAAAAATGTTCTTCTTGGGTGAGATTGGATCACGAAAATAAGATAAATTGTTTTTTTTTTTTTTCATTGAGCATCATACTTCAAACTGGATATTAACAAAGGCTGCAATAAGTTTCTTTATCCATAGAGCTCATTTGTCTATTGCTACTACTTTGAATTTTTTTGCTACTTTTGAATCTTGTGATTTGGTTTACCTTAAATGTGTGTGTGAATACTTTTCAGAATTTAATGAAACAAACCAAAGTATTTATGTTTATTTGAATATTACATTGAAATTAGCCCATACTTACATTTACTTAAGAATTGGTAATTCGTCCTTATACACGAAATTATACACATTTTAATCAATATCTTTGTTTGTGTTAGCCAACCCAATTTTTGTGTGCGAAAAGTTTGGTTGCAAACAGAAATTTGGCTAAAACTCCCTTTGAATTGCGAAGCAATTAGTATCAATCATTTCGATTGCTTAATGTAAAGTAAATATTCCAATGGAAATCACTTTGTGGCTACACGGTATCAATTTCAAGGAATGGGAAAGGGATCCAATGAAAGAACATTCCTAACACCGCCAAGTGTAGTTCTCCTGTGAGATTTTTTTCTTTTCTTCCCTTTTGGTCATTTTTTCATTGAAATAATGATAGGAAAATGCTAAAATGCTAGGCAAGATTTCACAATGCTTGGGCCATGCAAGTAATGCTAGTTTAATGCTAAAAACCAGACCAATGCTAATAAAAAGGTTCCAATGCTAGCGGCCCTGAAATAATGCTAATTTTCTAAAATTGGTATCGAAAAATGCTACCTGGCCAGCCTGTTCCATCATTGTCAGCCAACACGTTAGAGGGCGACTAACACCAAGTCAAACCAGGTGATATATTCAATGGCCAAATTCAAATGGGACCTACGTTATCGTAACCCAAATACTTGAATTTGAAACACACCTGACTGATTGATGCTGGTTCGCTTGATTTTTTTCTAATACGTGGCATTCTTACGCATGCTTCGATAACCCTCAAACTCAACCCCACGCACAATCGATCTGGTCGCACTTTCTTTGGAACTCCGATAGTAGTGTCGGCATATTTCTATTCTTTAAACTATAATTTGCGTTTTTAAACCTTTTATTTGCGATCTACCGTATTTTTCTTGAACCGAAAAAGTTAGACATTACCAATGCCCTGGAGTTTCATACATCTGTATCAATGGCGGATTGACAAAATCCTTTATTCGAAAGTCGTTGGTATTAGCTTGCAGACCCTGACTACATCTTTCACCAGCAGTAAAGTCTGTCTGAACGTCTTGTCAATGGGGCACCCCCGCATGGTTTCGTGAGTGCATATTTTGAGATGCGATTTGTACCCAGTTGCACCTACTGCGAGTATCAGATAGTTTCGTGAATGCACATCTTGAAATGCGACTGGGTAAAATTTAGTACTGTCGCATTTCAAAATTTGCGTTCACCAAACCACGTGGGGGTGCCCTATTGCTGGTCATCAAGAACTGTAAACTAATGATGGGATAAAAAAATTCAAAATCAGGATCGCCAGAAAGCTCGGAAACTCAAAACACCGCCGTTTTCTACGTACCCTGAAAGATTTGGTGTGACTAAGAAGGTAACCCTAGTTTGATAGAAAAATAATCAGGGTTTACTTTTTATTATTACTTTTGAGTAAGTAACAGGTTTGCGATATTCGCCCAACAATGCCAAATGCCACTGAAAATGTAAATTGGTAGCTCAAGTTGCAACCTCCGGTGATTATTTGTTTGATTCCATCAGTACTGGGACCGGAAACATTTTAATGTGACGCACTCAGGATTAAGGCTGAGCACTAAGCTTGAGCACAAACGTGTAATCCAATCCTGCCTTTAGACTTAGTTATTATCCCAGAGAACGACATCCAGCTCAAAATCCAACAATAAATTGGCAATCTAGCTTCTTGTACCTCAAATTGTAGAAATACAATGGAATAGTAATTTTTCTCAATACCACAATGCTATTGGCTTAGACAAGCAGGTGAAATGAAATGCATGCAGAGTGCGGTTTGGCTGGCTTGTTGTTTTTTGATTTTTCTCCATGTCAGTTGCTCATGAACGCATTCACATGACTAGCCCTATTATCTGCTTTGTGACGTTTCATCTTTTTCTTTATATGATATTATCATAATATCTTTTTATAAGAGAAAAAAGCCTTCAGACTCAACCTGACCTCCTGAACCACCTTACTCTCAGTTTGTAACCAGTCTTTTTCAATGGAGGTCTTCATCTTACTCTGAACTGCGTCAAACTTTTTCTGGAGACTAGCCACAATTGATTGATTCAACTTGCTCTTCAGCGTTTTTGCTAATATGCAACTCTTTTTGAACAAAGTCTTCCTTTAATTTGGAATTGGAAGACTGGTAATTTTGACAAATCATAGAGCATTGATATTAAACTACTAATACAAAACAATAAATGTTTGTGCTCTCTCACTTGTAACAAATCCTTGACATTTATTCAAATCTAAGAGAAAAAATGCCATTAGCTATGCAACTTATAATGAAGTCAATTTACAGTTCCTATTAATTTGGTCAGGTCCTAGACTTAATGATGTTGGGCTTAAAAGTTGAAAATCGTCAAATAATGGTATGAGACTTGCCAAAAACATCAAAACACCAGGTTTTGACTAAATGACATAACAATAAAAATATTTTTGCTCAGAATGACCAATAATGTCATGAATGCGAATACAGATTTGCTATTTGAGGTGGGTGTTTTCCCTCAAACGTCATTTTTCAATGAACATTTCATAATGTTATACTTATACTTGACAATCATATTGACTATGAGTGACATATAAAGATTGAAAGGTAATAAATATACGAATTATAACCTTTCATTTTAATATTACTGGGGATTACATTCCCTGTAGCGGTTAGAAAAGCCGGTGAAAAAACAAACCAAAAAAAAGTGTCCTTGAATGTGGGCGACATGATTGGACCTTTACTTAAGCTAGACAATTCCGACACCTCTGGAAGTCCTTGCGGTTGTTCCTTGCGGTTCAGTTAAGTGTTTCCCTCACATGGATGAAACTGCAGCTTGAGCCCCATTATAACCCCTTCAAAATTCTGTTCTTAAAAATGTGGTTGGACAGCTTACTCAAACCTGTTTTATGAGGCATGCTAGAGGAGAGCAATTGCTTGACAAGGAGTCTTATTAGGGGTTTCTACTCTGAATTTGGATGAGTCGTCAACGATTCAAATTGGTACCGCAGTTACTCTAGGTATCTTGACTGCGAATGGAAATTTTTGCCCACCTGCAACAGGTGATATGAAAACATGCCATCCCAGCGTCCTTGATTGATCTACATATGAAGTTATCTGTAATCCTGACCAATAAACTCAGTTTTGGAATTTTGATGGAATTGGTAAAAAATGTAACTTTTGATCTTTTTCTGGTTCCTAAGAGGTAGTTTGGTGTTACAACCCTGATTACAATTTTAATTGACACCTTATATCGCTCCCCTAATTCCCATAACCACTAAAATAATGAGTAGCATGCTCTAAATCATTAAAATCTTGCTGCACGAGATCAATAAGGTCAAAAAAAAGTCTTGTCTTATAATTGTACCCAACACATAATCATTTGACTCAAACTTGAAGCAACAAAACCGCGACTTTCTCGGAACAGATTTTTGAAAAAATGCAGTCAATGCCGGTCATTGGTTTTAAAAACTGGAACAACCCGTTTCCGCTCACGTAACCTCGACGGAGTCTCGGTTTGACTGTTTTCAGTCGCTCAGTGGGTTGGAGAGGCGCCTCTCTAGAAAGGATGGAACCGTACCCGATTTTCGCCTCCTTCATTCTGTGTTATTCCCTCCTTCGCCTCCTCTCCCCCTTCTCCTTCTCTGCCACTTTGGCCACGTTCAAGAGACACAAGCAGCAGCAGGAGGGTTAGGAACCAAAGAGAGGATGGATTGGCAGTGAACGCCATAAGGCCTCGTCTGCTGGATTCAACGTTCAAATTGTCACGGTCCCGTTTGTGGGCAGCACTCTCTCGCTAACAGGCAGAACATACTTTTCCTTGGCATGGCACGCTCACCTTTCAAGCTTTCAGCTGAGCCTCACTTCCATCCAGTCACATCCATCCCTAGCAGTTCTCACACAGATAGAACGCAGTGCGCTTCCTTCTTTCCTCTCCCTTTTGTTAGTCACCAATCGGCCTGAACGATCTCAACCCCAACAGCATTAGCTCGCCATCGAGCATGCTTGGGCCGAGGGGATGCTTGCTGATGGCGCCGGCGCTCAAGCCTGGTCCCGACCCAGCGAGCGACCCACCAAGGCGACTACCCACCGACCGACGGGTGTTCATCATGGTAAAGCTGTTGTGGAGCAATAACAAAACGATATTCATGGAGACCAACCGATTGGATTTGAGGCCGTTCGATCAAGACGGAGGTCAAAGGTGAACCGGTCTGTTCCAGTGTGTGCTACACCCACTCATGAACTCTTGATCAAAGTGTCCATTTTTCGGAACGCAGCCGACCAATGTCACTTCCCATCCGGGGAGCGGGTTAGTGTCTGCCCTTAGTCTTCATGTACCCGACACCGGGACATCCAGGCCCCGGTGGCCCACATAGAGCTGGGCCTCATGTGCATGTGCAGCCACATTCCCACCATCCTCCTCCCACACATCCTGGGAATCAACCTCAAGCGCACGGTTATACGGGCGCCGTACCCAGGCATGGGGTGCGCTCTCAGTGTCCCAAGGGCCATGGAGCTCATGGACCCTATGTATCCCGGTCCCAAGAGGCTGGTCCAACTGCCAGACCTGCGCTAGCCGGTAAGACCTACGATTAAAGCTCCCGCTCTTTCACGTGGGCGGTGACATCTAGCTAGATTACTAGAAGATTCATGAGAAAAGGCAGGTGATCGGATTTCTGAGGTACCCTTTAAGTGAATTAACGTACGTATACATCATTGATAATTGCTGAAAGATGTCATAGATTTTATATCAACGTTGCCATACCATGTTTGATACCGCTGTGGCTCAGGGTTTATGGAGAATTAAAACTATGATATGATGTCCAGGTAGGAAAAGAGACTGAATTCAGTCAAGAGCCCTGTTCACAACCGCAATAATGAATGTTGGTTTGAAATTGCAAGCATTTTATTGAGCACACAATTTGCTCGTTGATTGTGTCTCAAGATACTGCTGGCCTCATATGCATGCATCGTATATCATTGTGATAATTTATACAACCCGCTCTTCAAGTTGATCGAGCAACGCTTACATGATTGTAAAATAATGTGAGAAAGCGATTTGTAATTCTCGGCCAAAAGTATATTCTGTAAATGAGTATCAAATCAAATACCAAATTAGAGTAAGTCAATGTCTTGACTTGTTATTTGTAAATAGAAATGAACAAAATGATTTTTCACATGCGTGAGGGATTTTTCCTAATATCATGGAATTCAGTGATTAAAGAGGGAATGTCAAAGAATAGGAGTCAAAGTGCCCGAATCATTGATTTAAAAATTTCACTCAAGGCTTCTCAATTGAAGAGCAGTCCGAAGGGTGGAAAAACTAATCCCATTTTCCGTACGAAACTCAATCACGTCTTTTTTCAAGAAACCGATGGCATTGTTGTTCATTTAGCATGAGTTAGATGCGGATCGTAAAAATCTGAACTTCTCCAATGGATCCTTAATTCATTAGAAAAAGTAAATGTTGCCGTTTATCAAGCAGTAATCGGCTAGACTCCACAGGGTCACTTTTCTGATTCTGGGTAGCACAAGTGCCCCTTGTGCCACGAAGTATGTCTTAAAATTGCATTGAATAATTCTCGCTTAATTGCACTTCAAATTCACAAAACCTCGTGAGATTTTTTTAAATTTGATCTGACACATCAAAGTAATTCCTGCGTCTCTATTAGCCAGATAGCTTTATGGCTGGGCAGTCACTGGTTTTACATGATTAGGATCAAGATACGTCACTTCGAATAGTGCATAAACTTTGTTTTAATGGTTCTTCCTTTAGCTTTGACAGTTATGTTTGTATAATACAATTAGAATGAAAAACCAAAAGTGCTTTTTCACTTGCCGAAACTGGTTTGAGACAAAACTGGCGTTTTCATCAGTGTTTGATGAAAAATATTGGATATGAATGGTTTCGACTTCCTCGCCTTGCAATGCAAATGTAGATTATTGCTAGCACACATTAATTGGTTCAGTTTTGAAAAATGATGTTTGTCTGTATTGTAATAATGAAACGTTCGCCGTAATAATAAGCCCACATTTATCAACACTTCTTCAAACGAATGCGCTCTGTGATTGGTTGCATGTATGATATCGGGAGCCATTTTGGACATGCACATTTTTACGTGTAGCGTACACATGAGCAATCAAAAGAGGAAAATGTGTTTCGTGACTTTCTAGAAAGTATGAATTGATTTTTATATCTTAATATAAGAATACGAATGCTAAGTAAATTTGGGTTCACAAATTTTACTTTGAAAGTCGTTGTAGATCGAATTTCTGGAATGACAAAGCCAGGCAATCTTTGTACCATTAAATGGTCAATTATTAACCTTTAATTAAACATCTTCCAGGGAATTTCAAGAGCAACTTAATACGTTAATCATACCCTGTATGACTCACGGTCTTTACATCGAGTTTCATTTGATTGGTTGATCAATTTGTCAATCATGTGACAATCTGAGAGTAGAGAGAGTTCGTCCGCAACTCGTGGCTTGTAAATGATTGGAAAGTGATCGTTATCGCTTTTGCAGGAAAATGTTTAAGTGCCATCCTCGATACCTTAACTAATATGTTTTACAAATCCAAGAGTTTAATAGCATTAGGTCTTAATTCTGATCTACTCCTATTAACATGAACATTCATTTGTGTCTCAGTATTAGGTCAGATTGGCCTAAATAAGCAAACAAAAACAAAACAACTTGAAAGATATTTGATCACATCAAACACATTGCTAAAAATGATACTTGAAATGACTGGTCTGGATGAGACTTTTATAAAATTGATCCGGAGAGCGTTGCCATGTTCTCATCCGGCTCGTATACATACATTTTTGGAGTTAGGTCCAGATTTGCAAAAACCAAATATTTGGAACTTGGAAGCAGATGTTAAAATGTGTCTGCTAAATCAGAAACGTTGTCCTAATTTGGTGTAGTAGAATCTTCTCTGTCAAGTTTCTACGTACAGTTAGTTTTCGATATCATCTCTCTCCTTTCCAGCGCATCTGGCAATGAAGCGTGGTGACCAGAGTTGAGTGTCAGTCCCATTTTTTTTTTTCAATTTCATTGGCCTTCCTGGTTCAACCTCGGTCATGGTGTAGATTTTTAGGGGAGACCCCTTTAATCCTTCCACATTCATCCATTCATTTTTGCCTTGAACAGGAAGAAAAAGCTACCCCTCTTTTGCATGCCCGAGTAAATATTGATTTTCTCAACACCATGGCACTTTGGGCTTGTCAACAAGTGAACAAGACTCTCCAGTACCTTGATCAGTTTCGCTCATATGTAAATTCTCCTTTAGTTTGAATGATGTTCGACATTCCGTCAATATCATGAGGGGGAAGGGGGAGGGAACATAACACTTACTCCTCCACATCACACAAAACAACAACGAACGCCCCAGCGTTCAATATGTTAGCCATCATGGCACCCATGACAATCATGCTCTTGTGTGCTCTGGTGCTCTTTTCCCTAGTTGGAACCCCACACTGAAGGGTTGTCTTTCTGTACCTCACATGCAGTCCTCTATCCTAATATCCCAAGCTGATTAGTATCTTGTGGCCGCCCCGAGGCAGCCAACTATGGGACTGTTGATGGTATACTCGCACTGTTGGTGCCTAGGCTTGGCTTCGAAGCCGCCAATCGGCATGCATTCTTGGAACATCGTCAGTACATTTGTCGTTTTCTTTGACAAGCTTACCGCCCTTTAAGACGGAACAGGGAGCAAGCAAGCAAGCAAGCACTCTCTAGTTAGATTCTTCAGATTTCTGGACTCGTTTTATACGTGCTCTACAGACCACCAAGAAACCGGGTGCAGAAGTGCGTGGATGCGTGTCGAACGATAGCAAGGCAAAGCGGACCCGGAGGATGTTGGGGAAGCGGGTGGATTCGTGGAAACGCCAATTCTGACTGACTGACTGACTGACTCACGGACTCACGGACTCACGGACTGCGGACGGACGGACGGACGGACTGATTGTGCTCTGGACCTTCGTCCACAGAGCTATGGCAACATAGTGCATGAACGTACGCTTCGTTGTGGAGAACATGAACATAGGTGGACACGGCTGCGAGAATGGCTGAAGAAATTGGAGGACTAGGGCAAAGACGATGATGAGGACGATAATGACGATCAGTTGACGCATGTTTGTCTACGAGTGACGACTCAGATTGGTAGTGAACTCTTCTTGTCCCCCAAAAATTAGAAGGAAGAGCGTCTTGTTCTTCTCTGAGGTTGGCTTTTCGTTCATTGGGAACAAATAAAACGTGAATCTCAGTAAAGAAACTGCCGTAACCCTTATGATAAGTGCAACAAAGTGTTCTTTCCGAGCAAGGGCATCTCCAAAAATAAATAAAATATTTGCAGCACATATATCTATATATGATTGTCAATGAAACGAAAAGAAACCCAAGTGAAGTGGTATCGAAAAAGTGCCCATTGTTAGTGGTGACAACTCCTCCCGAGACTGTCGGAGTACTTGAACAATGTCTGAAGCTTAAAATATTCCGCTCAAGCATGACGGCTCCGACTTCTGCCTTGTAGAATCGTTCAAATGGAAGCCATTGAACTTGTTGCTTCAAGTGCACCAACGAATGTTCAATTCGAGTGCTTCGGAGTCTCTCTGAAAATGGCCAAATTTCCTGTGAGAGTTTGTTATTTGCCTTGGGATATCATCGTATTTCCAGATCGATTAGAAATACAGCAGACTTGCCTGACTTCATCGTTATCAACTTGATATCAGGGTTGAAACGGATTGAAATTGGTGCCTAGAATGCTTCAATGGCGAGCTCACTGGAAGTCTGAAATGTGTTAAAACCGAACTTTTACCGCGTTAACGACCACCAAAAGCACCTCACCCGACCCACCCTCCCTTCCCGTTTTACCTCCACATTTGGATCGTGAGGATGTTTCACTCGGCTTTTATCTCAAACGCAGCCGTTCAAAGTGTCAAATCAATGTGTTCACTTCAAACGAGATCGCTCTTTATCAATGACAAAGCCGAAACGTCTAATTTTTGAATTTGACTCAAGCCGACAATTTCCGGCGTTCCTCATACATACACTCATGTTATCGGCTGTTCAGAATAAGTCTAAAGCGTCAAAAAAGGTGCTCTCTTTCTTTCAAGTCTACAAGTTCACTCCCAGATAAAAAGTCGACCCCAGCTCCGTGTTTGGTCCTTGGTGAGGATGTTAAGTTAGTGAGACTCATCTCAATTCAAAAGTGTTGGTCTTTCTCTTGGATTGAGTCGAGTGTGTGGAGTGTTTAAGTGTTTGTGGGGGTCTGAAATGCAGTGTCCAAGTGCTAGATTGTCAAGTAAAATTGCGATCAGATGAAGATAAAATGACCACGATGAAAACGAATGTTCTGCAGAAGTAGTCTTTCAATTCGTGACAAGCGCCAGTTTGATTTCACCCAAAGGTGCACGGTCCATGGTTATCATGTTTTCATGATATTGCAGTCCACTCGGTGTTTTTCCAATGTTCAACCAATTCCGAGGCAACTTTCCCAACAAGGCCTCTCGTGGGACAACCACTGGGATTTGGCCACCCGAAGACAGTGATGAAACTAATCATGTGCTGAAGAGACAGCCTTCTGGTTACCGAAGATCGATTTTGAAAAAAGCCCGGCCCCATTCATGGCACTCTAATCTGCAAAAAGGCTTTCAACGTGCCCGATCACGATCTTCTGGACGTGATAAAGATAATGGGAAAGCTCAAAATCGAGCTTCGACCATTGTTACCTCATCCTCTAGTCATCTATATCGAGGTAGTGACGGATTTACGGTGTCGAATTAGATACGATGTTATTTGAAGTATTTGAAACTGGCGTGCAATGTGCATCCAAATCAAGGGTTCGTAATGACCGTTTTGCAATTTGATACCTGTAACAAGAGCCCATTTGCCCCAGGTAGAAAGTATGTTACGCATGGCATGAAACTTGAGGTGGTTGTCGAGTTTTTATTGAGTCATTTCATCTGGTAAATCGCCTCTTAGATCTGCGATTTAGGGGGTCGTTGTCAGGGTTTTTGTACCGAGCTCAGTTTATGAATTGAAAATATTGGCTTCTTTATGAGATCTAGCTTTGTTGTTGAGTGTTTGGCTTGAGGAAAATCTCCTTCAACGTGAGACCCAATGCGAGTAGTTCTATTTAACAATTGTAACCTCATCCTCGTGATGACAGTCGAAATCGTAGCTTCAGAACGTAGCCAGCTGGCTTTGAGACTCGTCTTTGTAACTTTAATTGAATATCAAGCCCTATCGACCTACTTCCTATTCTCTAGTGAATGCTGAAGTTATGTATTTCAATGCCTATTTTGATCATTTGGTCAGCGAATTTTTTCATAACAAAAGTAATCTGTTAAGTGAACCAAAAACATTTTTGTGCCAATCGCTTGAAATGCTTGGAATCCAAATTTATCATTTCCAACTTTCTATCTTGGTTCACAATGAGAAAAATGCTGTGAACTTCTCCGGCCCAGGGAGAGTTTGCCGAAGTAATGGAATTCCTCAGCCAAACAGCAATTTTTAGAACCGTCTTTGACCACTCCACTCTCTACTGCAGGATTTGCTTATGCTGCAAAGATTAAGAGAACAAGTTTTGAAGGTAGGACAGGCATTTTGTTGTTGAGTGACGCTTTTCAAATCTTGTTTGTTATATCATTTGTAATTGATTATTGGTGTGGAATGCTCGTTCAGCATTAAGAGTATGCTGAATTATTAACTTCGTGGATGTGATCCCTCTGTACGGCAAGGTTAAAGCGAATGACGAGATATTTTTATTCCTGCGAATTCAGAGGTTTTTTATTTGTTGCCCACTAAGTTTTGTAAGAGAATGTTGTTGGTTTATAGGTCAATTGGGGAACGGCAAGGCACGGAAATGATTTTTGAAATTATTTCGACTACGCTAATTTAGCTAATTTGAATCAAATATTCAATCAAGTTTGATGTTAGATCCATTCAAATTATGGCGTGTTTTGCGAGTGTCCGTATGCAATAGACTAGGTGTTTGACTTTGTCGCATCTCATCTCGTCAAATTTGTGTCTCAATTTTGTTATCTTGAACAATTTCATGGTTGACTAAGAATTTATGTTTTGAATGAACGATCAATTTTGACTACAAATCCGTGATGAGCTCATTGTTCTGTTAGCTCTGAATGGATAATCGGTAATGTTCCCTTCGCATCATTGGATACTTTTCCGTAATACCCTTTCATTGCCGTGGCATGATTATTTATGCCCGTTTTAACGCAAGTATTTTAAGTACACACCGGAGCCCCTTCTTCTTGATAGTTGAAAACATCTCTTGCCCCGGACACGTTGCAATATTTGGCTCGCTTTAAATCCACTTTTCGAGTGATTGATAAACTGGATTAAATCTTGAGCTCAAGTCATCATTATGCAGCTATGCAAGCGAATGCCTGCCAACAACTTTTGAAGCCCCGATTAACATGGGTATGGATAATGGGCGTCTTGACACTTGGGATGAAAAAGGCAACAAGTCATCTCTGAAAACGAAGACGACGACTTTGCCAACGTTTTGGGGGTCCTGATGTAAAACCAAGTAGTCCGCTTTGGTAAATGCCTTTTACCACTTAATTGTCCCAATATTCACGATGGCAGTGTGAGCATGGTGAAGGGAAGGCTTGCATAGGAAATGATGAATGGCTTAGCACGCACATGTACGATTGGTGCCAGTGCAAAATTGCTCTTCATGGAAGTTTCGATTTTTTTCAAACATGACCATTATTCATGTTTTTGCATCGAGTGCCCCAAACTACACTCGAAAGTGAATTAATGAGCTTGACTGAGCACAAAAATTGGTTTGCCAAAGATCAAGTAACAAGTTATCCCGTATGTTGTATTTTTTGTCTGCTCCTATTCACCCTGGATTGCATTCCCTTGTTTCCAACAGTGAGTGTGATTCTGATGACATGCGTATTCGGACGGGATAAACGTAGACGTGCTTCCTTGAACCCTGGCTGTCAACTTGAGTTTCATGAAATGAGATACGAATCTGGCCACAAGGGTTATTCGACATGGCAATTGTTCAGGAAGATCAGCCGTGTCTTTGAACAGAGCTAAAAAATGAAAATGTATTGAACCTCCTCGAGTTAGTGTTACTTTCAGTTGAGGTCAGATTCAGATTTTTGCACCCTTCAGGAACATCTCATTCAAGATTTATTTTTTTGAGGCACTTACGGAAACGGCATACCTTGCACTCTTGAGGGAAAAAAAAATCTCACATGCCCCGTTCTCGAGACCAAACAAAGAATTCAAATGAGCTTTGGAATTTCCCGCATCCCCTATGAACTCTATGGACTCATGATTCATTAATGACTTTCCAGGTCGGAGACGACCCGACGCTTTGCGAGCAGTGGATGTTATGGGTGTACTGCAAGAGAAATTGGCCATCCTCTCTGGTGGGCGTGATAAAAGGGGCGGAGCTCTGGTGACCTTTCCTGCCACGCCCAGACGGGAACGAGCCAAACCAGAAGATTACAAAATACTTCTTCAATATCTCATCGGAGTTCCCAGGTGAGAATAGGTGGAAAACCACACTAGAAGCCCCATGTTGCATGTAGATTACTTTCAATTCCGATTTGTGAGCGCGGTAAGTGACTAGAAGCCCTCCGGCTGACTAAAACCCCATGATTACCACTGACGAGGAGGGGGACAAGATTTGAGAATCCGAAAATCAACTTTCGCCCTTGATTTTTGAGAGATTCTTCAGCTCCAGAGAAGTTGGTATTAGAGAGGGATCTTTTGGCATCGTATGCACATCCAATATCTGGAGGCGACAGGGAAGGAAAGAACCAACATGCCTAGATTAATGACCAAGAACGCCTTCAAACAAGAAAGCAGCGTTTAAAAATGGGGGAAGGGAGAGGTAGCGGGAATCAATCTGCCACTTAGTGAAGCTTAGTTTGGAGCTTCAAAGATCTTGAAAACTCAACTTGAGACATCATCTAAGTATAAACGATCTAAAATGTGACTCTAATCTAAGTATATTCGATTGAAAATGTGACTCTAATCTAAGTTAGACCGTGTAAATGTCGCATTGAAGCCGGGATTTCTTGTGAGAGAAGAACATATATTTGTTAACATTTTTCAAAGCTCAACAATTTATGCTTTCAGTGAGGATGTACGTGACCTTGGCTTGACGGTGATCATTGATATGCGAGGCTCAACATGGACCACTGTGAAACCCATTCTGAAGGTCCTCCAAGAATTCTTTGCGCACCAAATCCATAGTGTGCACATTATCAAGCCGGAGAATTTCTGGCAAAAGCAGAGGACCAGTCTCGGGAGTCAAAAATACAAATTCGAGGTACGGAGTGCTTCACCACTTTTATTGGCTCGGCTTCTTCTTTCTTTGTTAGTAAACTCATGGCTGAGCAGTTTTCCCTTGGTTTATTTCGCTACATCACGCTGGCTTTGTCTTACTTTGTTCGCGAGGCTTCAATCACCCCGTGAATTTAAAGCACAATAAAATGATGTCGAGCTTCGAAATGGTGCATTCAATTTTGGCTTGTAAATTTCCAGGTATGCGACCATATAATATATCTTTAACGCTTCTTAAACCGCTTGGAATTTTGGACGGTCTGATAGCAAATGACATGATGCGCTGTTCTTTGGGGTGCCTATATTAGACAATAGCATAGTTCAGATGCCTCATGATGGGGAGATGACATCCCAAAGCATTGTTAACCCCAATGAGTTTCA
This sequence comes from Tigriopus californicus, assembly GCF_007210705.1. Taxonomy (NCBI): domain Eukaryota; kingdom Metazoa; phylum Arthropoda; class Copepoda; order Harpacticoida; family Harpacticidae; genus Tigriopus; species Tigriopus californicus. Next base: position 6,212,716 of record NC_081447.1, on the reverse strand, counting down.
AGTGCTCCAGTAGTTGCCTCTTGTCGTCGTGACTTGGATATTTATTGCCTAAGAAGCGAACGAACGTTGAGGGGGGCATGTCAATTACCATCAACTTGATACTAGGCTATTGCTCTAAAACCCTGCTCTTACCCTCTTCTTCTTTCCTTATTAAAAGAAAATTTACCTCGTGGAAGTCGAGGAGTCCTAACTCTTCCTGTTTTCATAATTTATCAATCCGTTACGGCTCTTCAAAAAATACCTTCTCCTTTCAGGCCAACCCTATCAGCTTGGATTCTTTGATGAAAGTAATTGACCTTTCAAATCTCACCCAAGACCTGGAGGGTACCCTCGTCTACGACCATACCACCTGGATTGAGCTCAGATGTGTAAGTCCCGTCCGTATTTGTCACATGTTTTGTCGAGTTATCTCTCCACATCACATGCCACACAAGCGCTAGAAGCTCTCTTGAGCAAGCTTGAAGGTGAAGTCACTTGTCATAACTACTTCACTTTTCAGAGGGAATAAAAGTATTTGAAGAAACGCCATGGACTAAATAGATTTCAATAGAGCCTAAATGAAGTCATTTTTCCACATTTAACACCTTTGTACACAAGTAGGATTTGCTTGGGAATTAAGATCCTCGAGTCATGCAGATGGACAATACGTCTACATTTACGGGCAGTGCGCGACGTGTCGAACACAGTTCACCTGCCAAGACCAAATGACGAGCAATCGTGAAAGTGGGCGATGACAAAAGGAGACTTGAACAACTTGCTTTGGGTGGACGACAATTCACACTCTTCTGTGAGAATGAAACCGAGATCTCAATGAATGCCCAATGTCGCCATGAAGGAGTTCTACTCAATTGAAATGACTCCGAGAATGACTTCGTCCAATTTATGAGTGTCTCAATCCTCCTTGTAGAGCTTTGAAAGTAGTCATTCCCACGGGTGGGAATTGGCTCTTGTCGAGAGTTCAATTGGCTTATTATACCTCGAGAAACTCTTCTTTTCTTAGGGAACTTTTTACTCCAACGATTTACGGGGAGTTGATAGTGATGAAACACCACCTGTCCGCTGCTCCCTACTCGGATTGGATTGGGTAGGGTTGGTTAAATGGTGAGGCTTCTCTCAGGTCTGCTGGTGGAGTTTACCAAACCAAACCAAGCACGTTAGATTGTGTGTCAGTTGAGTATTCTAGAGACCCTCATGACGAAGTTTTTTGTGTGGCGGGGTCTTGGCAGCTTCATTTTTATGAGAACGAGGTTTTTAAATCTCCAAGGAAAAGTGAGTTGATGAAAAAAAGATGAAATGACTTTAAAATTGGAGGAACTAACAACTTCAGTCGGTCCACAAAAAATGAGCTTGCTCATTGTGAACTTGGCGATATCCATTACATCTTCCAAGGGCTAAAGCCCTTTGCACTCATTTTTAGCTTCATTAATTTTCTCCCAAAGAAGAGACGGATGTGTGGGACAGTGCGTGTGTGTCTTTCCATTTCAGTCGTATTTTCCCCAATGATTGAATTCTATGGTTGTTTTCTTCTTATTTCAGGCATTGGAAGACTTCTTTTGGCAAGGTTCAGAGATGCTCGATCGTTTGGATGAAATGCGAGAGGACTTGAATCATAATGATTTTGCGGACGATGTCACTGGGGCTCGAAAGGCCACTGACCTACACAATGAGGTCAAACGAAAGATCCTTAAGTTACCGGTGGAGAACATAGATAATGTTGGCCAACAGTTATTACAGAGGTATGAGAATATCGTGCTTGCTTGAGAGAACAAGATGTTCCCCACTTTTGTGTGAGCTAAAAATGAAGGCATTCTACGCCTCATTGCTTTTTTCACGTTTCTACCGTTGTGGTATGCTCACTGGGCTACTAATGATTGGCAAGGAACCATTAGGCCTGGCATGACCAATCGCAAAGTAGGGCACAAATAGAAGAACTGCTCGTTTGAAGTCGTCTCTATAATATCACATTACGCAACCAGAATTACAAATAGGAAATTATTCGTGCTATTCCGTTGATTTACATAAAAAGAATGATCCAGGTTATTATGCAAGCAGAAAGGTTTCAAGCATTTCAATACAAGAAACATGAAACATTCTGTTTGCAGATTATCCATGTGTGAAAGTGGAAATAGCTATGATTCTGGATACTCAGGACGAGATTCCACTGCCAGCAATATGACGTCTAATCCCGACATGCAAGGCACCATTCCTGACATAATGCAACTTCTTGACCACGTTCATTCTGGGCAACAGCAGTTACTGCAGTTGTGGCAGATCAAGAAGATGAAGCTCGATCAGTGCCTTCAGTTGCGCCATTTTGAGCAGGATTGCGAAAAGGTACTGCTCATTCAAACCCGAGACTCTGGTCATGGTCAAGGTGTCTCAAAAACTTCAAATCGTTATCTTCTCAATCTGACTTGGGTTTGCAGATGTTCGATTGGATCTTCCATCATCGTTCGCAATTCCTTAATAACTACGTGTCCATTGGCAGGTCCTATCAAGAGGCCAAGAAGCTCCAAGATGATCACAACCATTTCACCATGGGCTCCAATGTTCGTGAATGACAATTAGAGGGGGAATTTGAACGGGTGATAGCTGACGAATTTTCGTGTTCAAATATTTGCAGAATGTGTTTTCCAACATCAATCGGATTTTGTCAGATGCTGCTAAATTGATTGAAAGTAGCCATTATGCGTCACAACACGTTCGTGCCGTGGCTGCTCGACTTGATAAGAATTGGAAAGACTTTGCGGGTTGTCTGGATGAACGAACGACAGTTTTGGGTCTCTCAGTACTGTTTCATCAAAAAGCAGAGACGGTAAGCGGCCTCAAGGATTTTTTTTTTTTCATTTTCATATTTGTAGGAGAGCCACGAGTTGAGGAGGCGTTCCGGTTGAAATTCTTGATCTAGAATGCAATAAAATGTCATTTCAGTACGTGAACAATGTTTCCAAATGGGGCCAAGGCTGCGAAATGCCCTCGTCGATGTCTAGCACTACCGACATAACGACCTTGGAGACATCCATTCATCAGCACCAATCGCTGTACGAAAATATGTGTCAGTCCTATACCGAAGTACATTCCACCAGCAAAAAACTCTTGTACCAATTGGATCACTTGGTCCAAACTTGTTCCAATGTTCAGAATGCGGACCACAAGAAACAAGTATGTCTCGAGGTTTCGAACTAAAAGCAAACGTTCATTGTTCTAACTTGGTTGTAAATCATTCTAGGATTCTAGACATTCTGGAGCTCAAGGGCCCAAAAAGGACTCCGCTGAGGACTATACGGAAGGAGCCAGTCATGTGCTTGCTGTCATTCACGATATTTTGGCCCAACATCGTGCCTTAGAGGCCAAGTGGCACGCCAAGAAAATCAAATTGCATCAAAGATTGGCCTTAAGGCTATTCCAAGAGGATGTGAAGCAGGTAAGCGTCTTCACATTAGCATTTGCCCAAATATTTGCTCAAGCAGTTTCCACTCTTTTTCTTCTTCTTCTAGGTTTTAGATTGGCTACAAAATCACGGTGAAGTGTTCTTACGAAAAAATGTGGGCATTGGAAGAAGTCTGCAGAAAGCCCGGGCTTATCAGAAAAGCCACGAAACTTTCGAAGGAGTCGTTCAGGTAAGATCAGCTGAAGGCATAAAATCAAGACTTCAAAGGGACTTTTTTTCCACAATTTGTGGCCTGAAGGTGTGCGCTGATTTGTTCTCTGTAGTTTCTGTGACTTATCGGTTTTTTCCTTCCATTTCGTTTCAGAACACGTACACCAATGCGGAAAAGCTTTTAGCGGCTGCTGCAGAATTGGCTCAAACAGGAGAATGTAACGCTGAAGATATTTACTCGGTAGCACATGAATTGGAATCCCATATATCCAGTTTTGCTCAAAGGGTGGAAGAAAGGCGGAAATTGTTGGAATTGGCAATCGTGTTCTATTCACATACAGAGGAGGTACAGTACACGCTCGGGTCTCCCCCACCGAGACTAAGAACTTGGTCCATCGTCGATGCACTAATATTACTGTACACATGTCCCACATGCTCTTGATGTACGAGTTGTCACGTGCGGTTGACATTTTCTTCTCTGCATTCATATATCATTTCCATCTCCAATATCTAATTTTATGTAACGTGGTTTCTTTTTTTCTTTCCCTTTCATATCGTCATCCAGCTTATAAATTGGTTGACTGAGCTCAAGCAGGAACTTCAAAGCGAGGAAGTCTCCGAGTCCCTGGACGGGGCCGAGAGGCTAATTGAGCAATTTAGCAATCAGCGAGACTCGACCTTGGATGCTTGTGCTAGTACCATCGCGGAGGGAAAGACTCTTTTCGAAGAATTAAAGTAAGATTCGTTATATATGTGTTCGAGATTTTACTTGCCGATTTGAGATCATTTTTTATTTTAAGCCTTTCCTTTCAAAATGTAACCTTAGGCAGAAAAGAGACCTAGTCGTCTACGATAGGTTCACGTCAATGCTCTCAAATCTAACTTCGTTCGAGGTTGGGACTCGACAGAAACGCTAATTAGTCCATCTGGTTCTCATTATGCCCCCTTGATTCTCAGGTCAAACGGAATTTCTATGGAGTTAGATGCGAGTGGGTCAATGAGTGCAGTCCAGACCACATTAGATCGTTTGGGAACGCAACGAGATGAGCTTGGAGAGCTCTGGAAGAGCAGAAAGATGCGTCTTGACCTCGGACTTCAGCTCCGGCTGTTCGAACGTGATGCCCTCGAGGTAAGCCTCCTTGATACTTACATCGAATATGATAGACTTGAGTTATGTGTGCTATCGAAAATGATAGACTAAAATTATTTAAGGTGCTTCAAACCAAGAATTCAAAATTTGTGATAACTAATTGATCTTTCGGGTGTGCGCAACGGAAACTAATGCAACATAATTTAGGTATTGAAAAAAGAAGTTTACGAGTTCTTTTAAGACAAGACCATTTGTGGTACAAATCGTTGCGCGAATGAGTATTTCAACTGTGCTACAACCATCTCCCTTATCGAGGATTAATATGTAAATAATTGTTTAAAGTAAAAAGGTCTTAATTTCCACCGAATTGTTGTCTACAAGATGCAAAATGCGTAGTAACCCCTCTCCATGGAAATACTACGTTTCAAGGCCAGCCCAGCTAAGACGACCAGAACTTTTTTCTTCACATTTGGAGGCTCCCTAAAGTTTTCATTTCGTACACAAAGCCCCTTTAACAGAACATGTTATCAACATTTTGGTTACAACTAGGGTAATGCTTGGTACCGGAAGCCATATAATTAGTATTTTAGTTTATCTTTTTTTATCTTGTTAGTAAAGAGAACAAAACAGTTTGCTTGGGAAGAAATATGATGTGAATTTCTCTCATTTTATCCTCAAAAAATTGGCGAAGATGTCGACTTTGTCCGGAATTTGCGGGTGCTGAAGTTTTTTTCTTTTAATCTCAGACAATGTTTTCTCCTTTTTCTCCTGGTATGATTGTATTGGGTGGGCACAGCTTGAATGCATAGAAAGCAACGTTTGCCAAGGCCAAAGACCTTGTCCTCTTATTTGTGCTTCATAACAAACTAAGGCAGGGACTCTTAAGAGTTTTACACTGCTTTAGTGTCCTAGACTAAGGATATGTCTTACGTCGCCGCTTTGGTTTCTATCCCGTTTTCTTCTTCTTCCTCTTATAATAGTTATCGTCACAATACGAGCTCTGGGGAGAACAGCTTCAGAATGGGGATCTTCCAAGAGATATCAAAGAGGCCGAGGCCCAACTTCGTAATCTAAGTGAACATATCTCGCACATCCAAAGTGCAACATTTGAAGTGACTCAGCGAGGACAAGAATTGCTCCAAGTAAGCTCGTTCACAACATCTATGATTACCAAGATTTTCGAGACATGTGATGAGAATCCGCGGGCAGAACTCCAACTTGCCTCTCGGATTTGCTAATATTTACTGATACCTTAATGTAATCTGCTTTCCCTCTGCCCCTAAAGTTATTGGAGAATTCGGGCTTGGCTCTGATGTCGGATAGTCAATATAATGGTCAAACACGGGTTCAAGTCCTCTTGGAGTACATCCAAGAGCGAGAGATCGATATCGAAGAGTTCGGAAGCCTTCGTCGTCTGAAACTCGAACAATGCATCCAGCTTTCTCAATTTGAAGGCGATGCTAATCAGGTGAGCAATAAATGTATGGAGTCGGATGAATCGACTTTTCAAAATGTCAAGGTTGCTGTTCAACGAGGACAGACATGAAAGATGACGGAAGTTTGTTTTCTTTGCTTTTGAAAATGGAAGACTTTCACTTTAGAGGAGAAACCGGAGAGCCATCGTAACAATTCCTTCCCAAGTTTGGCGAGGTAATTTAGAGCCTTATAAGGCTTAGACACAGATGAAAATTTTCTTGAAAGTCTCGTTCATTGGATCCAACGCGTAGTAAGATTTTAATTGGATTTAAGAATTCTGGTCCAATATTTGTCCGTATAAGGTAAGGGCGAGTCCTCTTACTCTCTGAACACACCCATTTCCCAAAGAAAATAGAAAGCTAGAATACTTGTAGAGGCCCTTCCGGAAAGTTTAATTTTGTTCCCCATTTCCTTTCAAAGATAGAACGAATGTTATCCGAACTTGTTTTAGCTCTCGCGTCTTAGGAGCTCTCCTCGCCATTACCAGACGCTTCATTTAAAGCATTTCCTCTTCAGGTTATCCGATGGATTCAGAGTGCAGAAGGAATGCTGGCTGCTAGCTTCAGTATTCCTGGATGTCTTCAAGATGCTGAGCAAATAAAGAAGGAACACGAGCAATTCCAAACTGCCATTGAGGTAAGTAATGGTCAATACATCCACTAGCCACGTGGCAGGACAATTACGGGAACCAAGCGGCTTCTCTTTATGTCCTTCTCTTTCCGTCCTTAAGTGATGGAATAGGCTTCTCTTTGCTGGGCTTTGTTTTAGAGTCTTGGTCCATTTCTGGACCCATTCAGACTCTCCGTACCAGAGAATGAACTTTTAGCCCAAAACGTAGCTCCTGCACGACTTTGAGAACCAAAGTCTCAATCAACCCCCCCGAGTCTTGGGGCCATAGGAATGAAAAGAATGCTCAAGGCCTGGTTGAGCAATGGTCACGGAAATGATCAGCCTTATTACTACTACCATTTCCTTTTCATTCATTCATTCTTTCAGAAAACCCACGCTTCTGCTGTCCATGTGCGACAAAGGGCCGAGACTCTATTCCAAAGCAATCATTTCAACCCTGGAAGAGTCAAGGAAATTGCTGATGGTGTAACCTCAAGGTGGCAAGGACTCGTGACCAGGGCCGAGGAACGACATAAATTGGTCACAGCTAGCTTGAACTTCTACAAGACTGCTGAGCAAGTAAGCACAAAAGTTTGCTTACCAACTTAAGCCCCACTGGTCCAAACGAAAGGCGAAACAAGTTCTTGTGCCGTATCTGCGTTGAGAAACATGACCCAGGATTTAAACAGTGTGCCTAAGTCCTGTCCCAAGCCTTTTAGTTCATTTCTGATCTTCTCAAATCTAGGTATGCTCCGTCTTGGATAGTCTGGAAAAGGAATACCGACGTGATGATGATTGGTTGGTGAGGTCCGCGGGCAATGGAGACCACCATGATAAAGTGGCACTCGTGGTTCAAATGATCAATAAGCATCAGGAACAAAAAGAGGCCTTTCTTAAAGCGTGTACTCTCGCACGAAGAACGGCTGAGACATTCCTCAAGTATTCCAATCGAAGTGTGCAGTATTTTGGCCATGCCCAAGGGAGTGAGGCAAGCTCCAAGGGACCAGAAGCCAAAGTTAAAGGTAATTCTGACCTTTCCAGAACTGTGCACAAAGCGATTGCTGAATTTTAGGGAGTGTCCTTGTTGACCCAACCGAGAAGAAACGGTCCTTGATGGTCCAATCGTTGCAACACTGGATCTATTGGGAGTTGTTCCACTGGAGGCTTAGTTGCTGTAATTCGTCCTCTAAATTGTCTCTCTGCTCCAAAGTGAGCCTTTTCTATTGGAAGGTTGTAAAACTGTGTGGACATGTACTACAGCTGCTGGTTTTTTGTGCCAATCTCATCGGCTATTCGAGATTTATTTATTGGGGCCCATGCTTGCCCTTTTCGTCGGAAAATGGGATAGTAATCTTGATGGAAAAGGAGAGGCAGCAAGCAAGAAAGTCTTAGAAAGAAAAAATAGACGAAAGAAACGAGTTGTAGATGGAAAATGGCTCATGTTCTAGCGCTTGACGATGAGAATTGAAATCGAGGAGTCCCTTTGAAGTTGAAAGTCTTTCATGTCCTTGTTGAAGCTGTAGTCACTCTTAAGCTCATGGGCCTTTTCTACTACAAACGTCAAGGAACGCTAAACTTATTCATTTATGGTGGTGTTGAGCCCGTCTGGGATTAAATCATTTTCTATTCGTGATAAGGTTGTTGTTCTGGAGTCAAGTATGCTCTGCTCTCCCAATTACGAGTCAAGATTTATCCTGGATTTTCTTCTTTTTCGGTGATTCGATACCTCACAGCTTTCTAAATTTGAGTCTGAAACCATATTGTTATAAATCTCGAAGCAATGCAATATAAAGAAGAAGAAGTATAGGACAATTGACCCACTAAGATTTCCTGCTTGTCATGCCAAGGGAAGGAAAACATCAGTTGCCTTAACATGGAAAGTTTAGGCACTCGTGTAAAAGTTAGTGCATCTAACATAATATGAAACATTCTTGTCATGTCAGTGCACAAATGACAGATGATGCCTTTCAATCCAAGGAGAAAGAGCAAGTGCTCTCTTATTATGATTTATGCCTCCTCAAGGGATATTACTCGAGTAGCATAATCGCGGTGTATGTACAGTACTATTGTATACTATATGATGCTCATCCGCGTGTATGCCTCTCCTTTGATTTAGTTATCTTGGAGAAACTCTTGGCCCAAGAGAATCGTGTGCTCGAGTATTGGTCCTCGAAGAAGAAACGTCTGGATCAGAACCAACAGTTCTGTTTGTTCGAACGATCTGCGCGTCAATCCCTGGCATGGATCAAAGAAGAGGGAGATATCTATTTGAACACTCATCACAGCAAAGTGGGCGCAACCAAAGAAGAGACGGAGGCCTTGTTGGCGGAGCATAACAGCTTCAAGGTGAGAGATTCGCTTTTGTTTTCAAAAACCGACATTTCTCGGAAAGCTCACTTTGACGACGGCAATTGATCTTGCGGTTACTTTTTGTCGGGATGACATCAGAAGCCTGAAAGATGTAGACCAAGTGAAGCCAAGAAGAGCAAGGTTTTGTTGGCTCTAATAATGCTTTGTCATGAGTGTATTGAAGGGAAAGAACATTTGCTTTTGTTGGGAAGATCCAAGACGATAATTTCTGGGAAGAACGTAGTCAAACACTAGCCAAGCCATCACGATGTTTGTTGAGGTTGGGATGAAAACCCATTAAGGCATTCCCCAATGCTTGATATTGGATTGTTTCTTCCTTTTATCACGCACTGACTCTATCATTCAGATGATTAAAACATTCTTGCCCCTCATTCATCAGCCGTGGAGATAGCCAATCTGGACTTTTTTAGTCCCAGCTAAATTGGGATACAACACCTTCATACCTTTCTAGCAAAAACAAGAGATGTCATTTTTGGTTCGCATGTTTGGTTGCAAAAGAAGAGCCAATACTTTTTGGTTAGTTTACCATTGGCTAGTGAACAAAAGGATGAGTATAAAAGTGGAATGGGGAACGGGGAATGTTCATTTGTGCCAGAAAGTGGACTTTATCATTAGCCACACAGATAATGATTATCTCTGTCGTTGGAAAGCAGGGGAGACACAATTGACGTTGGAAAGTTTGCCAAAGGTATGCGTGTACGTACAACCAAAGCGAAAAGGGAAAAAAGATAGTTTGACAGCTCATTTATATCGGGATTTCCATCAAGATGGCTAATTGAGTTCTTGGAAGTAGAAGAAGGTTGAAAGAAGAGAGTACATGTTTTTGCCTCTAGGAAAAAGCCAAGGAGACACGAGAGAAGGTGAAGCTCCTATTGCAATTGGCTGATACCCTTGTGGAAAAAGGTCATGCTCACGCCCCATCCATCAAACAGTGGGTCCAAGATGTGGATAATACATACAAAGATTTCTCCACACGCATGGATGAATACAAGGTCAAATTGGAAAAGACGTTGGGGGTACAACAGAGTTCGGCCCTGGCCTTGGTGGACCTCACCAGTGATAGAAATTCAGATGCCAGTCTCGATTCCAAGTTGGGAGCCATCCAAGATGAGGTATCAGCCTCTAATGACTCGGACTTGAAACAAATCAAAGAGATGAACGAGGAGAAGAGGAGATCTGCAAGGAGAAAAGAGTAAGTTATTCGGATCAGTTATGGTCCCAAACCAATGTGCACATTACTATGCTTGACAAATCTGGAAAATTGGTCCAATATGATCGTTTTGGGGAATGTTGGCTGGAAGAGGTAACTACCTGATGTTGACATGCCTTTTAAAGACGGACTAAAAGTAAGATCTGTAATGTCACTCAAACACATATGCTTCAACCATGTACCTTTCACTCAACAACTGTTCTTCTGGAAAGACATTCGTGTTGAAAGGCCAAAGAATGTTCTCCTTGAAGTCTTGAAGAGCTATTTGAACCACCACCTACAAGCAAACTAGAGCGTTGGTTGTTTGTTTTCAACAGAGAAAGGATGTCTCCTGAGTTGGTGGTAAATTAATGAATTTTATCTTATCAACTCAGGCTCCTTGGCGTTGTTTAGCTTCAAACTGTCTATTTAGAATGTAATATTTAAGATGTAAGCAAAACTAAAGAGCGAAAACACATGGCTCTCCTTGAAAAATTCGTTTTTCTTTGCTTGCTTGTAAAAGCATGTTACTGTTATCCGCGACTTATTTGTTACATATTTCAATAGGTTTATTATGGCTGAACTTTTGGAAACAGAGCGGTCTTATGTGAAAGATCTCGAGTCCGCGATTAATTGCTTCCTTCGGCCTCTACAATCGATGAAAGAGGTCCCTTTGCCTCTCCGAGGCAAAGAAGATATCATCTTTGGCAATTTGGAAGAAATCCTGGGATTCCATAAATCCACCTTCCTCAAAGCCCTCGAGAAATATGAATCCATGCCCGAAGACGTCGGCCATTGCTTCGTAACTTGGGTGAGTGCTTTTGTATTTGTTTGGGGATCTCCGTTTCTGACCAAAATGACTTATTCCCACTCATCTAGGCGGATGCATGAAAGACAAAAACTGATGCTATTTTCTCTCACTCTTAGGCTCAAAAGTTCGACATCTACGTCAAATATTGCACGAACAAGCCTCATTCCACCCAGTTGCTGGTCCAACATGGGGGAAATATTTTCGAGACACTCCAGAGAAAGCATAAATTGGAACACCCAATAGCTGCCTATTTGATCAAACCAGTCCAGAGGATTACCAAATACCAGCTTCTATTGAAAGATTTGCTCTCCTGTTGTAACGAGGCCAATGGCGAGATCAACGAAGGTCTTGAAGTCTGTCTGAACGTCCCTAAAAAGGCGAATGATGCTCTTCATTTGTCTTTGCTAGACGGCTGTGATGTGTCATTGCAAACATTGGGCGAAGTTGTCTTACAAGAGTGCTTTCAAGTTTTGGATTCAAAGCAAATCATTCGAAAAATGAAAGAACGTCATATCTTCCTTTTCGACCTGTATCTCGTGATTGCCAAAGAGATTAAAGACTCGAATGGAAAATCCAAGTATTCCTACAAATCCAAGCTCATGGTAAGGGATCATACATCGTCTGGGGGATGGGTAATGAAAAAAAAAATCACACCGTAATGCACTCCGAACGAACGAACGACTTGGAAGAACATTTTCATTTTATGATGAGAAAGGCCAATTGCCGAGGGAACAGTCGCTGTCATGGCTGATGGAAGTTTTTTTTCTGAGGTTCAAACTATTTGATCTCTGCTATGAAATTGCATTCCAGACTTCCGAAATGGGTGTCACCGAACATATTGAAGGAGATGATTGCAAGTTTGCGATCTGGACGGGCAGAACTCCAATGTCTGAAAATAAGCTCGTTTTGAAGGTGAGTGACACGTTTCATTCAAGTTGAAGGGGCGAGTCGCTCTTTTCGAAGACCAATGTGAGAAGATCCTCGCTATTTCTTTCAGGGCTCGTCCATTGAAGTCAAACAACTATGGGTGAGAAAACTACGAGAGACCATTCAAGAGACCTACTTCAGCGGGACGACCATTCCCAATTTGGCTCCTACCAATATATCCACTTCATCCACCACCTTGAATACTGGAACAGCATCTTCTATCACATCAAAAGGCGGGAAATCCCGTCTTAGCAGGTATGTGAATAACCAACTACTTTTATTCGTAGTCTTAGCCATGGACTTCCAAAAATATGACTGTGAACGGGTTTCCCGCCAGATCGGTCTCCCTTTTGTCAGAGCATCTCCGAGTCCATTTTCATAACATGTTCGTTAACTAACAAATGTATATAGTTGCAATGGAAGGCAAATCATTTTTATAACATTTAAATGGCAAGGGAGTCGTTCCAATATTGCATAGTCATGTATATGAAGCCCACTTAGAGGAGGCCGAAGATTTAAATTTTAAGTTGTCATTACTACGAAACTTTGGCTGGCTCTTTTTGAGTTCCCGGAGCCAGATTTTGCGCTCAAACTTGGCCAGATCTTATGATGATTTCAAATGCGAATCTTGAATCAGATAAATATATCAGGCGATGTGAGATTTCCTCTTCCGCTGTTAGTCCATATCTCTAGAAGTCCGTGTCTTAGTCTACGCCAGAGTTGGAAATAGAGTAGCCTCGCATACACAGATAATTGTTCATTGAAGCCGGAACTGGCCGATTAAGTGGTATCTGCTCAATACGTACTTTCTTCAAGTCTACGTACAAGATTGGCCTAACTAGATTGGAATGGTGTCAATTAATTGACCTCTGTTTTACAGGGACTTTGAGGATGGACTTTCCTTGGATGGGAGCATCGAGCAAATGGACCGCGGCTCCCTTGCTTCCTTCGGAAGTGGTGCTACAACCGACTCAGAGAATCAAAAGGTAATCAATACATCCCCGAAATGAACCAATGACTTAGGGCCATTTCCCAAGCTTCTTTCAAGAGTGGAGTGAAACTCGAGTTGGAGTGTCTTGCATAATAAGATTGCCTGCCAAAGGGACTTGGAGAAAGCGGTCAAGAGATTATGCATTTTTCCATAGTACGAGGGCATCAGTAACCTATCTTTGCTAGGAATTCGGCTAGAGTCTTATTCGAGCTCTCATGCCGACTCGGACGTTTCTACGGGGAGAAAGTTGCTGCTTTCATACATCTCTCGAAGTGAGTTCGGTGTGGACTCACGTCATAAACTTGAGATATGAGTGTGGCACATGTCTGAGAAAAGATCAATGCCGCCTGGCAACATTACTTTGCACATCCTTATGGTTATGTTTGATATAGGAACTCTGTTTCAACTAGATATCAATGACATTTCCACTCTTTGTTTTGTTTAGCTAACTGCTAGCATCTGGTTCACTGACATAACTTTTTAAGTTTGCGACCCCACAACCACATGGCACAAGTTTCTCGCATATTCGAAGCGAGTCGCGTTTGTTTTCAGGACAATGCGTTCAAAAGCCCCTCAAAAGAATAGAAGACTTCACGTCAAGTCGTTTTTTCCACTTATGAATTCGACTCGATGAAAAGATAAGTGACGCCAAGTTTACCGCAGACTGGCATACGTATGCAAGACGTACTAAGGCTCAAGCCCAACATAGATTAGCCTTTTTAAGTACTCCTGCCATGAAGTACCTTTTTATATGTACTCTTTTTATATGTACTCTTTTTGCCACGGTCGCACATTTTACTGCCAAGACTCCGTCAGACCCCTTTCCTCGGCTACGTCGACGTTATTTTGCATTCTAAGCAAATGGAGTTCATTGCCGACAACGTTTGGCTGAAGATGGAATCTCGGGATTTACTCATGTTTATGTTACCCTTGCGTATGCGGCCTAAACTAAGTTCAGTTGGGTGTTTCGTCCGCTTTTTTTACTCGAGACAAAAGTAGTAAGACGATTTTCGGGAATGTTCCACTTTCATCGTGTCTCATTTCATATCTTTCTCCTAAGAATTCCCATCATTGATGTCACTATTGAAAGTACTTGGAATTATCAATGCATGAGCACCATGAATATGAACAATTGATTACGTTTATTTGACATACAACCAGAAGATACGAAAGAGAACACAAAAATGTTGTTGCGAGCAAAACGAGGCCAAAATATTTGATAGATGGTTCTCCAAATATCAGACATAAATGTGGACTAGTCTTTTTTATATTTTTGATGGTTTTGGCGAAACTAATGATTGGCAAATAGGGTCAGCATATCCCTTTCCGAACACCTGATGTTTCATGGGATGTCTTGAAAAATCTTGTTGAAGTTTAGAGGTCTCCATTGGCTCTCCCGTTGAGATGATAGACATACTTGCGTGAGCTGCATAAAGTTTAAATTGGGGTTTCCTTTTTCTTTGGTTATTTATTGAACATACTGACTGGGGAGTCGTTCGATTCGAAAGCATCGAGGACTCGCGCAAATGGAACGTGGAACGCGGAACGCAGTAGGCGACAAGTGATCCGTTCCTGTCTGTGTCGGAATTGATACTATCCAATATCGCCTATCACCTCTTTTATAATGAAGATGGACATGTTCTGCCGGTTTACCTCTGTACACACACTCCTGTTACGACTATGCCGAGGAGGATGTACGACGATTGTGACTGCATTGTGTATTTGATGCTACTCGAGGCCTCGTCCCTGGCCATGCACGAGTCCATGATGCTTCAGAATCATTTGGCTTTTTTCTCCGATCTGGACTGTTTCGAGGCTTAGAGATGTAGTCTTCGTCCTCAACAGTTCAACGAGACGATATTTCCCGTTTAAGAGGCCAAAGCCTCGCGCCTGTAAGTTCGCCCGTGGTCCCTCAGTTCGTTAGGAGTCGTTCCCATGAAGGTAAGGAGGGTAAGCGGGAAGAAGGCGTTTGAGGACACAAGTTGAGGTTCGGGGCGAAGAGGATAAGCAGAAGAGGAGGACGATGATATGACGGTATGAAGAGAGGACTGGAGGACGGAGAAAGGGAACAGAAGACGAAACTACTGGATGGCGAAGAGGAGAAGAAGAAGGCGGCGAGCAAATGAACCTCAGTAGACTCCGGGAGGACACGAGCTGAGGCCATGAGTGAAATGTTAGCCACGATTCACGTTTGCTCCTCTTTAATTTCGGTGTCGATATGCACGTATTTAGAATCGTTGTGAAGTGAGGTGTGGTATTCTGTGTTCACCACCATGGGTTTTTTCCTCCGTCCGGAGTGGTGTCCGTCCCTGGTGAAAGCATGCAAGCATGTGGATGACTCCGAGAAGGTCAAATGTGCCACTGGTTTCAAGTGAATAGAGAATCCAACAGAAAAATATGTATCTGACATCGAAACAGTTGGTGGCAGTTCCCTCTCCGTCGCTCCGACTAAGTTCGTGTTTATCCAAGAATAGATCTGAGTGATTGTCCATCACCCGAGCGAGATTGTCAATGCTTCAAAATGTCATCTGAACCCTCCCTGGCCCAAGAAAGACGCAACAGTGGGCTTGAAGGCTTGTCATCCGCCTCTAATACCCCGCCCCCTGGTTGTGAGGGCGAAATTGGTTCCTCGAGCTCGAGAAAACCACCCAAAAGCCGACGGAAGATCTCGATGCCATGGTTTCGTCAATCCTCGTTTGGAATGAGTCTGGCTCGCCTTCGCCTTCCTAAGCAACACACCATAGCCACTCCTGACGAAGCGGGAAACTCCCCGAAAAAGGTCGAAGGCAGCGACTCAAATCAAGATTTGAGAGACAAACTCGTGAGTCTAATTGACTCCTTGTACAATACATACGCATATTGGTATCTGGGGTATCAGAGGGCCTCGTTTCTTTGTCAATTAGATGAACCTAAAGAAAAGAGAGAGGAAGAAAAAAAGGGAGCCCTAAGTTGTTTGTCGTTTGCTGTTCTTGTCATGTCGGAATATCATTTGGAAATCGTTCCAGAAAAAGCATTCTCTGATGAGTTGTGATTTTTTTCTGTCTAATGGAAAATAACGCGAGTGTTGTACCATGATGAGGTGATCTAGAGCTTGATTATGTAGGCCAACTGCTGTATCTAGTTGAACAAGCCTGATGGCATCTAGTTTTAGGGAATTTTCATCCCACTCCTTACTCAAAGCCGTGAATTTTCTCAAGGAAAGAATCCACGCATGAAAATCCAACTTTTCTAATCGTTTCTATGTTACAAACATTAAGGGGATCAATTGAGCTCGCATGGAAACTCCATGTTTAATCGAGCATTTAGTTTCTTCGCCAAGACTTTTTGGACAAATAAAGCTGGATGTTTCGAAATCGTTCATTCCAACTTTGTTTCTTTCACCTCTGTTTCCCTTCTTTCCAATTTTGCATTTGCTCTTAAGAACCCTTAGGACCATAATGCAGCACCAAGATTTTTGAGGTCATCCTCTGTGTACCATGTTGCACTGAGTCAGAAAAGATCAACTCCAAAAGGTGGCCTTTGCGACTATTTCCACCCGGATGGAATTTCCTTTTCGCGTTGGGAGCTCTCTGGAATGGCACGAGGGATTTGGCGGAAAACATACAATATTTGATCGAATGGTCTCTCTGAAAGTATTTGAGAGCACGCCACTCCCACCGTTGTGGTAGGATGGCATAGCACAAGCGTAACTTTTTGGGCCAAGTTTTGTGCAAACATACTCACTCTTTTTGATTGGCTTATTGGACCTCCTTCATAAAACCCATTTAAACCTTCCCCCAGCCCTTCAGTTCAAAGAGAAGACAATGTGAAACAGCCGCACAACACTTCACCGTCTTCAATTTAGGGAAAACTGTTCACATTTTGAAAAATGTATGCTTAGAGGTACATCTTTACAAAGAAAGAACATTCAAGACAACAAATGATGCATTTGAAAGGCATCTTCTCTTTGTTTAGGCGGCTATCCAAAACCACACTCAGTTTTACTTTGATGCAGATGTCTCCTTGCAGGCTTGAACGTGATAACAGGCCAATTCCTTGATTGATCTCCATTGAGTTTTTAAACCTGTTTTCTAATTGAGATTGACCACGAATTATAGAGATGAATTAGTGCGAACTCTGTCGAGCAAATTTGTTATTGTGATTAATATCGTAGACTTCGATAGCAATTGGTTTAATCAATGGATGTTTTCATCAAGCATGTGCACCTTAAAGTGAGAAGGTGCACTTCCCGAGAAAAAAGCTCATTACCAAAGGATCTCTTTTCTTATTTTCTGGGAAATAAAAAAACATTGGCGAGATCGTTTTCTGAGATCGTTTACAAAGCTAGACAAGAACCATTGTCCTTTACTGAAACTAATCAAATCAGCCAAATGATAAGGATGACCCCTTTTTTAGATTAGTCTTGTATTTGACTGCCCTGGTCGACCCATTAATTAGTTGGAGCAACTCTTCGCCCATAAGTACAAATGTGTGTGGCATGTTACTGAGGGAACATTCTTTCACATGAGAAAACCTTTGGAGCAGTCCATTCCCACGACCTCCTGAACTCTCTTTTACCTTGGACAAGTGAAAAACGAACTCGCATTTCGCACTCCAAATATAATCAGCTTCTACATATACACTGTTTTTAGATGGCCAAGTCTTGTCGCTTTTGTCTCATTGATCGTTCTCTTTCCAGCATGGCTGTGATAGTTCCACGTGGGTGATATCAGACTTTAATGCCATTGGTCCCAATCAAATCTCATTGACTCGTGGTCTTCAAGTCGAAGTTTTAGAACATTCCAATGCCGCCACTGGCTTCGTTTTGGTCCGACTGATCTCTCAAACTCCCTCATCCTCAAATATGGCGGGTACCGCTCTAAACCAAGGGCTGGTCCCTATCTCGTGTCTGAAGTGGCCTCCACATAAAATAAGAACCGATTCTGACCACACGCAAGGTAAGTGAAAGCCGTTTTATCCCATGCCATAAGTACATCATCTATTGATTGTAAGATTTCAAGCCGATCGTGTTATCGTGTTCCTCTCGACTTTTGGCCTTTTCGCCGAGATATGGTATTATTGGATGGCTTCTGTTATCGTGATTTCGTGTAAGGAGGGACCAATTCTCTCATCTGTGGCAAATCAGATTGTTCCATAGATGATCAGCATATCATTTGGAACAGGTCTAGCATGAAGAAACTACAAATTCAGAATTTTTTAAAATCTCCGATATCCTCATGTATTTTAATTGGATTGTAATATGATTGTTCGGGTTTGTTCGGGTTTTGATTATCCCCAATATCGGAAAAACTCAATATCCCCTTGGACAGTATGGCTTAAGCGAGAGTCATCCCATTTTCGAGCCCAAAACATTCATACAACATTTCATTTGGTTCAGAAAGATGGCTCTGTTGTAACCGGCCTAAAACTGTTGGGCCTTGAGAGGAGGCGCCCTCTTACGCTCAATTACGCGTGTTCCGCTCTGTAACCAACCTCAAATCTGGGAACGCAGCTCAAAGATCCGTTCCAAAAATTATGAGAGACGCGCACGAATATTTCTGGACAGAAGAGGCATTTCTTCTCGTTTAATGCCACGATTTAGTTGGTCTGTCTTGACAATCATTAAACGAAAACTATCGTGTCCCCGATATTGATGCCTGTGCTCATAAGTTTTAAAGAGCACATCACCATAAGGCATGTGATGTCTTTGTGCTCCCGCTCTCAATCACACGCTAACTGGATGGATCGACCTCTGCGTACGAGCGTCCATACGAATCAGTAGTGCTCACTGTTGTAGCCTTCCCCGCATGCAAGTAGGGCTTTACTACTCGTACGCTGCTCGTAGCCATCTTTTGGTGGAACTACACAGACTTCGTTGTTCGTTCCTCTCGGTTCCTCTTCTTGAGGAACAACCGGAGAGACACTAATATTGATGGAGCCAATAGTAGAGAGAAGACATTTGTTCCAAGTTCCTCCCGTCGTCGTGGCACGTTGTGCATATTACTACTCGTACAACGTCTCACGACCTCCAAGAGCGGGCGAGAAAGGGAAGAAGAAGAGGCTGAACTTCCTCCTCGTACATGAAGTAGGCTTCGGGTGAGACACTGGAATGCAGTACTAGCAATACTACTAGTACTGCTTGAACTACTAGCTCTTATGGGGAAGAGAGGGAGGAAGAGCAGAATGGGCATGCCGACCATGCATCCAACCTTTCTTCAAGGGCAGGGACGCTCCTCTCAAGGTCAGGTGCTACGAATGCTTTCCTCATCAACAACCCTCAAAACCGGGGAGAAACGAAAAATGGGTGGTCGTAGCTATTGTTGTTAGCATATGCCAAGATGGGAAATGATTTGATTCGAGCTTTGGATACCGGAAGCTAATACGATTTCTTCCAGAGGGAGCAGATATTACGCACTTTATTTGTTGCCCTTTGACATTCAGTCTAATATGAAGATGCCTTGTTGCGAAAGATATTCGAAGCATTGCTCTATTGCTCTGTCCTCGATAAACCTCAACGTTTAGCGTGCAGAGATGATGTTAATGTAAGTCTTCTTCTGCTCTTTTTATCATTATCATTCTGATTTCAATTCTATGCAAGGCATAGAACTACTGAACGTGTAGTTCCTCGAATGGTACCGTAGTCCATGTTCTTGCTCTTGGCGACGCGACGTGCGCCTCGACCATCTTCCACGAGATATGTTTTCTTCTCGTTTCTAAGCCAAAAAGACCTTGCCGGATGTTCAAGTGGAGAGACCGAGAGAGCACTTTGTGACACCTCGCCCGCTTCCTGGCTTGCTTCTTGGCTTGCTCCCTCCGATCCTGGTGCCAACTTGCCAAGGCCTAGCCCGCCTAGCTAGGATCCGTTTTTTCTTCGTCTGTGTTCTTCCCTTATACGAAAGAAGACAGCTACTACTGTAGTAGGGATCCTAGCCGTCGCGTCGCTTGGCCTTGCAAAGGCCCAAGTGCACTGACTCGATTCTTGTGCATGTGCTTGTTCCCTTCCTTCGGTGTGGCGTGTTGTTCCTCAAAGTGAGAAGTGAGCACGTTGGGTCTGTCCCTCGCTCACCAGTACACCACTATGTGGCCCTTGCGGCAAGTCAGTACGAGGGTTCTGTCAGCTCGCTCCCAAGGGTGAGTGGACCACTGTCTGCAGATTGCTACCACAAGGTCCAATTCTCAGGCTCTCTCTGGAACGCGACAAGCATTTTAGCTTTGGAAGTTGTCGTCGTCGCCGACGACGCTGGATGACGAGTATTCAGCCGTGTTCGCGTGTGCTTGTTCCACCGAGTTTTGGGTCAGTTTTCCAAGGGCTAAACAGATTGAAAAAAAGTTGATGCTGGAAACAAAAGGTCGGCTCAGCATCAAAACATTGCACCCTTCGCATTGCTCAATTGTGACAACCACTCAGCTCAGGTAGGATGATTGTCTTTGGAACATTTCCATCTTGTCATTTGGCTTCCATCGAAGTGATTGTTCAGCAAATGGTTTACATCTGATAGGGATAAATTGTAGGCAGTGCAATGGAATGTAGCCAATCCTGGTGGATTTGGGGTTTAATGGTTGATTGGATATTTGGATATTTTGCCACCAAAGTGATCGTATTAGAACAATCTGTGATGCGTGTAATATTTTGCAGGATGCGGTTTGACTATTTAAAAATGTCTGAAACAATTGGTCATTTACCGAACGTGATTGAAACACAAAGGAATGGCATAAGGCAATCTTTAGAGCAAGCTTTATTCAAATTCGGGATTGATTTAGCAAATTGATTTTGCCTTCATCATCAACCATCTGCCCATCTCAATTAGTTTGACACAAAAGTGTTTAGTATGCCATTAAGATTGTGCAGCTGGAGTTGTCTCAAGCTCTATGGCCTTTTGATGCTTTTTCAATAATGGAGAAATTGATTACTCTTGCCTTCTAAATCGTGTAATAAATAGTTACGGATAAAATGATAAGACTTTCTTTGATTCTGAGAGCTCTTGAACAGCGTCTAGCAATCGTTCAGTTTTGAAAACTCTCTTGACAATGCAAGATCGACTTTGTTCAATTATAAAATCGCCCTTCAATTGGTTGTTGGCTCTGTGCAATGAACAATGTACCAGATATTCCATTAACGGTGAACCATGTGTCACACATCGTTGCCCACTGTGGTGTTTTTGTGGTAAGCTTGGGAGGGGGCGAAAATGAGGTGATATAAGCATTTTCATATTATACATATTATAGCATTTATTAACTTTTTTATTCGTTCATAACTTCTAACTTTTTTTCATTTCTGTTCTTGAACAGTCTGTTAAATCCCACGAGGGTATTGGGTTCTAGAATCTATCACCGCCCAGCGTTATTCCAAAATTTTGTGTGAGGATTCGAATCATACACAGATGTCCATTATTATATGATCGGTCGTTCATTTTGTTATTGGTGGAAAGCAGCCCCAAAATCAAATTTGTTCCCAAGGAGTGCTTGTTAATGCCTTTGATAGTATAGCGAGTTAGTCCCAAGGCCACATGCAGGAGCTGATAAGAAATACTAGGTTTCAATCAATCCTGTAAAAAATGAGCTAGGCCGTCAATCATTTATTCGACCCAATATTAAACAACTACGTAAAGTTATTGGAAAATGACCTTTGTAATCTGGCAATAGCCTTTTTTTCATCTCTTATGGAATTAGATTCCAAGATTGAGAGTACGATGAAAGAATAATTATTCTCACAACCATATCCTACGCCACTGATTTCAAAGCCATATAATTACAAATTCAATATGTCAATGATCCAATTGATGATTGACTTGCCTAATATTTATTGGACAATAAGGCTTTGGTCACTGACCGACAAATTGAACATTAGTTTCTCACTAGTTAGTAACATAAAGATTCGTTTTCTGCTTTTCATCAAACCACCATCTCGAGCTTTGACATTTCTTCTCGAGGAAAGAGACTCTTGTCCCCACTTCAAAGTGTGAAGATAATTGTACTTCACCTCTACCGTATTGAAACTTCTTGATTCCGCTGCCCAGTGGGGGCAGATAACTCGTACCTGAACTCTTGTGAAGAGAACTTGACTGGATAGAGATGACCACGGAGCACCATCATTTATTTTTACAGGGTGGCCGGAAATATATACAATACGTTACATTGGTATTTAAGGACAAAGTCCGATATAAATGGCAATTTCACTGACACTATCACAGCCTCTAGATTACAACAATCATGATCGGGAGGACAGCAGGCTAATTTATGCTCACTACCATGACTTCCTTACTTTTCCCACGCAGAAGTGATATGAGGTGGTTTTGCGAAATTCGCTCCCGTCGCTTTGATAGTGGAAAATGCGTAAAATTTATTTCTAGAAAACCTTGACAGATGGCTAAAGTTGAGATATTTACTCGTGATTTTTTAATTATTTTTGTTTGAGTTTTAACGGGCTCGTCTAACAACTACAAGGAACGTAATTCCTGATACTATTGATATGAAAGGTTATAATTCGTCCATTTTTTGCCTTTTAATCCTTACATAATATTTGGTCTGCCAACAAATTTATGTTAGTAGACCGAGCTAGCCTTTGAATGTAAAGTTGATTTGAATATCTTTTTAAAAAATTCTTCAAATCTTACTTAAAAGAGGCTTTAATTGAAATGTTTTATCGATTCGTTTTTCGATGGGAAAGGTAAACTTGTCGCTATTTCTGACCGCCTTGTATAACTCGGAACATACTTTAAGGACATGCCATTCAAGCAACCACTTGTCACGGAGAGCACGAGATATGGACACATTTCGAAAGGCTCAAGTGGGAGTTGCAAATGATTAGCTGTTGTTGTTTTAGCTGTTCTACTCCAACCTTGCCATTCTCATAGGAATGCCGATGCTGGCATTTGATATTGAAGAAGCCGTTGTGAAACGGACAAAAATCTGACGACCGACATGTTTCCTATCCATTGTATTGTTCATCATGTCGTCTTCTTGACCCTGTCAGGACAATAACGGGGCGGTAACCCGGGGACGAAATTGGCTTGAAAGATGATGCCCAAATGGTCGGTTAGTCTGCTTCAAGTAGAACTTTGGCAGGATATTTCGACCAAACCTCGTAGATTCGAGAACACCGAGGCAACTCACTCGGGTGCTTGGACGAATTACTTGCTGCCTTGTTTTTTTGATAGTGTTGGTGAACAAGTGTATTGGTTAGCTGTGCCCTTCGAACGTAGACCATTTGAGGGCAGGATATAGGTATTGGTCTGCCACCAGCATGGATCTTCTATGCACCACTACTACTACCACCACCACCACCAGTACCACTGCCACTACGTCCATTACTATGCTATGCCCCGTCGAGAAGTGCTACACTGACTTTTCGTGCCGTCTTTGTTGGACTCTCAATCTGATGTGGATACGCTGGCAATGGGCAATGGGCCTCCTTCTATCTTCGCTCGTGAATGCGTCATAGCTCGGGTTTTTGGGCACTTGATAGGGGAGGAATAGAATATGGCCAGGAGGAGAAGGGGAGGGCATCAGATGCCCTTAATGTGGAAGTAGTCAGCAGTGGAGGTTGCCATCAGCACTTGATCTGAAGGAATCTGTCGACGAGTTATTCTTCCTTGTTTGGTCTTGCTCAGTATCAAGTTTTTCAAGCTCGGGAACAACTTGGTAACCAAACCATAATTCTTGCTCAAATGTTCTGCCTTCTCCGAATTAGCTTCGAGATGTTAGGTTTCTCAGTGTATCTGTCAAAATAGAGAGAAACCAGTGCCGTGTTGCCTTCTTGTGCCAAACGTCTGTATGTGTAAGTGACGGTGATATCCACAGGGCATTGAAGTGCCGAGAGTGAGTTTTAAAACACACCTCTGTTGCGGTTTTAAGTGCATGCACTCATCGTTTTCAGTGCTTGAAGGATCGTCGATCCTCTTTTCAATTGCCGCGATCGACTCATGATTTTGATTCATTGCCAGTGCGAACAGGCCTCATTTCAAACGACAGAATCTCTGTAATGCAGCAATTATGAACAGAGAAGGCATTGGCTTCGCTCGAGTTGGGCAGTGGCCGAAGGCCTTGCTTGTTGTGACTGAAATCGTGGGCCTTTGCACTGCTTTGCTGTTAGTGCCTTTGTGAAGTAGGAGCGCGGCTGGAGCTTGCCTCATATGGATCGAGCTGGATGATGATGATGATGATGATGATCATAATGATGATGTTGGAGAAGCAGAAAAAGAGCTGCACAACTCCACGAAAACAACATTGAAAGCAGTTGTCAGTTGTAGTTGTTGGCCCCAAACCTACATTCGGCGTTCGTACAGCGCGAGACTAGAATTGCAATTGTTCCAGTGCCAAAGAGAACACGGCTCATTGAAGCTACGGTTCTACGAGTTCCCCACGACCACCATCACTTGCAACATCACCACTGCGACGACGTTCTTCTGATAAAGAAGTGACTACAAGTGTTTAGTAGTAAATTATCTCTTAATGGAATCATGAATCTAGGATAGGAGTCTTTCGTGTCTCCCGTGTTGCTCTGCGTACTTGGGCGAGGATCCTAGAACGGGACATAATGCGATTTGAACCCTATGCGATAAACGATGATCGAGCCCGTGTTTCCCCGGAGTCTCCTGAAAGTATGATCCCGACGGTCCTGTTCTGAAGTATTTCTCACTCGGAACTCACAATGGACAGGAGGAAATCCAGTTTTAGTTTGTTCGATCGCCGTCGATCTTCAGGTGGTTATGTGTTTGGACGCATTCGCCGAAGTTCCTCTTCGGTTGAGAACCGTAATGTGGAAAAAGCCCGTAGGGCACCAAGATGCTCTTCAGCTCAATTGCCCATTAAAGGTGGCGATGACCTTCCAACGGTCGATGGTAAACCTCCCAAACCCGAGCGTTGGCGTCTGTTGGCCAGAAAAGTTCTTGGTAATGTCAGTGAAGAGGATAGAACTGCTCGAGGTATTCATGGACTAATAACGTAACCCGTGCGCCACACTAACCCATGATAAAGATTTCTCTTCCAGCTCAAAGACATGTTCTCACATGTTCCATTGGTCCTAAGACTTCAGGTTAATACGAAGAAAATTTCAAATGTTTCTCTATTCATTCTAGATACTCAAAGCGGAGAGGATCCGAACCATCCTTTACCGAACGTTCAAAACGCCACTGGGCCATCCTCTCCTGTTAATAAAAGGAAAGGATTTAGTGGGTAAGCATCTCTTAAGTCAATGACCTCATGCTCCTCAAGATGGAAACCTTCCATTGCAATTTCGGTCTTCCTTTAGGAAATGGCTACCAAATATTCGGAAGTTGTCCCAGGGAAAACTGGACAAGTCAACAACTGCTGTAGAAATTATCACCGGCAATCGAGGGGCGCAGCAACAATCCAACAATACTGCTGGGTCCGGATTGCACAAGCAACTCTCAAAAAATAAGCTCAAAGTAAGACACCAGCTCTTTTTCCGTTTATTAACTTTCTCCCCAACATTAATTCGATTTTTCCGGGGTCGGATATCTTGTCTCTGTGAGCTCGCTCTTAATTTACCGTACTCTTGATATGAATTGCCAAGAGCACCATTAGTTTGTCACTGATGTAATATTGTGGCCGTAAGCTGAACTATCATAGAGGAGTCATCATTGACGGTTGCGTGCTCGAATGGGGAGTGGCGGTTCTTAGTATGAAATCACCACAAGCAGACCGTGTCTTATCGGTAGATTGAGTTTCATTCTCCTCTTGTATCTTAGACCAAAAGTTAGAGAACGATGGAGTTGTTTCATTCTTGTCTCGCATTAAGTAGTAGAGTAGTAATGGCCTAGTTGGATGGAATTAGGACTTGAATCACTGTCGCTGATAAATGGTTGGAATCGCCTCGAGCTTTGAATTTGCTTCGATCTAGGGCTTTGAGTATCTAGTTTCGCACAGAAGATCTACGATGAACAATGGTAGACCGCGATAACTGGAGAGGCAAGTCGGTCTTCCAGATTTCTATGAGGGTCTTCTAGCAAGAAACAGGGCGGTGTTCTTTTGGAAGCCCATAAATGCTAAGAAGCTCCTCAAAAAAAAAAGGAAATGTCTTCACCATCTTTCGGTATTGCCAAGGTTATACGTATCTACTGTCTTGTTCCTAGTGTCCAAGCTCAATCTTCAAGGTGAGAACGAGGAGTTTGATGAGGATTTTTCTCTAATCTCTTTTGACACCAGCAAGTTATGACCATTCATCTGCCTGAACTCCTGGGACTTTGGCGTAGGGGCAAAAAAACCCGGGTGATGTGAGATCTGGCTGGTATTGTGTTGGATTCAGGATCTTGCTCAGTACCTAAACTTCCCTCCAAGTTCATACAGGTTCTCTCTGTACATATGTACATCCATCCCACATGTGTACGTACACCCGCGCTCTCCCTCACTTATAGACCCAAAATGAGAGGCCCAGGCTGGCTCCGAAGCAATTCAATGAGACATTAGGGACGAGTCTTGTGTCTGCTGCGAGAGTGTGTGCGTATCAATATGGCACTTTGGTTACCGGAATTGTGTACAGAGGGTTACAGTTACTCTTTGTATCGTACCCTCGGCGAGGATAGGTCAACAATGAGAATTGACTCTCGGATCATGTTTACCCAAATGATGATCCTCATTGAATAGTTGTCCACAATGTGGAAATTCTATCAGCCTCATAAAGGCTCTTGAGGGTCAAAAGTGGATAATTTGTTGCTCTTGTTGTGGAATTGACTAACGTGCCAGCTCAATTTTGGCTCATTTGTAACGTTCTTTATAAAAGATTGATCTTGACTCTGGAGGAGTGAGTGCTCGACCCAGACTTGGGACACGGAGAACATTGTCGAAGTTACCGTAGGTGACGGGCGTAATAGCGGCAGGTGAAGGAAGATCAACTCCTCTCTCTCACCGCATATGCAAAGTGGCCCGGGACTCCATCGGATTCCTCGTGTTCTTCCTTGGCTACTTCCACCACTTCTACCACTTCTATTGCTCCTCCTGCTCCTGCTCCTCCTCCTCCGCCTCATCTGACTTGTTGTGCAGTATTGTCGATACCTACGTACTCTAAAGCCCAGTTGAGTGCATAGTACACACTCCGACAAGTATGCAGATGAGCCGTTCATGGAGATAGATCGGGATGATATTCCCAGCCTCAGACTTACTTGCAGTTGACCCATGATCGAAGTGAGAAGTGTCGCTGGACAAGGAAAAGGGGCAAGGTGGACTGCCGGACTTTCCTGAGTGAGGAAGAGTGCCCAATCTTAGTTAGGAGGGGTACCGATTCGAAGCCTCTACCTCACACACTAGTGGGATAAAGGTTCCGGATCAACAAGGAAACACTCGCTTGCTCCAAGTGATCCCGCTTACAATCAATTGAATTGTGAGGTGTCTTGTGTGTAACTTAGTGAGATACAGTGGCGTGATTGCGAGCCCAGCAGGCGACAATTATTCGCTTGACCTCATGGCCTCTCGTAATTGGATTTCGAATTTGAAAGATAATTCAGTGTGCGGTGGTATACCTTCTGTCTGAAGTGGAACAGAGCAGAGGCAGTTTTTTCCTCTTTGTTCAGTGGCGGTGGGAAGTGGATGTGTTCATCCCAAGCACTGATATTTATTGTTAGCATACGTGAGCGTGAGGATCGCGCCATAAAAGTCCATTCAATCATGCTCATAGTTCTATGTTTGCCACCTGCTGTGTGTGGAAATCAAACATGGAGATAGGAAATGATGAGGATTGGTTCTTGGCTGAGATGGAATGGCAATTTCCTATTCCTTGTTCTTTTTGCACCTACAAAACGATCAGGTCTCGGTAGAAAAGCACCGACCCACGTGAGACGTACGCGTACCTTCAAAAAGCACTAGTGCGACTCCATATAGAGAGTGCTTTTCCAATGTGTTGGATGTATGTAGTATTACTGCGGGTTTTACTGTTGACTGTCAAGAACAAGGAAGGCAAGTAAGGACGCCGTGGTCGTGATGTGCACATGGACGTACATTCTGTGTTTTACGTAGTATACTTGGGGACCAGTGTAGTACTACTACCTAGCGAGTACTCCTTCCACCAATCGTTGCTCCCTGGAATTGCGGCTGCCGTTGCACCTCCTCGTCCTCTTTGTCGTCCTCGTCCTCCCTCGTCCTCCTTCGTCCTCCCTTACCTCCTCTCCTCGTCGTATTTCGTTCTCGTCTTCTGGCTTCTGTTCGTGGTGCGTTTGTCCTTGTACCCCACAGCCTTCTTCGTTCCACCATCTCCCAGGAACAACTCGACGTAGTTGCTGAGCGTTCTTTGAAGAAAAATAGGAAGGAGACTGACAACGCCGACAAGAGGAACCAAGGAGAAGAAGAAGAAGAAGAAGAAGAAGAGGTTACTTAAGAGAAAGGCATTCTTCTCTGCTTGGACTTTTGTCGCTTATATGTGTCTTCCTCCAACACACATATAATGCTTTTCTTTGACTCATCTCGCGTGTCTCCATCCATCCAGCTTGTGCATTGATGTGATTGCTGCTCTCGGTATTCACGGCTTGTTCCCCTTCGCCTTCCTAAGCACCAAACGACAACGAGGATGAGGAGGAAAAAGACGGTGGCTTCATGTCCTCGACGTGAAATAATCGCTCGTGTTTGTGCTCCACGCCGCCTGAGTGGAGGACAGTAGCCTCCCTCCACGGGGCGAGGGTCGGAGATCGGTATGATCATTCAGAACCGCCTTGAACTTCTCCTCATCCTATCGCTCTCCTTCCTCGAAAACTCACCTATTGTAGTCTGAAGCAGTATTGTTCAAATCAGGAGTGAAGACGTTGCAAGAAAGTCGAGATCCAGTGCTGTGCCTGCCCCTCTCCTTCGTCCTCGTCTACTTGTTCTTAATCATCATAATCATCAGTCGAGGATTCAGATGATAACGAAAATTACTCCCAGTTTGATAGACTTCGGTCAATGGATCCTAGACGAAAGAATGCAACGCGTTTGCTGATTTGGTGACTCCCAGTGTCAATTTGGCAAAATTGCAGTGTCGCACAAGTGATAACTACCAGAAATGATCCACATTTGTGCCTGAACATTTTTGAGAAAAACGTGTCCAAATGCTTGTAACAATGTCTCAAGAGCGGAGGCGGTTCAGTTCGAGTGGCTCGGGCAAGTCCATGGCCATGGGCCTCAAACGAAAAGGCAGTGAGAAGACTCAAAGCAAGAAATCATCCACCCTGAGCGTTGGCTTGGCGTCTATCAATTCAGCCATGATCAACATGGTTGTCGACGTGAATAACAAGACTTCTGACCAAGCAGTTGGGAGCACTAGCTCTCCTCGGGGCGTTGAAACTGTCGCGAGTGGTGGGCGGGCACCTTCAGTCAAGGTAGTTTGCTTGTGCCATTCAACAGGCCCAGATTATTCAAAGATCTTTTGTCAAGATCAACAACATCCATCCTTTACCTGCCCGTCAGAGAGGGTTGTAAATTAATCACATGTGGAGCTCGATTTTTATGAGTAACTTGATTTAAGATGGAGCAGCACAATATCGATCGCTAGAAATCCAATTTCTAGAGATATTTCTGGGCGCATTTTCAAGAGCTTGGATTTGTATCTGCCATGTCTTACTCAAGAGAGGACCAGATCAAGTTCAGTTTGAGCATCGAATTACGGAGAGAGCACAAACAATGACAAGGCTTAATCCCTTGGCCGTCTTGACGTTTTGGATAAAGTTTGGTCTTGTTCTTGTGTATTCTCTTGACGCTGAATTCGAAGGTGTTCACCGTGTTCTTATTCTTTCCTGTTCTTTTCAGCCCGCCGCTCCCCAGAGTGATACCTCATCCCCGTCTGCCTCTGAGGGCGGGGTCGGGGCTATGGGCAACAAGCAGAGTCACTCAGAATCCGAAGATCCCTCAGCCGCTGTGGGTGCAGCAAGTGCCAACCTGAGGACCAAGCGTCTCACCCCTTCAATTGAAACAGACGACGGCGAGGACCCGCCCGTTGAGGTGCCACCCCCCATGCAGCCGATCTCAACTCTTTCCACAGCTGCCTCGGGGACCTCCAAGGTAGGATCTGTCCTAACTTATATGTATATCTTGCTTTGAATGATGGATTATTGTTACTTTCAACGAATCGTATCGTTTTCAGGACCTATCCACAGCCGACCAATTGCAATCTGCCACGGCTTCCCTGACGTTAGCACCTTCCCCCTTGGGAGGTGTGCCCATTGAGCCAACCAAGTCTCCCGCACCTCCCCCAGAGACAGATCCCGAAGTGATAGAAAAAATTACTGAGCAGAGACTTTACCGACTACAAGAGCTACTGGAATCCGAGAGGACCTATGTCGAGGATCTTGGCCAATGTGTCGAGTACATCAAATTCATGCGCCAAAACAAGGATAAGGAGGAACCTGAAATCTCCATGCCAGATGATCTCAAAGAGGGGAAAGATCGTATGATCTTTGGAAATATCGAGGCGATCCAAGAATGGCATCGAGAGTAAGCTAGAGAATTGAAGAAAAAAACACCACGGTTGGTGCTCAAATGTAACTAACTAATTGTCTCTTTGCTTTTCTTCTCCTCCTCCTCTTCCTCCTCCTCCTGATTCTTATGAACACCATCATCGCCGTCTTTAGTTTCTTTCTCAAGAATCTGGAAAACTGTATCAAAAACCCGGTCGATCTTGGCCACTTGTTCAAGAAATACGATCGAAAATTCCAAATGTATGTCGTCTATTGTCAGAATAAGCCCAAGTCAGAGTACATTGTTTCCGAACACATCGACACGTATTTTGAGGTGAGTTGGATTTGCATATTTCATGATTACACCTTTTTGTCTTTGTGGTTTACCACCAACATTCCGGAGGCTCTTTGAGTCTTTGTTTTTTGTCTTTTTGTTCAAAGGGCCTTTTCTGCCGCAGGAGGGAAAAAGAAATAAAATCTAAACCGTGTCTTTGATCTGCATCATCTCCTTTACCTCTTGGCTTACAGGAAATTCGGTTGAAGCTTGGCTTCAAGTTGAGACTGACGGATCTCCTTATCAAACCTATTCAGCGCCTTACCAAGTACCACATGTTGCTGGAGGCCATTCTCAAATACTCCCACCGAGCTGGACTGACCGAAGAGGCTACGGCCATTGCCAAGGCTTTCCATGTCATGACGGTCGTTCCTAATCAGGCTAATGACATGATGGACATTGGGCGTCTCCAAGGTTTTGAGGTAAAATTTGACCCTATTTTTCTCTACACTGACAGCCTTGAAATTAGTATTGATGTAAACGGCACTCTTTTCAAGGTGTGAACATAACTATCCCTCTTGATATTTGACCTTTAACTGACTGCACTCTAAACTAATAACACTTTGACCTGTTCAGTTTTTCGGTGTCTTCAAATTTATGGTAGCTATTGGAATGCAAAATTTTCGTATTTAGACATAATAATGTGATACCTGAATGGCGGCACACTACAGTTTGGTCTGCTAGATACATTTCTTGAAACTTAATGTCAAGAGCGTCAGAGACTTCCCATTGTCTTTTCATTAGGCTGATTCTAAGACGCATTACATGTTTTATTGTACGGTATATGCCGGTTGCCCATTCTCAGAAGCTATGGGAAGTTAATGCAAGTACTAAGAACGGTCCAATCATCGTGTCTACTTTTGGGTGATTAATGAACCCACTTTGAACGTGTTGAATTATGAATTACCTTTGCTTTGCTCTTTTTAGGGTAAAATTACAGCTCAAGGGAAACTTCTGTATCGGGGTCCACTCGTCTGTTTGGACAACTTCTCACAATCATCGCAAAATGGTCCGGCCAAAATGAAACCATTCACCGTGTTCCTGTTTGAGCAGATCATGATTTTCAGCGAGACAGTGGGCAAGAAAACTCAATTCACCAGTCCCGTCTACGTTTACAAAGCTCACTTTTTGGTAAGTTCAATGAGTGTAAACAAGATGCTTGCTTCTTTATAGAACCAAGTAACCAAATCAAATATGAAAGGCATTAAAAAAATGATTTTCATTTTGTTTTATTTATATATTTCCGTTTGAATTGTTTTCAAGAAGATAATACAATCCCGATTTTTTCGCCCAATCTGTTTGAGTTAGCTCAATGTACCCTGAAACCCCGAAACATCTAGTTTTGACCCAATACGTTTGATTGTTAAAATATGCTGGTTAAGAAAAATTCAAAAAGGAATGAAAATGATAAACGGATTCCTTTTAGCTATGTTATAAACTTCAAAAGTTGCGAGGCCCACAAACCAAACACATTTTTAAACCCAATTTTAGTGACCTTGTTTTGTTTCAAAGTAATTTGAACCTCCTCAATTTTTTGCAGAGGTACTAGATTGGTCATTACCTCAAAAGTCAATAGGCTGATCAATCCAAATCAAATGAGAAAAATACAAATTCTAAGTTTATTCAAATTTAATTTGTATCTGATTATCTGGTTTGGAGACACTATTTCAGGCGTGCAAATGGATCTTAGGTTTTTTTTTCTTGTCAAAAGCAGAATGTGAGTGGGACAAATGTGTTCAACCCTATTCCATTTTTCTGTTTGTTTTCCAGGTGAACAAAATGGCCTTGGATGAGAAGTCTGATGATGGTGATCCGGCCAAGTTTGTGATTCGCTCAAATGATCCTGCTCGGGATGAACTTCGAATTGTGTGCCAAGCTGAATCCGTAGAAGAACGTGAGAAATGGGTGGGCATAATGAAGAAACAGCTTCAGACTCAGATGGATTTCTTACGGGCACTCCAAGCCCCGATTGCCTACCACAGCAAGTTAGCCAAGGATTCGTAAGTACCTCGCGAAGATCATCCATCTCATCCATCTCCTCCATCTCCTCCTGCTCCTTTGACTCCACCACAACCAATCACAACACACTTGCCAACCTGGCTCGGGGTTCTCGGTGTTAATTCGGGCATTTGCGCTTCACTCTCCTATCATGTCATCGCTTTTGGTGGGCAGGTCTCCTTGGTGATGGAAAGTCAGCTTGGTGGTGGTGAACAAGAAGTACGCACACATACGCATAAACTCATCCATTCTACGTATTGATGCTCTTCGAGATGTCGTCGAAGGGCTCCTTTCAATAGCGACTTATGCTGTTTATGCTTCTACTGCTGCTACGACTACTTCAATAAGAACATCAGCAACTATTACTACTACTATCATAACTATTGCTGTCACTTATATGAGCAGTACGATTGCTTCGGTGGTGATGGAGCCTTTAACAAACTCACAAACAATGCTTTCTGCTCTCACCATCCCTGCTCGATTTGATGGTGTTGTGTCCTCTCCTTGCTCCTTCTTAGCTCTTAGGGTACTTTCTGCCATCTCCAACGACATCAGCAAGTACTTCTACGACAACTCTCCTAGTTTTTAGTTCAAGACCGCGCAACACTTCCTTGGTTGTCGTTGTTGTTGCTATTGTTGTCTTTCTTGCTCATATTTGAAACCAAGCAACCAAACACAAATCTTCAGGTTCTCTGACTCCTAACTGAGCTGAAGACCGTGATTTAGTCAAAAAGAAAAACCAATGCAAGAGAAATGAAACCAGTGCAAAACAAACTAACAAACAAAGAAATTGAGTCTAGTCACGTGTTTTGACGAAAATAACTGGACACTCGTACGCAAACATCTTCGATGACTACATACTATTACTACAACTACCACCACCACCACTACTACTACTACAACAACTACTACAACTACCATTACTATCACTATTATAACAACTCCTACTACTACTACTAATATTATTATTATGATTGTCATTATTATTTTTCTTATTACTACTACATCTACTTTAACTGCAACAACAACAGCTTACAAAAAATATATTCACGCTCATTGTGATATTTCCCCACTTTGTCGCTGATGCTCACGACGTTCACGCTCACAAAAAACACGAAAAAGATCGCCCCCTCTGATAATTTACGAAGGTTCCCAATCCTTCCACACCACCGCGCATTAAGATGCTGTAGACCACCAACCAACGACAAACTTGAACCACTCCACCTTTTCTTTGCATTTGGTGTAATTAAACCCCACCCCATTGCCTTTCTATTCCATTCGTACACATTTTGAGCCCCAATTCAAAATACTTTAGTGACGGTTTTTAACCGAACCCCAAAAGCGGAAGGGTGATATTTTCGACGGTACATATGAAGAAATTCGAAAGTCATTCAAATTTTTGAGTTGTCAGTGGAAAATAAGTTTTATAATCGATGCGTTTCTGCAGTTCAAAATTGGATGAATTACAA
>NC_081447.1:6168047-6178463 GCF_007210705.1 Tigriopus californicus | reverse complement strand
ATGCTTTACGGGTTCCTTATCTCTTTGCAATATAAACACGGAATAATGTGAAACTGGTGACTGGTTCTTTTTTCCTGGGTGCTTTGGTGTCTTTCCNCAAGAAAACGAAATTTGTCGCCAAGGCTTATGTTGCAGTTAAGCAAAATACGGTAGTGCTAAAATTAACAAAAATGGTTAAAAATCGAAAGCATTCCTCACAGTGAGCTCCAAGAGTTCCGATCAAAAAACCCGAACTTTTTTTTCCTGAGAAAAATCTGCAGTCTTTTCAGTCTTTTGTCTACAGAACAATCTTGTCTCACCCTGACTTATTTTCTCTTCTTCTTCACTTTTGATATCATGTCCATCAAAAGACGCTCTCTTGGAAGCCAATAATGGCATAAGTGGGGAACAAACCTTTTTTCTCCTCCGCTCCGACCTCATAAGATGTTGATAATTCGAGTAGGTGTTCAACAAAAGCGTACGTAAGCAGCAACAGTAGCGAAGATTTACAATCCCTCAGATGATGACGAGAGCGGTGAAGTTGATAATAATGGTAAAGAAATTAATGATGAAAAAATGATAATCGTGCGACACATTTGAGTTGTTCCTGCTATTATTATTATTTTTATCATTATTTCCATTATTAACATGGATCTTATTATTATGATTTTTACCGCTTTTTCCTTCTTCCCTGGAACGGTCGTTATATTCATTATCAAGCAAAACTATATTTCCTGGTTCTTTTCAAAGTACGAGTACCTCTACTAAGCCATATTGTTGGTGAATTATATTTTATTCATGAATTCTTATTTATAACAAAGTGTTTGTCATCATGTAAATATAGAACGCAGAAAATATATATCTGAATATGCTTTACGGGTTCCTTATCTCTTTGCAATATAAACACGGAATAATGTGAAACTGGTGACTGGTTCTTTTTTCCTGGGTGCTTTGGTGTCTTTCCTTGGCTTTTCTCTGATACCTAGTGGTGTCATACTGTAAGGTACTACTGAGAAAGGATATGATTCTACTCTTATGCTATTGGTGGCTCACTTGATCACTAATGTGCCCGAATTGGAACTGAAAACGGCCTTGTCCTTGTCCTCAAAACTAATCCCATTGGTGAAGGAGATCCCAACTTGTTTGTGGCCTGGACGGATGGAAACCAATTAACAAATACACGGAGAGGGACCTCACGTTTGCTTCGCAAGATCCCACCAAAAATAGACAAACAAACAGACACATGATGGAGGTTGTCCAAATTCCAGGGCTAGCGATGGACCTTGTTGGGATGTGATCGACGCATCCTCTTCCCTAAGCAAGCTCTCTTTGGAGTCCTCGCCAAGCCGATCACCCAAGGAAACACCTCCTTCTTTCCCACGATTTGAGAACGGGCACAAGAAAGACCGTAAATCCTCGCTTACCTCGACCATGCTAAGCAAGAAGAGCTTCTTGGAGGGCCTCAAGTTGAATAGCTTGGCTCGGCCGAGGACGAAGAGTGACGATTTCGCCGATGATAAAGGCCAATTTCGACCCATTGGTCTCTCCGCCGTGATTCGTGTTAATGAGCGGGATCATGACCACAGTGAAATAGCTTCACCCTCGTTATCTGTGATGTCTAATCCTAATCGTCGTGGGTCTCCTTTACCTTCCTGTCCCTCCCCTTCAATCTCGCCACCTTCATCTTATTTGGGTTTGCCACCAAGAGTTGACCAACAGCCAAAAAGTGTAAGTAGTTTGGCTTGAGGCAAAACTTTCTTTGACAATGTGGAGGAAATGAAATGTCAGACTTCCACAGGCCTCTCTACTTGTCGCCTCGAACTTTGTAGCACTATCCTTATTTGCGGTGAAGGCCTCTTGTCGCCCTTTTCACTGTCATTTTTTTGCTCCCAAAAGATTTTGATTCAGGCTCGCGAAGCCCGTTAGAAATATGTCTGGTGTTAAATAAAAGTCCGGTTCTTGTTTCTAGGATTCGAAGCCTAATCAAACCATAAGCATGGGAACAATTGTCAAGGCTGTGGTGGACTACCTCCCGGTGAATAATCAAGAGATTGGGGTTCATCGGGGTCAAATTCTTACTGTGATTCGCAGCGATGCAAACAAAGGCTATTTTGTGTCCAAAGACACCCTTCATGGTTGGGTTCCTTTTTATGTGATAGACTTGCTAAAAAAGTCGCCTCTCCCGGGATCGGGGAAAAGCTGCTCGACTTCCTTGTCCAATCCTGAAAAGTCTAAATTGGCCCCAAAGTTATCCCATTACTGCAACGACAGGGATAGCATTTTTACCGTGAAGAAATACGAAACTGCTGTACTTCCATGTGCCAGACCCTTCAATGTGACGTCAGTCCAATGGACCCGACCATCAACAACAGGAGAAGGTCCGAGTAAAACCTTGACGAACGGAGACAAGTATTCATTGTCAGATCGACCTCTGGAGAAGAACACCGAGCTGAAAATCTTCCATTGCGACTCGAGTGATCAAGGAGATTATCAGTGCTCTCAAATATTAGGTGATGGAGCAACCTTCACGTCCATTATCAGCCTTCAAGTTGAAGGTAAGATTTTCCCCTTGTGACCCTAGCTCATTCTAACTTTCTTTACTAGCCTTGCGAGTGTTTAATTATTGTAGATGTCCCAGAGCCAAAACAACCACAAGCACCCAGGATTCAAGACCTTCAAGATGACACGGCTGTTCTGACCTGGGATCTCAGTCCAAACTCCGGATTTGTGACTTCCGTGGAAGCTTGTCAATTGCGGTCCAATCAATGGCGTGTCGTCAAGAGCCAAATCCCGGATGGAGTTTGCATCGTTTCCGGTTTAATTCTCGGCGAGACGTATTGTTTTCGGATACAGCATCATTCGTTGGATCGCGTTGTTTGCAGCCCCAAGTCACCCCCTTCTCAACCTTTGGCCGTCCCATTTAAGGATGGGAGATTTCCTGGACAGGAGCTGAATCGGAACTTACGTGCTCCAAGCGCTGAATTAGACGAAACTTGGCAATTGGATTTTGAAAGAAAATTTATCGAACTCGAAGAACTCGGCCGAGGCAGGTACTCGGTGGTCAGGCGTTGTCAAGAGATCCAGACTGGGATGGAAATGGCTGTCAAGTTTGTGAATAGGAGCAAACGAGGTCGGGATCTGACTCGAGGGGAATATGACATCCTCTCGAAAATAAATCATAAACATGTGGTCGACGTGTGCGGGTTGTTTGTCACGACTCCGGGGAGTGATGCCATTGTAATGACTATGTAAGTTTTTCTTTGTCAACAACATGAGTTAATATGATTTCAACTTAATGTTGGGACCATTTTTGTTTAGGGTGAATGGCTATTCCCTGTTGGAATATTTTGGCTCCCTCGATAGTTACACGGAATTGACGGTGCGGCCCCAAATGGAACAACTTCTTCTGGCTCTCCAATACATCCATGCCAAGGGCATCGCTCATTTGGATCTCAAGCCAGAAAATGTCCTTTTTGACCACAGAACTAACAGTGTGAAGCTAATCGATTTCGGCAGTGCTAGAGAAATCCATTTTATCAATCCCAACGATCCTAAAACACCCTCGTTCAATCGAGGAGATACCGATTCCGACTTTGAATTCATGGCCCCAGAGCTCCTCAGCTCAAACAACTCCAAAGTGGCCGCCCATACCGACATGTGGAACTTTGGAGTTCTCATCTACGTGGCGTTGAGGTGGGCATTTTCTTGATCATTATACCCCCCGCCCTCGAGTCTCAAATAAATGAGTCTGTTTTCTTTTCAGCGGGGTGTCCCCGTTCTTGGACGACTCTCATCAAGAGACAATCAATAACATCTTGTCCGGGGATTTCAGTTTCCCAAGGGAGTATTTCCGACACATCTCAAGCGAGGCCTCGGATCTCATTGCTCGATTGCTTTGTGTCAAGCCGGCTCTCAGAGCTAGTGCCACCTACTGTTTGCAATCAGCTTGGATCAAGCGCGAATGGGGCCTGAAGAATGTGCGCATCTCCTCAGAGGGACTTAACAACTTCATTCGACGACGTAACAAGAAGTTCAATTCGGTCGAAACTAAGGACACGTATCCAACGGGAAAGCCAAAAGATGTCCGTCCTGACAGCCTGTACGGCAGAATTCCGCATACCTGACGACACCACAGCAGCATAATAATTCAAGAAAGATAGTTAACTTGTGATACCTACTAAGTACTAACTAGTCATAAAGGCATGTCTTACGTACTAAATTGCTGCGGTTTGTAAAGTTATTTTATTAGAGGGCTCCTCCTTCCACCCCTTATTAAGGAGGCGAGCGATTGAATTTCCCCTCTTATGATGGACAGCTCTCGCTTCATGAGCTTGACATCTTGGGTCAATCGGACCAATCGGTCATCTTGCCTTCTCCGATCGGATGTGGCTTGCAAGGACGATGCCGTGCTCTCGTGTTCACGGGCTAGAATCTTGAATGTGTTGGCCAGAATCCAAGGGGGAAGATCAAATCCCACTGGACGTTTCCGCCCTTTTCCGTCCAATACGTAAATCGTTGACTTTGATTGATTAGGATAAATGTAAACACATGTATCTCGTAGTTTCGAAGGTGCTTCGACATCGGTCCTCTGCTTAGCTTGTAAGTGGTTGAACAGACCGCTGTCCTTGAAACAACAAGGTAGAATCTTTGACACAAGTGAGAGCACATCTTCGATCATCTGAATCAAGAGCACAGTCATTTTCAGCCGATAAACACCGGCCGATTGGAATTGAGCTGTTATATTGCTGATGGCTAAACCGACCAAGAGGTTCATAATGATGATGGAGACTAGCAGTAGAAAGAGCACAAACATGATCTGAGTCGTGATCGGATATCTGATTTTCGAGTTCAGGAAAATGTCGCCAAAATTGAATTCCCCGACCATCATGGCCAACATGCACAGAATGGAACTCAAGGGATCCTCAAAATGCTCGTGGTGGTGGCCAAGGATGTGAAAGCAAAGACCGAAGGCCACTATTGTGCTTGTGTACAAGAATAAGAACTTCAGTAGATCCTTGGTGATCCCAGCAATCATGTTAATGTAGATCCCGGCGAATGGAAGTTTCCCAATGAGCAGAGTGAAATTGAACCAAGATGCGAATAACGAAAGTGCTGACAAGTGAACGGCCACATCAGTCGCTCCCATTGCGTGATAAAAGGCCAGAAATACCCCGCAGAGTGCAATCATGACCACCTCCACAAAGTTCTGTAGGGTTTGAGCGTAGAGTCTGAAGTTGTATACCAACAAGTACATATTCTTTATGATTAAGATGCACACGGCCACGTATGAAATGATGAGACACACAAATGAGGCCGTGGACCGAAATTCAGGGTCCATGGAGGCCATGACCGGTGAAAATTGCATGAACACCAAGGCCGTGAAAGTGAATAGAAACAGACAGTAGGCAAGCACGTAAAATCGGAAGTAGTTCTTCAAGAGGAGCCATTTCATGTGCAGAAAACTCTCATTCACCGGGTGCTTGAGGATATCTCTCTGATCAGCTTGGGCCACGTTCCGCAAGATCCCGATCTCGCCCTCTTCAGGATTGCGTAGATACTCTTGATAAAATAAATCGAAATCATACTTGACCTCCAGATCGATAGCACCTAGTGATTTTCCGTTGGACGTCAGATATTTTGACAGGATTTCGTTGCATCCCTCCGGCATCTTCTCCAACAAGAGGTTGAAAACGGTCATCCCTTTCGAGTCCCCTTCGAAAAGGCATATATTTGGGTCGGCTCCATTGTTCATTAATAGTGTAACCAATGGTACACTTGATGCATAATGGATGGGGGTCCCGTTGTCGCAGTTGGTCTTATTCACATCCACGTCATAATGAATCAGCTCCTGAGCGCAATCATAACTTCCCGCCAAAACAGCGGCGTGCAATGGCGTATTTCCTCCCTCATCTTGACACTCCAATGAGGCTCCACTTTTAATGAGCGCCTTCACGCACGGATGATGGCCTTTGAGAACGGCTAAATGAAGTGCAGTGTGTCTAAGTGCATTTACCAGGTTAACGTTCCCACCATATTGGATAACCATGGTCAATGGAGCCAGAGTACCAAACCAGCAACACGTGTGGAGTAGCGATTGTTGTGAGGGGGTAACCAGTTTCAAGACCGACGATCCGTATCGGATGAAATAGGCTAAAATCTGTTCCTGATCAAAGGCACAAGCAATGTGGAGACAAGAGAGGCCTTGAAACATGTCCAATTGCTCGCCCAAGGAGATACTAGAGCCACTGACAGGTTGATCTTGAGCCATCGCAATGGAAAACGTCTTGGGATTGATATTGTACCGATAGTTTAGAATCAAGTCAAAGCCATTAGATCCATAGAGAGAGGTGTAGGCGTCAACAATCTCTTCAACCTTTGGTAAATTACCTTCGATAATAGCGAGAGCAAGATCTTGCTGATTGCTTTTCTTTTTACCATCTTGTGAGGTGACGCTCACTTTTTTGCGCATTTGGTGGATATGTTTGGACGATTTTGGAACTCCATCCTCCGAATTTCGTCTTGGGTGTGGATTTACGGCAGATATTTTGCGAAGACGCATACCTTGAGTGATTTGAGTGCCAATAGGGCTCGAGGCTACATTGGTAACGTACTCCCACAAATGAGACTTCTTGAGGAGTGGGTGATCAGTCCGTTGGTCCTTGGCACTGACTATGGCCCCTTCCGTGTCACTCACATCTTTTTCTTCATTATCTGTTGTGGAAGAGATTTCCTCCACTTCGTCAATCGCAATAGTTATCTCCGACGAGTTATTACCATTTGATTCTTGAACGTCGTCATCATCGTCATCTAAAAACTGCTCGAGTTTAGTTGGGTCTGGGTCCATGGTTGACCTTCTAGACGTGCCACGTGATATTTCGATCTGTGACTCGATTCTGAAGGAATCCGAGTCGGAATCACCGTGATTTCCTGCAGCAAAACTTGGAAAAATAGATGGTGGATCCTCTGGAATTTGACTTCGACGATGGAAGATTTGCCTGGCTGAGCTAGGTAGTGAAGTATTCAATGCGGGAAGACTCAAAACTCGGTCGTAAGGTGTATCAGGAATTAATCGATGTCCATCTGATAAGCTTAAGATCTGGCTAACCTGATCCGTGGCGTCTTCGTTCTCGCTAGGCCGGAAGTCCATGAGAGCGACCAGAAGTATTGACTGGGCCAGTTTAACCACCACGACGACAATAATCTGTGGTGCTTCATAAAAGACGATCGTCGTCCCATAGAAAGCCCCCCAAAGAAATCGTTAAGGTTACACGTTTTGGGGAAAGCCGAGAGGTAAGAGAGATCCTCGGAAGAATATCATTATTTTCTCACTAGCTTTGAACGGTTTGTGAGAGTTTGGTTCTACCTGCTCATTTTATTCAAGTCGTTCAGGTCCTTAGGCAACGCATTATTGTACACCTAGAATATAGAAGGACGTAGACGGATGGTACTAGGTACTCACTTTTAGATTAATACCGTGAACCAGAGAGTGCACGAAGCTTTGGCCCCGACGTCATTTAAGGTTTGGGCACAATAATCCTAGGTACTTGAGTCATGCATAATTCATGCCGAAGCGAATAATGTCTCAGAAATTGGGGGTCGGGTAATTTTTTGTCAATTTATCAGAACACTCCCGTTTTTCTTCATGTGGGCATTATCATGACTTTATCATCATCAGATGTTTTCAATACTTATCCTTTTTGGCACAAATCGACAGCATCTTAGTAAAGGTTTAGCCAAGGAGCTCGGCAATGGGGACGTTTTAGGCAAGCTCTGGCAGGTTCGTTTGTTTGCTGGTACTAGTGTCGGTGATGCAAGTTTGGGGCTTCAAACACGTTTACGAGAAGCTGACCCTTCTTTCACATTGCTAAATGAGAAATGGTCACCTTCGTTAAACGAGTTTGAAACGCCAATTTTGCATCACTGGCAATGGCAGGCAAGTTTGTTTGCTGGTACCAGCGCTAGCCTAAATGTCCGAATAGCTGTTCCTCAGTAAAAGGCTCAAGTTGCACAGAAGGAAAATTGTTCGTCTACCATTCCCGTGTCCTTGGTTTTGATTTTTGTCGTTAGCATTTGTGGTGTTTTTGCCAGATAGCTAGCCAAGAATAGAAAAAAAGAGTCCTATCCATTCCGCAACGTTTAAGGAGCTCGAAACATGAAAATAAGAATGTTTTTTTTTTGATACTTTGGTTACTCGAGTCAGTGGGGGCAATCCTCGTACAGTGAGCAAGGTTAATCATTACATCGTCAGTATATGATCTCTGATAGGCAGTGTCATGTCCGCATCAGTTTGGTTCTCCGTCTGTCTACTTTTTTTTTATTCCAGTGCTTTATTTATTACGAGTCATTCATGATAGGTTTTCTGCACCCAGACGACCCAGAGGCGGTTGTTCAAAGAAACGAATATTCAATTCTTCCAGTTTGGTTTGGATTGCTTCGAAAGTGGGTCTTTTGATGGGGTCCATGTTCCAACACTCTGTCATGATCTCGTACAACTTGGGAGGGCACAGTGAAGGAGCTGGGATACGATAACCACTTTCCAACTTTTCGAGCATCTCATTTGTGGTCATTCCTAAATAAAGAAATGGAGGCAAATTGAAAAATAAGTCATCCCAAGATACTCATCTGAAGGCCCGGTCAAAACTTGCGAATAAATATGGTGTTTATTGGCAGGAAATTTGACAAATTACCTGAATTTGCACAAAACTT
Source organism: Tigriopus californicus (assembly GCF_007210705.1). NCBI lineage: Eukaryota > Metazoa > Arthropoda > Copepoda > Harpacticoida > Harpacticidae > Tigriopus > Tigriopus californicus. The sequence goes on along the minus strand of NC_081447.1, from coordinate 6,169,778 downwards.
TGTAAATGAAGTTGTCAAATGAGTTCAGAAGTGCTGTAATGGCTATTTTTGCCTTCCATGTACCTGGGGAGAAGATTCCTGCCTTGTTCCTGCTAGTTCCTGCTAGGCTAACACCTTCTACATGCATCTTTAGTGTTGCATCATGAAAAGAAATTTTAGCATGGCGTCAGTATTTCAATAATGTCGTAGTAGAACTGTGACGCAATGATTTTGTTATTCAGATAAAGTTTTATTATGTGATTGATAAGATTACACTATATTTAACTTTCTTAAAAATGATAGTGAGATAATTGTTCCCAAGTTAGTCGTCTATTCTCCTAACCATTTACGCCATAAAATTTTCTTTCAAAGCATTATGAACATTAATATGTGTCTGATTTTTAAAGGTGAAGAGCTTTCAGGAACGAAACTTCTTGCGTAGTGTATCTCCAAAAAGTACAGTGAGATATGAAAGAAAGAGTAGCTTAAGATGAGTGGTAGACTTACGGCTACAGTGTTTAAACCTACAACACTTGGCAAGCAGATTCTTGCCTTGCTTGCCCTGGACTGCTCGGCTACACCAAGGCACCCGGAAAACGTGGCTACACTAATTCCTCACTTATGTGCATTTAGTTGGTTGGTATTATAAATGCGAGCAACCTGCTTTGTAATTTAATGATCAAAACATTCTCATGAATGATTTTCCCATAAATTGATCCAAATTCATAAAAATTATCCCAATTTGCAGACACTTCATATTTTCTACCGAAATTGCATCATAAATTGCAAACAAATATACATATTACAGACAAAATCTGTGACTTGCAAGTGCTTTGCAAGTTTTGGCCGGTCCTACTTATCAGTTACTACATCCTTGACTGTATCAACTTATGCTAGTCCGGACTCGAGTGCACTTGAGCTTTTACTTGATTTTGGAAAAATTGGCCGCACTCGAGTCTTTTAGACTCTTCAAATTTGGTCAGAAAACGGACTTTATTCCGTGATGAATTGTTCTGTAAGAAAGCAGCCCTTGTTCATGAAAAGACTCATATCCTCTCCCGGACTCGAGTCTTTTGTCGGACTCTCTTCAACACTATGGTTTGTTTCGACGCTGATGCAACGCGACAATTTATCAAGTGAACGTGGCGCCAATTGGCAAATGCGTCACTTGGACTAACCCCGGTCGGCCCTAAGCATCTGTAACGAAAGCAACCACGAAACAAAGGCTAGGGGTAATATAAGAACAAACTAAATCCCAAGGAAATGAATTTCCCATTTTTGGTTTGGTTTTTCACGGGCTTATCTAACCGCTACAGGGAATGTAATCCCCAGTACTATTAAAATGAAAGGTTATAATTCGCCTATTTATTACCTTTCAATTTTTATATGATATTTGGTCTACCAACGAATTTGAGTTGGCAGACCGAGCTAGTCCTTGAATGTAGGGTTGATCTGGTATGCTATCTAAAAATTGGTCCAAGTCTGACTTGAAAGATGCTACCGGATCAACAAGGCCTACGTACAGGGGGTAAAGAAATTAATGGCCGCTCTTTGAGGCTTCTGAAAATCCTTTCCCCCTACTAAAAGAATAATTTGATCATATTGAATCTGCAGTTTTCAACAAAAGGGCATATTGAAAAACCTGGCGCCATACCAAGAATAATCCAAAATAACTCTAAAGGTCATTGGTAACCCTCTGATGTTTACCACCGAAAGATTGACTCTTGAATTTCAGATTTCGGCCCTTGGTCC
>NC_081447.1:6142279-6166525 GCF_007210705.1 Tigriopus californicus | reverse complement strand
ATATCAAGAAATTCAACAAGTTTGAACTTCATGATCTTCTCAAACACCTTCGCAATATTCGAAGTGAGAGAAATCGGCCTGTAATTACTGGGGAGCGACTTATCTCCCCCTTTAAAAATTGGAACAACATGAGCTAACTTTAGTGAAGAGGGGAACTTGCCCTGGTCCAAGATGCAACGCATCAAGTACTAGAAAACAGGAGCGAGAACCAGTGAGCATCTCATCAGAAACTGAGATGTCACACCATCAGGACCAGGAGAGCTCGAAAGCCTCAAGTCCTTGATGGCCTCTAAAGAATCTTGATCTGTGACTACAAGACCATCTAAACGCTCAGCTTGACTGACCCTGTCAATCTCAACAGACTCATCTTCAGAGCTATGAGCTGTTGCTTCCGAACTCAGTGGGGTTGGAAAGACACTGGAGAACTGATCTCCAAGCATATTAGCCATAGTCTCTACATTGCTAATGGCTTCCCCATCAACCTCAAAAGGCCCAACAGAGTGTTTCATTTTTCTCTTAGAGTTCGCATAAGTGAAAAATGCCTTCGGATTCGACCTGACCTCCTGAACCACCTTATTCTCAGTTAGTAACTGGTCATATTTGATGGAGGCCTTAATCTTACCCTGAACTACGTCCAACTTTTTTGGAGACTAGCCACAATTACTGAATTCGAAGTGCTCTTCAGCCTTTTTGCTAGTTTGCAACTCTTTTTGAACAAAGTCTTCCTATAGTTTGGAATTTTTGTCCCTGTACCACCTATCGGAACACATTCAGAGATTGCTAAACTGGAGCAAACTTCCTTAAAATCTGAAATTAACTTATCAATGGCTGCATCTATGGACGATTCTAATCTGATCCTACCCTATCTCGAGAACATGATGATCTGACAGATTACTAGGTGTCACATGGACATACTGGATCAGATCAGGGTCATTGGAAAAGACCAAGTCGAGAACGCTATTCTCTCTAGTGGGTACACCAACGTGCTGGGAGAAATTGCGCAAGATCGCGAATTCTTCCAGCTTTTCGAAAGACTGAGATGTCGATTTCGAAATGGGAATATACCCATCTGGACTAACCTCCCACTCTACAACGCTAGCCGGAAAATTAAAGTCCTCTACAATGAAAACCTTCGAGCAAACTGCCAGATCCAACTCATTTCCAGTGAATTGGAGAGCTGACATAAAAGAGCTTGCTGAACAAGAAGGGGGTCTATACATTGTTACAATAGACAGATCAAGCCTTTGGATATGACAAACTAAGACCTCTACTTCTCCATTCGACATTTGTACATGACTAATGTGCAAATCATTCCTAACATATAGGCATACGCCCCCATGTGGGAATATGGGATTATCAGGGCGTATCCTATCACAACGAACTAAGTTGAAACCAACTATGGTTAGTTCTTCATCTAAGACCCCTGGCCGAAGCCAGGTTTCTGTTATAGAGATGAATGCAATCTCTCTCTCAACGGCTAGTTCTTCTAAGATCTTAACTTTTGTGCTGTCTTTTTTAGAAATCAGACAATGCACGTTCAAATATAGCCCCTTTACGGGCCTCTCTTTTGACGGACCAAGTTCACAAGATCTTGGACCATCCTCTCCAACCGTAAAAAATCCCTCTTATCAACAAAGCTACGTTCTACTGGAGGCAATGCATGAGCTAATGGGGATGGTTGGGTTTGAGGAATGGGTTGGGCAGCTACATTTGAATAGGAACGTATTTTGGGAATAGGGGTGGGGCAAGGAATATTAGGGAGGAGAGTTTTTATAGGAATAGGGGTGGATTGGGTATTTGAAGGAAGAGGAGGGAATTGGGAGAGAGGGTGGGGGGTAGGAGGAGAGGGAGGGAGGAAGCTAAATGGGTTAAGGAAGGGGGGTGGGGTAGGATTAGGTTTAGGAATAGGGTCAGCTCTAAAACTACGAAACTGAGCTATCCTATTTCTCGGCTTTCTTTGCGTCCCTTCAACATGGACGGAGGTACACCGTACATTAAAGCACGTCTTAAGTCTCATGGACTGACGGCACATGTACGGGTGAAAAAAAGGACAATCTACCTTTGAACATCCCTTCTTACTATTGTACTTCTCAAGGCCGAACTTGAGAAGTTTTTGACACCATTTAGGGTGGTCAAACTGACAGCCTTTTCCTTCTTCAGGACAAGGCTGCTTTCGATAAACAGGACAGACTATTTTCTCTACAACTGTCTTTTCCTGCGCTTTTTCAAGAGGAGATACTACTTCAACTTCTACGTTGGTCAAATTAGTCGACTTCTCAACTACTGGGTGAGCCTGTTCTTCAAGCAGCACCCTGGTTTCATTGACCCAAGCAACTAAAGCCTCTATAATAAACGGCTTATTGACTATGGAAGGATCCTTTCCAGCTAAGACCAGGTCCAAACATTGTCTAGCCTCTTTGCTGACTTTTCCTAAAATAGCTTCCATCATGAATGCAGGAGGAACTATCTATTAGTAACAAAATCAACAGGCCAAGAAAAAGAGAAGAAAAGAACTAAAAAAGCTGTGCAATCTTGTCCTGAGATACAGGACAACAGAGCAAAATAGGAATGAAATACTTCACATCAAACTAACATACAAATCAAAGATGGAGATAGTAAACAAGAAGTAAGTGACAGAGAAAAGCAAGGAATCAAGAACATATGTAAACTAGGACATCAACAAGAAAACACAGAAATAAACTCAACTAACTGGTCGAACACAAAATAAATCAATACAGTAATGAACAATAAATTCTAACTCTAAAGGACCAATACAATCAAACTGAAGAACTACACATAACGATTTGGAACTAGAAAAACTACACTACAAATCAGAAAGAAACTGCTAAAGCTAGACATAAACATAAATGAGCAATAAACTTATTAGGTTTTAAAGTAATTACGTCTTACCAAAGAGCCGTGAAAAACCAAACCTAATTGAGTGAATGAATGGCAATTCCCATTCATTCACCCACACACAAACACCACGAACACTACACGTGCACAGCAACCAAGGAGCAACAGAGGAAGTCACGCCTTGGTTCGAAATTCCTGGGAGATAAGAACGAGAGCAAACTAAATGCGTCTGTTCTCAGCGAGCTCCAAAACAGGAAAACAGGAAAACATTCACAAATTTTTATGCTAATAAAGGTCCTAACCACTCTACAACTGTCGTTATTTCAGACGCTAGAAGTTCAATTACTTGACAAATTGTCAAGAGGAATTTAAATCTTACCAGGGTAAGGAGTTTGGCCATAAGAGAACAATTCGGTGAGGAGGATGCCAAAGCTCCACACATCGGACTTGATGGAGAATTTTGAGTTTTTGGCTGCCTCTGGAGCGGTCCATTTCATTGGAATTTGAGCCCCTTCACGGGCTTGGTACTCGTCATCTTTGATTAGAAGTCTGGCCAAACCAAAATCAGCCACTTTAACGTCGTTGTTCTCGCCGACAAGAACGTTGCGAGCGGCCAAATCACGATGAATATAGTTTTTAGATTCTAAATAAGCCATGCCTGAGGCGATTTGGCCGGCAATATCGATGAGCTGCGGCAGTTTCAGGTTTCGACCTTTGCCTTGCAGATGCTCCAACAAGTTGCCATTTTTCATGAGCTCCGTAACAATGTAGATGGGTTCTTCGAGGGTGCACACAGCGTATAGCTTGATGAGTTTGGGGTGGCGGAGCTTTTTCATGGTTTGCGCTTCTTTCAAGAAGTCCTTCGTCGTGTCCATGGCGCCTTGTTTCAGGCTCTTAATGGCCACGAGGTTAGTCTTATTCCAAAGACCTTCCCAAACTACACCAAAGTTACCGGTACCTAATTTACGCACCAACTTAAGATCGGATCGGTCAATTTCCCAGTGGTCATGGGTACCTTGGGACAAGCTAGGTGGGATGAACTTGTCAATCTAAAACAAAATATTCAATCATTCTTAGGTCATCTAATTGCTCAACTTGACTCGTCTTGCTAATCTCAACAGACACATCAATACAGCAATCGGCTGTTGCTTCTAAACTCTTTGGAGTTGGAAACACATTAGAGAGCTGATGTCCAAGCATTCCAGCCATAACCTCTACGTTACTAATGGGTTCCCCAATGAACCTCAAAAAGCCCCACAGGGTATTTCATTTCTCTCTTAGAGTTTGCATAAGCCCATCTGAAAATGGCGTGGAGCGTGGCAGAGTCATGGCTAAATCAGAAAGTTGTGAAAGTTGAGTTCCGAAAAAGGAACGAAGGACTAAAATTTCGAGGATGCCAAATAGACTGCGGTACTCGTGGCCAGCTTGGGTAGATGTCTCAAATGGATGGAACCACGCCAAGGGACCCAACGAGGGCCCCAAAGGGGGCCGGTACTAGCATTTTCTGACATACACCACACGTAGGTAGTAAGTGTTGGTCGAACGGGCAGAATAGATCAGACCGAAAAAATTAAAATCCACCCCAATGGTGTGGGATAATTTGAGTTCGTGGCTCAAATGGTTGCCTGTGTGAAGCGTTCAAAGTTGCTAGAGACAATTCATTTTGGCCCTGATTTTTCCCTTTCTTAACGTTCCATCAACACACAATTTGCAGTCTTTGCAGTTTCGGCTACTTTGTTCACTCTATTTATTTCTGCACTTTTCATTGTAATGTGAAAACGCTTGAGCTCATTAATATTGACATTATGGCCTATGGCCATACAACTCTATGAATATCAACCGTTTTAGGTCCTTATTATTGTTCTAAATCTTAACCTAAGTAATAATAGCGATGTCATGGCTGAAAGGCACTATAACACTGCTATCCTGAACATCATCTCCTGGTTTGCACTCCTGAGCAACGAAGAGGTTTAGAGCTTCAGATTTCGACTTCGTACGTACCTGAGCGCAAGGTTGCTTGAGATTTACACAAAGGCCGTCTGCATTCTCAGTGTAATGTTTAACCAGAGCTGGTAGAGTGCGAAATTTGGCTCGACAAGAAATGAAAAATTCTTTGTCCTCTGATCGGCGAATGCGGTAATGCTTGACGGCTTCATTATCTCGAATGGATAAAGAATATTCGTGTCGATGAGACTCAGAGACTCTGATCAAAAAAGTACCATGGTCATTTTGAGGGAGCAGGAGACATCGATCGGCCTCTTCGCGTTTTATTTTACTAAAGTACCACCTTGAATGTGAGACAAAAACCGGTGGGACGAGTCAGTTTCATACACCCGTGGATCAGACTTACGGTTCGGCTTTGGTGGATTTGAGTTTGGCCCTCATGTCTATGGGATCGGGAAGAGGTCGATTGGTGTCCTCGATGATGCTTGAGCAAGGTGTACTAAGGTGAAACCTATTAGTTTCACTCCTGTGGCTCATAGATGGGCCACAATTCCTAAAGAATTTTAAGGCCCAGGGCTGCAATCTTAAGATAAGTCGCACATAGAACGAACGCTCTAAGTCACACTACCTTACAATCTAAACTAGAACAATGCGAATAAATAGTTGAGCTCATTTCCAATCTCTACAATACTTACAGAACTTCAAGTAGGGATGCAGATTTCTGGCAAATAAGTATTGTTTTTCTTTTTGAGCCAAAAAATAACAATTAGGTTAAAAACATCGCAAATATAAGCCACCAAAATGGCAAATAGATAGAACAAATGTAAAAGTAAGAATACGTATAAATATGTTGTTAAAGTTTGTAAGCCTCGTTATGAATGAGTCGTTGGGTAGCCTTTGGTTGCCCAACAGTTTTCATTTACAGATTAAGATGGATGAATATTTATTGTTAGTCACGGCCATGTCATAGCATAAATATTAACACGTAGTAAGTAATGTGATCATCTAGCTATATACAAAAACAAATTGAATAATAGAATGGTTAGAGCAATTATAAATATTCGACATGGGTATATCAAATTGGAGATCAATATATTGGATCTTGATAATGGCATTAAAGTGGGTAGGCCAGATTGAACAATAATTTTAGCTCCTTCAACTTCAAGTTTTTTTGCAATAGTTTGCAAGGTAGAATAGCAAAAGTTCCATGAGTTGGTTATGCTATAAAGGGTGAAGATATATGCTTTATGGAAACAACACCAGTAATGTAATACAAGAGATCCCAACTTAACCATTGAAAAACTGATTTAGTTTCACGTAAATTTTTAAGGTATTGAGACTATTTAATAAGTCTGCATCTGAATAGGCTTAACGATACATTAAAAAAAAAGTTTTCTTACAAAGAACATAATTTTTTTACATGATAAAGCTAAGTTTTTTTACGGTTATTTATCAAATTTGTAAGAAAAGAAAGATTTCTATGAAGAGTAATGTTTATGTTTGAAACTAATGGAGTTGGTAAGAACGTATTAAGACACTTTAAATCTCAAACGTTTAACTGCAAACACTAGAAAAGTAAACGAAACACATCGCACATCCCTACAAATCGTGCTCTTGTCTTGACACATTTATTTTTTCTCGAGTATTTTGCATGTCCCTTTATATTCTTGACCAGGCTTGTGTCAATCGTTTTATCACTCGAATTCACTTGTCTAATTACGATTAGATCTTTCCACACTTTCCATTTTTTTCTGTTGCAGACTTCCTTACCGCTACTGGGAATCCAACGAATTAGAGTTGGCAGATCGGGCTAGCCCTGGAATATAGGGTTGATCAGGCATTTTGATCAAACACTTGTCCAAGTCTGTCTTACGTAGATCCATCTGCCGGATCAACTCCCACTAATTTCCTGCGCATTTTGGGGGGGAAGCAAATAGTACAATGAAGGAACACGAGAAAGGCTATTCCATGATTTTAGATTAAATCACAATCATTTCCTTTTCAAACATTTCTAAATTGAATCATTTTTTACTCTTGCACAAATTGTAAGCCATTTGCGGCTGTTTTGAACATTACCAGGGTGGTCTCCATCGCTACCAATAATCCCCAAAGAGGATACGCACGAAACTCAATGGTCACGAAAAATGTTATGGCCACTTTTAACGGTCAATGGCTACGGGGGAAAGGGACCGCCAATCCTTGATGTGGTCACCAGCTGACTGCTTTACTTGACAATCTGTCCAAATTAAGCCTCCAACATGCCTTACCAGGAATTGGAAGGTAAGTCATCTTAAAAAGTTCGAAAAGCTCCTTTGGCTGGTATTTCTTTGTATTTTTTTTGGTTAGAGGTCATCATTTTTGGGAACTTTCCCCTTTCCATGTTCTTGGCCAATTTTTTCTCAAATTTCGTCTTTTACAGACCTTTTCAAAAGATATTTGCTTTCTCTTTGTTCAACATTTTCAGAAATATTCCTGACATGCTGAAACAAATGATTATTTGATGACAAAGATAGATTGGACCACAATTAAAGTATCTTTTTCCAGTGGTGATGAAGGGGCGCTAACAGCTTGATCGTGTCCCACGTTTTTCCTCGTTTCAAAATTTTGATCATCTTTTGTGTGTTATGAGGACGTTTAGGCTAGCTCTGGCAGGTTCGTTTGTTTGCTGGTACCAGTTTCAGTGATGCAAGTTTGGGGCTTCAAACACGTCTTTGACATGCTGACCCTTCTTTCACATTGCTATATGAGGCAAGGTCAGCTTCGTTAAAACCAGTTTGAAACGCCCATTTTGCGTCATTGGCATTGGCAGGCAAGTTTGTTTGTTGGTACAGGGACTCTTAAGAGAGGAAACGTCACTGCTTTCGTTTGTCCACCAACTTGGATCATTGCGTTGAATTAAGACAGTAACTTTAGTATAAATAAAACAAGATTGTCCATGCTATATAGTACATTTAAATGTATTTTTTAAAGTAAATAATGATCTCTTTGATATACAACTCTGTTCAAATACCAAATATTTCTGAATTAACTTTAAAATTCAAAAGAATAAATGAAACAACCATGAACGTCAAGTAAATAAAAACAAGCATATTGTCTTTAAAATCAGTAAACTTTTGGACAAAATTTGCTCAAAAATATTTACAGAAAGAAAATAAACAAGAATCAATTCATGAGGAACTTGTACTGACAATTAAGAAAGCAAATGTATGAAATAGGCAAAAAAGTACATATACATCAATATTAACATATCAGTATATCTATAATGGACAATTGATAATCTTGATTTAATCCACACATTTGACAAAAAACATCAGGCATTGGTGAAAAATAGATGAGTTGCTTTTGAGTAGAGTTCAAATTTCTACTTATTAGGAATTTTACATAAAGGCAGGCTTTTTTTAAGGCACAGAGAGTAAGACCAAAGTCCAGCCCACTAGATTTGAGTTTTAGACTCTAAAAAGGGTTTTTTAGCAAGAAGATCCAAAATAGTCAATTAAAAAAGGTGTTATATTTGTTGAGATGTATCCTTCCATGATTTTAAAAGATTGAAATGAGTTTGAAGAGCCATATGTAGCTCGGAGCTGAACTATGCCTACTTTTGATTTGGGGAACATTCCCAAATTGAGAACCATGGATTCAGAAAAAGTGCACCAAATTATTTGAAATTTGGTCATGATGTTACTGAAACAATTTTCTTCAAACAATATTATTGGCAAAAATATATTGACTGATTGTGTTTAGAGCATATTCTTGCTTGATCAAGAATACCTAATTATTATTTTACAGTAACTGTACTTAAAAACATGATAGAAGTTATTTTACTTCTTAACGTTTTATTTGAAGCACCTAATATCAATGGTTACAAAAATGATATTAGCCACACTCTTTGAACAATTTGAACAATATGTATGCAAATAATAGACGCTCCCTTGCTCCAGTGTACTTCTTGGTTGGTGCAAGCGCTTGCCTAAATGTCCGAATATTCATTTTCAAACTCACATGTATTTCTTGACTTATACCGCTGCAATTATGAGTATTAATTTGACAATATTGGCTACCTCTCAAACTTCGTTTTGAAGCATTTGTGTTATGTTGTTGCTTCTAATTTGTCCTCAAAATTCCAAAAGAATTGGTTTTCAATTAAAGCTGAATATGTTTTTGATTCAATGGTGGCACTTTTAATGCTTAATCCATAACTATATTTTCTTCAATTTTTTTGAAGAATTCGTTTCTGCGAGCTTTTGGCAATGCTGGGTTTGTAGTTAAAAAGGGATCTGAATGATTTCTTGCAATATTTCTGTTCTAATTACTCTTATTTAGGGTACCCTACAATTTGTTTTTCAAACAAACTTAAGCATCAGTGGCTGGCTCATCCAAGACGATGAAAGAATACTTCGCGAGAGCTTTGTCTAAAGCTTAGCAAAACTACGAGCAGAATAATGGTTTACAATACAAGGTATTGTAGTTTGAAAATCGATTTAAAGTATATAAAAGTAACTTCAAGTTTTTTAAGCCAAAATCAGGTGCCTGATGACATATTTCGCAATTGAAATATTTCAATTGCATTGGCTTAAATGTAATCAATCACAATTACGACCATCTTGAATTTCAATTTGATTGATGAATCAAAATTATACTTTGTGATTATGATCACTTTATTGCAATACCAATTTCAATTATATCTCAAGTCTGGCGGAGATGACTTGGATGAATTGTCAAAGGGGTGCATTTATCATTTATTGAGCTCACTTCCTACTAGATAACATTGCTTAGATAAGGGTTGAATGTGCGCCTTAAGAGTCTTTGTAGTTCCCTGGAGGACTTCTTGCCTTTGCAACTTGATTGAGACTTAAACCTGAGTGACAAGTGATGCCGGCAAAATTTGCAGATTAAGTTGATGTAAATAAACCACAGATATTGCTTAAAATGTTGCAGACAAATTTGCCCACCTGCAAGCATTGACAAACTTAACAGTACTATAAAGGCTAACTTTTGCACTTGATAGCAATTAAAATGATGAATGAACAGGTTTTGTCCAAATAGACTAGCCTATTCAATTGTTTTAGATTGGAAAACCAAATCTGAACACACAATACCAAAATAGAATATATCAGAGTACCATTTTGAAAGAATAGTTGATTTTTTTGTTATGTAATAAACAAACATAAAGTTACGTTGCTTTCAATTTCCTTGAAATAAAGTGGGTCAATTCTAGTCCAAGTTCATTTTCTATTTCCTGCGTGGAAGCCAATCACCAAGGTGCTATTTCTTTGAATATCATGTATACCAACCATACCAACCAAGCAATAACAACGTTACGACCAAAGAATATCTCATTGTTTCATGATTTTTGTTAGCGAGCTTTAGGATGTGTCCAATCTTAAGGGGAAGGATCGAACATGGTTCACCCAAACAGGGTTGTCTTACTTTTATTTGTACTCAAACGAAATCATTGGCACTCTTTTACATACGCTTTAAGAAGCGATAGTGATGAAATCGTTAATTCTTTGCTGTTTGTTTAAACAATAAGATATATATGTATGTATGGATAGATTCTTGCCTGCCAAGACCAAATCCAATCATTTTCTAGCCTCTTTACTGACTTTTCCAAAGATAGTTTCCATCATAAATGCAGAGGAACTATCAATGAGCAACAAAATCAAGAGATCAAGAAAAAGTGGTAATACTAAAAGGCTATGCAATCTTATCATGAGATACAGGACAACGAAGCAAAATAGGAAATAAGAAACATACAAATCTAAGATGGAGATAGTAAACAAGATATAAGGGACGGAGAAAAGCAAGGAATCAAGACCCTGAACTAGGTTAGCAAAACAAAAACACAGAAATAAACTCGAAAAACTGATCCAACAAAAAGAAATCAATACACCAGTGATTAATGAATAAGTATTGATGCCTATCAACACCAATACAATCAAACTAAAGAACCATGAACTCTACACATAACGATTCGAAACTAACTGTTCTGCAATACAACATCAGAGAAAAACTGCTAAAGCTAAGCATAAACATAAGTGAGCAATAAACTCATTAGATTTTAAAGTAATTATGTCTTACCAAAGAGCAATGAAAAACCAAACATTAGCCCCCTTACGCTGCACGAAATATGGTTTACGTTCTGCACTTCAGAGGGCGCTTTGTGAGTCAGCCTCATCAAATAAAGGGCCGATTAGGCAGATTCCTCTTTATAGAATTATAATGCGTTTGCGTCATTTTTGGCAGATTCTTTCAAATTCTTCTGTATAATTAGTGACCTGGGTCACATAATGTCGGGAAAAGAAATAGCTTTCTTAGCACATGCCCAGTAGTTTATTCAGCAATCTGTTGTGCGTCTTTCCGTTTTGTTTGGGCTGAATGACGTTACAAATAGGGCCCTTCAATATTTTATCAAACGTGACTAGTAATGATGGGATCAAATAAATAATCACGGGAGGTTGCGACAAGGGCTACCACTTTACATTTTCAGCGGAATGTGGCATCACTACCGGAACATCAAAAACCCGTTAGTTAGTCACAAGAAGTAACCCTGATTTTTCTTGATCAAACCAGGGTTGCTTTTTTAGTCAACGCTACCTTTTACCTTACGATGGAAAGGGTGGTGCTTTGCCTTTCCTGGCTTTCAGGCAATCCTGATTTTGAAAATTTATTTGATCCCATCACCAGTGACTACTTTTCATAAGGTGTTGACTTGATTTACTATTGCTTGGGATTCCATTCCTAGCATCGGTTTAACAATCCATAAAAAATAACCAAATCAACTGCATGGACTTTTGAAGGAGGGTACTGTTTATTGGTAAAATTCTTGCGAGATGGATCTACAAATGAATGCTAGACATGGTTGGCTTTTTTCTGCTGGTTAATCGCGAGTAGCACCTCACAGCCAGATAAATCGACGTAATTTTGAATTAGATTCTTAGCATCTTATACAAATATCTAGGCGTTTCGTACAGTTGTCAAAATGGGACAAATTTTCAAACACAAGCTTTGGGTGCGGTGCGTTTGTTATATATCTCGCATAATTTGATCGAATGAAATCATGTAGTTTGGTAAGTTGTGCGTCAAGTGAAATGCAAAATGTATCAAAACAGGATGCTCCCTTTCTTCAAGAAATTGAGCATAGATGTATGTTTAGTTATTCCACCAAATGGTGAAACATAACAATAATGGCCTCGCGGGACAAGAGGGGTGATCTGTCCGGAATAAATTTGTATTCTGGGGTTTGAGCGTTAGAATTGATTGAGAGCTTTGGGGTGACAAAGTCTGTGAAAGCAGTACCAAGGAATTATCATAGGCCGGCATCGCGATATTCCGAGTCTGGCATTGTATAAAATTCCTCCAGCTTCCATTGTAATGTCTCAAAAGTGGGTCTTTTGAGTGGATCCTTGTGCCAGCACTCCGTCATGATCTCGTACAATTGTGGGGGACATGATTGGGGAGCTTGCATGCGATAACCGTGCTCCACTTGATGGAGTACCTCTGCATTGGTCATTCCTAGATAAGAAGAGAGGAGTTCATCATGTAAAAATCGAATTTAACAATGAGAACAAAATGCTCATGCTATAGTATAGCTCTCGAACGTTATCCCTGTGGCGCCGAGATATTCGATAAGTGTGACATAAGAAAAATTTCAGGATCCTACCAGGGTAAGGGGTTCGGCCATAAGTGACCAATTCGGTGAGGAGGATGCCAAAGCTCCACACATCGGACTTGATGGAGAATTTCGAGTAATTGGCTGCCTCTGGAGCGGTCCATTTGATTGGAAATCGAGCCCCTACACGGGCTTGATACTCGTCTTCTTTGATTAGAAGTCTAGCCAAGCCAAAATCAGCCACTTTAACGTCGTTGTTCTCGCCGACAAGAACGTTGCGAGCGGCCAAATCACGGTGAATATAGTTCTGAGATTCCAAATACGCCATGCCTGAGGCGATTTGGCCGGCAATATCGATGAGCTGCGGCAGTTTCAGGTTTCGACCTTTGCCTTGCAAATGCTCCAACAAGTTGCCATTTTTCATGAGCTCCGTAACAATGTAGATGGGTTCTTCGAGGGTGCACACAGCGTATAGCTTGATGAGTTTGGGGTGGCGGAGCTTCTTCATGATATGCGCTTCGGCCAAGAAATCCCGCGGGTCCATGGCGCCTTGTTTCAGGCTTTTGATGGCCACGGGGGTGGTATTGTTCCACTGGCCTTCCCAAACCTCTCCAAATTGACCACTACCCAGTCTACGCACAAACTTAAGACTGGATCGGTCAATTTCCCATTGATCTTGGGTGCAGTGGGACAAGTCAGCGGTGATGGGCTTGTCAATCTAAAAAATCACCAATCGTTTTAATCATATCTTGGATGGGATTCCCCTGTGCCAAAAAATGGTCATGAGGGACACTAAACACGAACCTGAACACAAGGTTGCTTGAGATTAACGCAGAGTCCGTCTGCGTCCTCGGTGTAATGGTCAACCAAAGCGGGTAGACTGCGAAATGTGGTTCGACGGGCGATAAAGAACCCTCCCTCGTCTAACTGACGAATGCGGTAATGTTTCACGGTCTCGCCATCTCGAACGGATAAAGAATAGTCGTTTCGGCGAGACTCCGAGTCCCGGATCAAGAAAGCGCCATGGTCATTTTGAGGGAGCAAAAGACGTCGCTCGGCCTCAATGCGTTTGATTTTACCAAAGTACCACCTGGTAAAATGTGTGTGTGTGTGTGTGTGTGTGTATGCGTGTGAGAGAAGGAAGGAAAGAGAGATGAAATCAGTGATGTGAAATCAGTGTAACTAGAGCCATGATATCCAACTTACGGTTCGGCTTCGATGGATTTGAGTTTGGCCACATAATTTGATGGGATATAGCCTTGCAATTTGGTGGCCTTGGATAAGGCAAACCACCAATCCCCTTGGGTATCGTTGAGGATCTCCAAGTGTTCACCTTTCTTAAAGGACAAGTCTTCATCCGTCCGAGCATCGTAATCGTACAAGGCCACGAATATTTTACTATTATTTTGAGCGGCCGTCTCCATGGGATCGGGCAAAGGCCGATTGGGATTCTCGGTATTGGCGGAGCGAGGTGTGCCATTGAGGCTGATTCCCAAGGTCTCGCCTCCATGACCCATGGGTGTGCCCCCCACGCTCGAAAATCCGTTGTTAGCACCCGTCACATCAGGCTGTTTGATCGCATTCGAGGACAAGTTGCCGCCCACGGGTCGGGCCCGACTTAAGCACTGGCCCATAATTTCGTCACAATGAGCTATGAGTTTGGCATCCGGGCCTATTTCTGAACTGACCTCGAGGTGGGGATGACAGGATGGCCTTAGCCGACGCTTAGTGCCTCTCAGGCTCTCAAGGGATTTGGATCTCGTCCCCAACGATATGGCACATTAGCCTGAAGGCCTCACCACGCCCGGATTCACGGATTCACAACACTTATCCGATCTGCCTCGATCAATCCGGGGCTAAAGCGATTCACCCGGATATGATATCGGTTTCTTTCTCTCTGATAATTGCCTCTTTCCTCTCAGATCTTCTCTCGAGTCCGTGGGCTAGAATCGCAGGCAAGGGTCCAGCCGTGGCTTTTCAAGGCCTCCTCCTCCTCATCTATCGCTTCTATTGCCTCCCTGCCTCCCTGTCTTTCAGAAGAACTGAGTAGTGAGGGCTTGTATATGTATATTTCGTGTTGGCCAGACGGATAGTTGGATAGTTGGATGGATGGATGGATGGTCTTCCGAATTCCCTGCAGTTTCCAGTCTCGTCCTCCGAGTCCTCAGTCTTCACCCCAACACCCTTTGGCCCAATCAATTCTTTGCCTTCTGCCACAACGATCCGGTACACTCTGCCCAGTGAATCCTGAACAACCCTGGATGCACTCACTCACTCGCTCATCATCATCATCATCATCATCATTTAGGTCCTCCTCAGCTTAGGCTCCCAATTCAGTAGCCAGTCGTGGCCTAGGTCCCAACCTGGACTGTTCTCAGTCCTTCCCTCCCTCCCTTCCTCCCTCCCTCTCTCGCCAATGATTCCAGGACTGACTCCAGAGCTGCTGTCAGAGCCTCTGGAGCTTCCCCAATCTTCTCACTCTTCCGGGACACCAATGGGACCAGTGGTAGCACCGCTTTCCAGCAGCATGTCACCTCCCGCCATGTTGTTCTGGCACCAATCGCTCTCGTCCATCTCGGAGCCACATCCTTGCTACGCTTGCTACATACGGACGATACGGACGATACGGACGCACGTTCAATGTATGTACGTCATAGCTATATAAATCTAGTATGATCCGAGTAGGAGAACTCGGAGGACGAGGCGCACGCCCAATGCTCACCGATGATCAGAAGGAAATGATTCTGGCCAGTCTCACGGGTTAAAAACCGGATCGCCCGGGTGTGGTTGCCGTGGGTGTTAGCTGGGCTCCAAAGCCAGGGAGCGAGGCGTTTTCTGAAGCGGGGCAGGAGTTACCGGAGGAGTCGGGGAGGAAGCTGACCATGGGTGGAAGCCCGCATGGCCCAGCAGGACAATTTTGACCGCCGACGGCTGAGCATCTGAGCGCGAAGGCTGGCGTGACGGGGCCGGGGAATCCCCACCTTTATTTAATCATGACAGGTGATGCGAATAGATGGCGCTGGTTCATCTGTCGATGGAGGTGAGCCAGCGCCACCGCCAGCGCCGTCTGGTTTTTTTTTAGAAGCGATGAAATATGGAATATGGGACTCCATTGACCAACTTGGCTTTAGGTTAGGTTTACATTGAGGATATTCCTAGTATTGATAGTATTGATAGTTGTATTGATAGTAATATGGCCATTGATTTAGCTTGTGGTGCTCATGGGTCAAACAGCCGATTACCGCAGTTTATTCATGTGTTTTCTTATGTTGGTTAACATGAGAATCTCTCTGATTTCACATTAACGCCTCAAGACTAAGAATCTTTATGACAAAGAAAATCTTTTAATACCAAAACAATTAAGCGATGAATGATATTTGCCGGCTGAAATGGCTGGTTGGGCTGATTGCACGTCCCAACAAAGGTTATTGTCACAGAGAAGAATTTTTCCAGAAGCACGTGGGCCGAACATTTACCTGGGTTTTGAATCTGACTTATCAGTTCACTCCTTTTTTACATGCTGATTGAAATTGGCTAGAGCTTCTATAGTATCGCAATGCATTTCTCATAATGTCGTGATCTCGCAAAAAAAAACTTATCTGATCTCATCTTGTGGATTCAAATGACGCTTTATCTTGTATGGCCGAAGATCTGGGCCGCCCAAGCTCACTCAAACCGTGCCTAAGCCCAAGCAGGGTTGCTAAGATGTTCATTTTGTGAAATGTGCTTGGACAGCATCCAGGCTGGCCTGGCCCCAGTATTGACGAATAGACTAGAATAAAAACATGATCAAGCCAGCTTACGTTTCCAATTTCATTAAAGATGATTCGCCCCTAGGTCATCCCATGCTATCTTGAAATTAATCCAGAAGTATCTTTCACAAGCTCGAACATTCGGACTAATTTCAAGTCCTGTTAATGACCCAACCATCCAGAGTACCGTCAAAGGGCTCTTACCCACCCCTCTTTCATGCTTGCTAATAGTCTCCACGAGACGCGGCTGGTGACCATTTTTTTGTTTCAAAATGGCATGCCTGTGACAGGCCTATACACAGAAAGCGAGTAGAACAGAGGCTCTAGGTCTGTTGACTGTGTACGTCAGTCTGTCTGTTAGTCAGTCTGTTTGTTGTAGATGTAGTGTAGAGGAGTGCACACAGGACTGACCTCCGGACCTACCGACAGACAGACAGACAGACAGACAGAGTAATAGCGAGAGCCACACAGCTAAAATCTGGCCGACGGCTAAGCTCGCTAAGCTAGCTACTGCTGAGCTCGTCCATCTACCCACTAGTCCTCCTATCGCTGCATACACATACACACACACACACATACACACATATATACATGAATCCTCTCTCTATCTTCCGAACGTGTACATACCTACTACTACACCTGAATTGGACTCCAGGGGACCACGGGCCCAACCCCATTCAGGGACTTGCATCCACGACAAAAATCTGACACTCCGAGCCTACTAAGCTGGTTCACCCGAGGATCAAACCAACCACCCAACCAGCCAACCAACCAAGTGCTTCATTGTCAGGGGTCAAAAGTCACAGTGGGCCTATGGGTTCTGAGTTCATCTCAGATTGAATCGCGTCACCACGCCCATTCGGCCAAAATGGGCAACTGTTTCAGCTCTGAGCGTAGTGCCTCCAATTTGGGCGGTCCAGGCGCCATGATGATGGGTGGGGCGGGTGGAGGCGTGTTGGTGAAGCACGGTGATCAGCCCAATATGGGGGTCAATCCGGTGGGTGGGAACGGCCTGCCGGGTTTAGCGCATACTCACGCCCATCCGGATGTGAATCGTGACGGAGGCGGACCCGTGACTTTGGTAGGCGTGGCCGATGGGCGGACGGGGGGTCCGGTGATGGGCGGTTTGCCCGGGAATCATCCGGGTTTGCACGTGAATGCGCTTCATAACCATGGACTAGATCATCGACCCTTGCCGGATCCGACCAGTGGGACGGAAGTGGGGGGCGTGGGGGGCGGGGGAGTGGCCTTTTCGCACAAGATCTTTGTGGCCTTGTACGATTACGACGCTCGGACGGATGAAGATTTGTCTTTCAAGAAGGGCGAGCATTTAGAGATACTCAACGATACTCAGGGCGATTGGTGGTTCGCCAAATCCAAGACCTCCAAGTCCGAAGGCTACATCCCCTCCAATTACGTGGCTAAATTAAAGTCCATTGAGGCTGAGCCGTGAGTATTGATTACTTTCTTCTTGATACAGCATTTAATTCCGGGGGAAAGGGATCAGTTCCTTCCTGTTTCGAACAATAATACGAGGCTAGCCATGAGAATGCTAGAGATTTATGTAGTAGACTCGTGATAATCTGATGTGATACAGACGTCTAGCGATTAAAGCGAACGGAGGAGAACATTGTGTATCGCCTGCGTCATTCACTTTATACAAAATTAGTTCTTAATATACGCGTATACAAAAGATGTAGTAATGACTACATAAGATTCAAATCTTTGACCTCCTTTGGTCAAATACTACTTAAACTCTTTGCCCAATAAGTCTAGATCGAATGGCTTAAAATCAAACTGTTAAAAAGGTGACGGGCCATTGATTACAACAATGTAAATTTCTTACATTTTGAATATATTATGACAAAGCATTCAAGAGTGGATGTGACCTGCTGCAGATGTATTTGGTGGGAAACCCGTTCATAGTCCATGTTTCTAAAAGTCCTGCCGTCGATTGAAGCAAATGAAAGGAGAAAATATTTTACTTTTAAATGGCGTTGTAAACCAAGAGATGAGGTACCATGCTGTTATAAATTTTTGGGTTTTTTTCCTGGGCCATTGAAGGTGCGCCTGTCCTTTTCAATTTTGCCTTCTCAACGCTTAATATGAACACATGATTGAGAGGCTAAGCGAGCGAAATCCACATTGCCAATCCACTGTCCAGACTGTTCCTGCCTGTTTTAGTGAGAGAAAGAGAGATCATTTAAAATTCAAGCTTGGTCAATTTCTTCCTCTAAAAGCATTGAAAACTGCAACATTGAGGCTATTTGCACTAATAAAAAAAACCATATAAATTACCCTGTTACACTTGTTTTGAATGCTCGTTGATGAACGTGCTTATTGTATAATCATTTTTACTGCCTATTGGCATCAATCAATTTTGATCTTAATTACGTTCGTTTACGTAGTTCGTCATATTTTTCGAGCATCGCATTTATAAAAAACTCATTCATTAAAGTTGGGGTTGATGTTCTTGGAGTCTTAAGTGCTCGACAATCGCTGTTCTTGATAATCAAATAAACTATTTGACTATGTCAGAGACACCAGAATGCTATTGTGTTCGCCACGATGTGTCAGTTTTGAAATTTTCGTCTTGCCCTCCCCACCAAAGAGAGCCAAGATCCTTGTACAGACCCACTCAAGTGTATCAGAGATTTCAAGACAAGAATGCACTTGATTCAAGACGACAAAGTCCGGGAGGCTTGTAAAGGATTCACGAAGTCAGCTTGATCGTCTTGCACTCCCCTGAAGGAACACATTGAACCGAGTGAAAGTTTTCCCTACTTTCTTCGACGTAAAGTGAGTACTTGGTGTACAGAGTGGACAGAGACCTTAATAAAGCAGTTTTTGAAGGGTTTTTCCTCACCAAGTGGATAAACTACCTGCTTTTCTTGTCGAGCACTCCTTTATTGGTTCTACGTAGGAAATGCCGACCAGTAGCAATCACATTGTCAAATATTTTGGATAAACTACCGAATTCGAACTTGACGAATATTCACTTCAGAAAACATGGTTAATTCAGTTTGTCCTCACTCTGAAATTGATCAAATAAATCTCCAGACTTGCTTGATGTGCTTTCTGAAATCTTTGTGGTCTGCAAATTGGACGTAAAGCTGACAATTAATAGCGCACATTTTTCTCATCTCGTAAAAAAAGTACACCACCAACCTCGAAGTTGCAGACGATTACCATTCATTAGCAAATTCCGAGGGCGTCGACGGAGTAGAATATTTTTTTTTTTTACGTTGACGCATTCTATTACCACTTTTCAATGGTCTGTACCATTGCAAGACCATACAATTCTTCTCAATTAGTAAACTGGAAATAACACCGAGCCATTTTGGTTCCATACTCAAGAGCTCGGGTAATGACAGGATGAGGCAAAATGTCAACCCCATCAAAAACTATCCAGTCAAGTTCATTACTGGTGTAGCCAAAATGATAGCCTCCTTGACTGGGTCTCTTACGTCTGAATTCTCGTCTTGACTTTTTGGATTGGTTTCTTTGGACGTCTCGGATGATTGAGTAGAGATTAATCTCAATCTCCGCCATCAATAATGGTTCATCTTGAGTTGCCGTAATTCAATTTTTGAAGAAGATCTATTCGCTTTGAGCTTAATCAATTGGATTTATGGTTTGAGGTGCGGAGCATCGTAATTGTTGGTGGCTTTGTTGGAATTGGTTTGATTGTTGAGTATTTAGTGGTGCTTTACCTGTACATTTCTAATTTAGAATATTCGCCTTGTTTTTTTTACTTTTAAAACTTTCAACCCTAAGGTCATTTTTGAAAGTTTTTTTTTGACTTACAACCTGGCTATTCAAATTAGTTTGGGTGCCTGCGAGTGGACACTTGAAACTTAGGGCTCCCGTTCTTAATAATTCATAGCTGTCCAATCCACACCATTTTGATATCAATCTGAGTGCATGCAAGCAATTGGAATTTAATCTCACTCCCTGGAATGTAATTAGTAGTTTCTGCCGGGAATCTCCTCCTAAGACATGCAAATGCAATTACTACTGTCTCGTTGTTTTTGCCACCTTTCCGTGGTTTTGATTCAATGGAAGGCTTTGTTAGATTCTATTTTCAAATTCCACTCAGTAGTCTCCAGCAAACATAGGACAATATTCACGTGAGAGGGCGATGATCAATGGTGTTTCGAAGCCCTCGTAACTCAACCCCCTTTTATGAAGAAAAACGGTGTAGGGATGGATAAGCCGTCGCAAGAGCTATTTGAATGTCATCAAGATGGACGATTGGACCAAAGTAATCTTACCATATTGAGACTTTGTTAATGTTGAGGGTTAGCTGATCTTGGCGGCTTGATCTATCCCCTCAAGCTCGAATTTGTCATCGCCCCTCTGGCCTTTGAGCGTTTTGTGCTTCAAAGTTCATCTAGTACGTATATTTAGCCATCATGTCTGTTTCCATTCATGACTTGGTTCTGCTCTCCATTGGCGTTTCCCCACGACAACCGTGGTGTTTTTGATTGTCTTTCGAAGTTCGACTTCATGCGAACTAATCTAGCGTGCATTGTGCCAACCATGATCACCTCATAAAGGGACGAGATCACTTTTGGGGCTCTCCCAAACTTTTCAAGGCCAGGCAAGGAGTTGGTTGCACTTCCACTACAAACCACCAAGGTGTGCGGTTCGTTCGTACATAATACGAGAAGGTACACACACACACATTGTAGTGAAGTGCACTCGGCCAACCAAAGATTCTCTGATACCAAGGGAAGCTAGAGCGTCGTTGGCACCGTGTGAGATTTACTCGTTGGTCTTGCACAGTGCTTGGTGGTGTCTGTGTGTAGTGCCAGTGGGGCTGAAGGGACCCTTAAAGAGAAGGTGCGCCACGACTTATGGGAGCTATTTATGATCCTATCTCCCTAACATGATACTCTCCTGAGGCCTGCTTGTTATACATGCACATGTTGCTCCAGCAGCAGCAACAGAAATGTTAGGGGGGCCCTTTTGATGGAAAATGGAATTAAGTAAATGGTTGAATGGACGGGGTTAGCCATGAACCACGGAAGCTTAGTAGGTCTTAGATAATCAAACGAATGGTGTGATCGCGAATCAACGGGCCAAGATAACTCTTGAGCGGGCGGAAAGTGTCCGTTCATTGGTATTGAAAATAAGTCAGCCCCAAGCGCTCATAGGGTACAAGTAATGAAGGTTGTAACGAGGCATGAGAGATGAAGTGATAATGCTCGAAAGGGCCATCAGCCTAGCTTGATTACGGATGTATTTGCAATAGTACCCTCCCTGTGAATGCGTACTTTCTGGGCTTGCCAGCGTTCAAGACAACATTGCCCCTCCCATTAGTAATCGTTCTGCCTCGTTGCGGTTTGCTTTCTGAAAAGCGGCATTCACCACAAATCATAAAGTTTGTTTTTCAAAGAGAACTTTTTGGCTCAGGATGACACAGTCAACTTGGCCATTGGTCGTCCTAATACCTCGTGATCCATTCCCATCTTCGCGTTCTTGTTTCTTTAGTCCTATTGAGGGGATCGGTCTCTCCCTTTGGTTTCTTCTTTGTAGGAAAATGATCAGAGTTCACGCGATTGGCACCTTATTTCCTGTGAACTACTGTCCAGTTCATTCTTCTGGGATCACTCGGGGTATCTTTGGTGTTGTGAGCTTATTATTGCACACCTGGGGGATGTACAACTCTCATGGTTAGATAACTCAAGATTGCAAGCCAATCACATCCAAGCGCTAATGGTTGTTGGCTGAAGACCACAAAAGCCATTTCAGCAATTCAAACCTAGTCAGTGGGAATATCTGGAGACGTTTTCATCGAAGGAAGAGCCCAAGGCATGCACAAAACGAGCACCGGGCGTTTTGTGCTCATGATTAATTCCCCATGATTGCTTGTCGCAGCTCGATTGTCTGAGTTGCTAATAGACTCTCCTAGGGATTGTGCTCAAGGAGGATAGGAGAATGCTGGAGATAGAACAATTATTGTTTTTGATGGATGGGGAAGAGGCTGTTCAGAGAGGACGATGACTGTCGAAGTTTGCCGGGCCAAAATTCAATCCGGTCTCAATCACAGATAGGCTTCCCAGAGCGTTAGCGTGTACACACAATCAAAAATGCTGGTATTGATTCATTTGGAGAGACGGGAGCCATTTTGGGGCAGATCTGAAAACTTCTTGCAGCGATTTGGCCGCTAGCTTTTGGAAGCATAGCAATTTAATCCTCAAACTCATTGACCGCTAATTCACATCAAATTGAGATGTTCAGAGTGCATTTCCAATTCGAGTAGTCTGGAATCTAAATTGACCCGTACAAGTGTGTGCTTGTACTGACAAGATCGGGGAATTTGCGGGACACAAATACTTCCTTGGCAAACAAGACCTCGTTGGAAGGTTGAATTGATCGTGATGAAACACCTACTGAGTGTACGAGTATGTATGATGGTTCAGGCTATTTATTGTGTCATGAACAAATTGTCGCCAAATTGGAGGATAATCATGGCCAAGTTGCTCTTGAAACGATCTTCGTTTGATGCAAGTGGGAGGAATAAAGGCATCATTACCCCCAAGCTCAAAGAGTTGAACTCAATCCCCAGAAATGCATTTCATGAAGACCCTGATTTTTCCATCCCAACAAATTGATGCCATCAGTAATTGGTCCGCATATCTGAAATCAAAGACCCGCTGCTCACCTACTTAGATTGCGAACAACTTTTGAGACATTGGTATCCAACGTGTTATCATTTAGAATGACGATACCAGGCAGATAATGGAGTACACCTAATTTATGATAGCGGAAAATGAGCTCTGCAACATCTATAATAACTAGTTTCCATGTTCCGAGTTATGTTTGGACGCAAACAAACACTGAGCCTGCATTTCAAAGTATTTGAATCCAAATCCATGGTTACATTACCTATTGTACTCAGAAGAGTACACGGCCACCTCATTGTCGTTGAAGCACGGCTCTAAGGACTCCCTTGGCCGAGGTCCCGACTCTCCACAAGTTGTGTTCGAAAGAGCAGCTCGACCAGTTCGCAAAGCGATACCACCAAGTGTGCATGATAACAATGAGAGTAATGGCAATAGCAATGACGGTTCAAGTCTGAAGCAACAGTCTACTGTAGTCGGCTTCAACTTCAATCTTTACGAATACATACGAGTAGGACTGGTGTTAAGAGTGCGCGAGTGAGAGCGTCCAAAAATGTAGACTCTCGTGTTGCCCGCGATCGGATTATGGTTTTGAGTTGGACCATAGAAGATCGCATTGAATGTATATGTACAAATACTATCGTGGGCCCGTAAAAGCAAGCATGGGAAGAAGGAGAGAAGCTGGATGTAGGAGTCGGTAGTAGTAATGGTAGAAGGAGGAGGAGGTGGTGGTGGTGCAGCAGAAGAACGGGGCAGGATGCAAAAGAATCACATTCAGTCAGTCTGCCATGAGACCTTAGACAAGTACGATCATCATCCAGCATTGAGACTTGGATTCGTTTGAGAGCGGATCGCAGTCGGTTTTTGGTCGTGGGAGTTACAATTTTCACTAGTTGTAAGCCCAAAAGTGTCGGTCGACGGGTTGTGGGACGATTTTAGCGGTGTTTGCTTGCCAGGAGTGAAGTTGGTGTTGGGAAAGAATTTGTTCGCACCGGGGCTTACTAGATTCTCGGTATTATTCCAGTGAATCAGTGCCGAAAGTGGTCTTATTTCGTGTTCAGACGAGATTCCAGGATGGAGCATTGAGTGGGGGCTCCCGAAGTTGTTTTTTTTTCGGTGTTTTCTAGCGTTCTAGTTCCATTATTCATGAGAGGGGCTCTGGTGAGTTGGAAGTGAAAGAGCTTTGTTTGGCGAAACTCGAGCTCTCTGTTTCGTGTGATTTCTTCGGGCATGATTGATGAACCTTTCTCCTGGTGATATCAACGAGCGTTTTCGATGTGCTACACTTGAATGTGTCGACTAATTCAAGAGATGTTGGTGACGGTTTCGAACGGATGATGGTGGAGTTTTCCTACGCGTGTGAAACATCCGTGATTGTGGAGACATATTTATTCGACATTTATGTGTGAGTGCCCACCTGGCCCACTGGATCTCTGTGGTCATGCCGACAGCGATT
>NC_081447.1:6098110-6141279 GCF_007210705.1 Tigriopus californicus | reverse complement strand
CTAGCCATGAGGATGCTAAAGATTTACGTAGTAGACTCGTGATAATCTGATGTAATACAGACGTCTAGCGATTAAAGCGAACGGAGGAGAACATTGTGCATCCCCTCCAATTACGTGGCTAAATTAAAGTCCATTGAGGCTGAGCCGTGAGTATTGATTACTTTCTTCTTGATACAGGATTTAATTCCGGGGGAAAGGGATCAGTTCCTTCCTGTTTCGAACAATAATACGAGGCTAGCCATGAGAATGCTAGAGATTTATGTAGTAGACTCGTGATAATCTGATGTGATACAGACGTCTAGCGATTAAAGCGAACGGAGGAGAACATTGTGTATCGCCTGCGTCATTCACTTTATACAAAATTAGTTCTTAATATACGCGTATACAAAAGATGTAGTAATGACTACATAAGATTCAAATCTTTGACCTCCTTTGGTCAAATACTACTTAAACTCTTTGCCCAATAAGTCTAGATCGAATGGCTTAAAATCAAACTGTTAAAAAGGTGACGGGCCATTGATTACAACAATGTAAATTTCTTACATTTTGAATATATTATGACAAAGCATTCAAGAGTGGATGTGACCTGCTGCAGATGTATTTGGTGGGAAACCCGTTCATAGTCCATGTTTCTAAAAGTCCTGCCGTCGATTGAAGCAAATGAAAGGAGAAAATATTTTACTTTTAAATGGCGTTGTAAACCAAGAGATGAGGTACCATGCTGTTATAAATTTTTGGGTTTTTTTCCTGGGCCATTGAAGGTGCGCCTGTCCTTTTCAATTTTGCCTTCTCAACGCTTAATATGAACACATGATTGAGAGGCTAAGCGAGCGAAATCCACATTGCCAATCCACTGTCCAGACTGTTCCTGCCTGTTTTAGTGAGAGAAAGAGAGATCATTTAAAATTCAAGCTTGGTCAATTTCTTCCTCTAAAAGCATTGAAAACTGCAACATTGAGGCTATTTGCACTAATCAAAAAAACCATATAAATTACCCTGTTACACTTGTTTTGAATGCTCGTTGATGAACGTGCTTATTGTATAATCATTTTTACTGCCTATTGGCATCAATCAATTTTGATCTTAATTACGTTCGTTTACGTAGTTCGTCATATTTTTCGAGCATCGCATTTATAAAAAACTCATTCATTAAAGTTGGGGTTGATGTTCTTGGAGTCTTAAGTGCTCGACAATCGCTGTTCTTGATAATCAAATAAACTATTTGACTATGTCAGAGACACCAGAATGCTATTGTGTTCGCCACGATGTGTCAGTTTTGAAATTTTCGTCTTGCCCTCCCCACCAAAGAGAGCCAAGATCCTTGTACAGACCCACTCAAGTGTATCAGAGATTTCAAGACAAGAATGCACTTGATTCAAGACGACAAAGTCCGGGAGGCTTGTAAAGGATTCACGAAGTCAGCTTGATCGTCTTGCACTCCCCTGAAGGAACACATTGAACCGTGTGAAAGTTTTCCCTACTTTCTTCGACGTAAAGTGAGTACTTGGTGTACAGAGTGGACAGAGACCTTAATAAAGCAGTTTTTGAAGGGTTTTTCCTCACCAAGTGGATAAACTACCTGCTTTTCTTGTCGAGCACTCCTTTATTGGTTCTACGTAGGAAATGCCGACCAGTAGCAATCACATTGTCAAATATTTTGGATAAACTACCGAATTCGAACTTGACGAATATTCACTTCAGAAAACATGGTTAATTCAGTTTGTCCTCACTCTGAAATTGATCAAATAAATCTCCAGACTTGCTTGATGTGCTTTCTGAAATCTTTGTGGTCTGCAAATTGGACGTAAAGCTGACAATTAATAGCGCACATTTTTCTCATCTCGTAAAAAAAGTACACCACCAACCTCGAAGTTGCAGACGATTACCATTCATTAGCAAATTCCGAGGGCGTCGACGGAGTAGAATATTTTTTTTTTTTACGTTGACGCATTCTATTACCACTTTTCAATGGTCTGTACCATTGCAAGACCATACAATTCTTCTCAATTAGTAAACTGGAAATAACACCGAGCCATTTTGGTTCCATACTCAAGAGCTCGGGTAATGACAGGATGAGGCAAAATGTCAACCCCATCAAAAACTATCCAGTCAAGTTCATTACTGGTGTAGCCAAAATGATAGCCTCCTTGACTGGGTCTCTTACGTCTGAATTCTCGTCTTGACTTTTTGGATTGGTTTCTTTGGACGTCTCGGATGATTGAGTAGAGATTAATCTCAATCTCCGCCATCAATAATGGTTCATCTTGAGTTGCCGTAATTCAATTTTTGAAGAAGATCTATTCGCTTTGAGCTTAATCAATTGGATTTATGGTTTGAGGTGCGGAGCATCGTAATTGTTGGTGGCTTTGTTGGAATTGGTTTGATTGTTGAGTATTTAGTGGTGCTTTACCTGTACATTTCTAATTTAGAATATTCGCCTTGTTTTTTTTACTTTTAAAACTTTCAACCCTAAGGTCATTTTTGAAAGTTTTTTTTTGACTTACAACCTGGCTATTCAAATTAGTTTGGGTGCCTGCGAGTGGACACTTGAAACTTAGGGCTCCCGTTCTTAATAATTCATAGCTGTCCAATCCACACCATTTTGATATCAATCTGAGTGCATGCATGCAATTGGAATTTAATCTCACTCCCTGGAATGTAATTAGTAGTTTCTGCCGGGAATCTCCTCCTAAGACATGCAAATGCAATTACTACTGTCTCGTTGTTTTTGCCACCTTTCCGTGGTTTTGATTCAATGGAAGGCTTTGTTAGATTCTATTTTCAAATTCCACTCAGTAGTCTCCAGCAAACATAGGACAATATTCACGTGAGAGGGCGATGATCAATGGTGTTTCGAAGCCCTCGTAACTCAACCCCCTTTTATGAAGAAAAACGGTGTAGGGATGGATAAGCCGTCGCAAGAGCTATTTGAATGTCATCAAGATGGACGATTGGACCAAAGTAATCTTACCATATTGAGACTTTGTTAATGTTGAGGGTTAGCTGATCTTGGCGGCTTGATCTATCCCCTCAAGCTCGAATTTGTCATCGCCCCTCTGGCCTTTGAGCGTTTTGTGCTTCAAAGTTCATCTAGTACGTATATTTAGCCATCATGTCTGTTTCCATTCATGACTTGGTTCTGCTCTCCATTGGCGTTTCCCCACGACAACCGTGGTGTTTTTGATTGTCTTTCGAAGTTCGACTTCATGCGAACTAATCTAGCGTGCATTGTGCCAACCATGATCACCTCATAAAGGGACGAGATCACTTTTGGGGCTCTCCCAAACTTTTCAAGGCCAGGCAAGGAGTTGGTTGCACTTCCACTACAAACCACCAAGGTGTGCGGTTCGTTCGTACATAATACGAGAAGGTACACACACACACATTGTAGTGAAGTGCACTCGGCCAACCAAAGATTCTCTGATACCAAGGGAAGCTAGAGCGTCGTTGGCACCGTGTGAGATTTACTCGTTGGTCTTGCACAGTGCTTGGTGGTGTCTGTGTGTAGTGCCAGTGGGGCTGAAGGGACCCTTAAAGAGAAGGTGCGCCACGACTTATGGGAGCTATTTATGATCCTATCTCCCTAACATGATACTCTCCTGAGGCCTGCTTGTTATACATGCACATGTTGCTCCAGCAGCAGCAACAGAAATGTTAGGGGGGCCCTTTTGATGGAAAATGGAATTAAGTAAATGGTTGAATGGACGGGGTTAGCCATGAACCACGGAAGCTTAGTAGGTCTTAGATAATCAAACGAATGGTGTGATCGCGAATCAACGGGCCAAGATAACTCTTGAGCGGGCGGAAAGTGTCCGTTCATTGGTATTGAAAATAAGTCAGCCCCAAGCGCTCATAGGGTACAAGTAATGAAGGTTGTAACGAGGCATGAGAGATGAAGTGATAATGCTCGAAAGGGCCATCAGCCTAGCTTGATTACGGATGTATTTGCAATTGTACCCTCCCTGTGAATGCGTACTTTCTGGGCTTGCCAGCGTTCAAGACAACATTGCCCCTCCCATTAGTAATCGTTCTGCCTCGTTGCGGTTTGCTTTCTGAAAAGCGGCATTCACCACAAATCATAAAGTTTGTTTTTCAAAGAGAACTTTTTGGCTCAGGATGACACAGTCAACTTGGCCATTGGTCGTCCTAATACCTCGTGATCCATTCCCATCTTCGCGTTCTTGTTTCTTTAGTCCTATTGAGGGGATCGGTCTCTCCCTTTGGTTTCTTCTTTGTAGGAAAATGATCAGAGTTCACGCGATTGGCACCTTATTTCCTGTGAACTACTGTCCAGTTCATTCTTCTGGGATCACTCGGGGTATCTTTGGTGTTGTGAGCTTATTATTGCACACCTGGGGGATGTACAACTCTCATGGTTAGATAACTCAAGATTGCAAGCCAATCACATCCAAGCGCTAATGGTTGTTGGCTGAAGACCACAAAAGCCATTTCAGCAATTCAAACCTAGTCAGTGGGAATATCTGGAGACGTTTTCATCGAAGGAAGAGCCCAAGGCATGCACAAAACGAGCACCGGGCGTTTTGTGCTCATGATTAATTCCCCATGATTGCTTGTCGCAGCTCGATTGTCTGAGTTGCTAATAGACTCTCCTAGGGATTGTGCTCAAGGAGGATAGGAGAATGCTGGAGATAGAACAATTATTGTTTTTGATGGATGGGGAAGAGGCTGTTCAGAGAGGACGATGACTGTCGAAGTTTGCCGGGCCAAAATTCAATCCGGTCTCAATCACAGATAGGCTTCCCAGAGCGTTAGCGTGTACACACAATCAAAAATGCTGGTATTGATTCATTTGGAGAGACGGGAGCCATTTTGGGGCAGATCTGAAAACTTCTTGCAGCGATTTGGCCGCTAGCTTTTGGAAGCATAGCAATTTAATCCTCAAACTCATTGACCGCTAATTCACATCAAATTGAGATGTTCAGAGTGCATTTCCAATTCGAGTAGTCTGGAATCTAAATTGACCCGTACAAGTGTGTGCTTGTACTGACAAGATCGGGGAATTTGCGGGACACAAATACTTCCTTGGCAAACAAGACCTCGTTGGAAGGTTGAATTGATCGTGATGAAACACCTACTGAGTGTACGAGTATGTATGATGGTTCAGGCTATTTATTGTGTCATGAACAAATTGTCGCCAAATTGGAGGATAATCATGGCCAAGTTGCTCTTGAAACGATCTTCGTTTGATGCAAGTGGGAGGAATAAAGGCATCATTACCCCCAAGCTCAAAGAGTTGAACTCAATCCCCAGAAATGCATTTCATGAAGACCCTGATTTTTCCATCCCAACAAATTGATGCCATCAGTAATTGGTCCGCATATCTGAAATCAAAGACCCGCTGCTCACCTACTTAGATTGCGAACAACTTTTGAGACATTGGTATCCAACGTGTTATCATTTAGAATGACGATACCAGGCAGATAATGGAGTACACCTAATTTATGATAGCGGAAAATGAGCTCTGCAACATCTATAATAACTAGTTTCCATGTTCCGAGTTATGTTTGGACGCAAACAAACACTGAGCCTGCATTTCAAAGTATTTGAATCCAAATCCATGGTTACATTACCTATTGTACTCAGAAGAGTACACGGCCACCTCATTGTCGTTGAAGCACGGCTCTAAGGACTCCCTTGGCCGAGGTCCCGACTCTCCACAAGTTGTGTTCGAAAGAGCAGCTCGACCAGTTCGCAAAGCGATACCACCAAGTGTGCATGATAACAATGAGAGTAATGGCAATAGCAATGACGGTTCAAGTCTGAAGCAACAGTCTACTGTAGTCGGCTTCAACTTCAATCTTTACGAATACATACGAGTAGGACTGGTGTTAAGAGTGCGCGAGTGAGAGCGTCCAAAAATGTAGACTCTCGTGTTGCCCGCGATCGGATTATGGTTTTGAGTTGGACCATAGAAGATCGCATTGAATGTATATGTACAAATACTATCGTGGGCCCGTAAAAGCAAGCATGGGAAGAAGGAGAGAAGCTGGATGTAGGAGTCGGTAGTAGTAATGGTAGAAGGAGGAGGAGGTGGTGGTGGTGCAGCAGAAGAACGGGGCAGGATGCAAAAGAATCACATTCAGTCAGTCTGCCATGAGACCTTAGACAAGTACGATCATCATCCAGCATTGAGACTTGGATTCGTTTGAGAGCGGATCGCAGTCGGTTTTTGGTCGTGGGAGTTACAATTTTCACTAGTTGTAAGCCCAAAAGTGTCGGTCGA
The DNA here is from genome assembly GCF_007210705.1 of Tigriopus californicus. Classification (NCBI taxonomy): domain Eukaryota; kingdom Metazoa; phylum Arthropoda; class Copepoda; order Harpacticoida; family Harpacticidae; genus Tigriopus; species Tigriopus californicus. The sequence goes on along the minus strand of NC_081447.1, from coordinate 6,135,035 downwards.
CGGGTTGTGGGACGATTTTAGCGGTGTTTGCTTGCCAGGAGTGAAGTTGGTGTTGGGAAAGAATTTGTTCGCACCGGGGCTTACTAGATTCTCGGTATTATTCCAGTGAATCAGTGCCGAAAGTGGTCTTATTTCGTGTTCAGACGAGATTCCAGGATGGAGCATTGAGTGGGGGCTCCCGAAGTTGTTTTTTTTTCGGTGTTTTCTAGCGTTCTAGTTCCATTATTCATGAGAGGGGCTCTGGTGAGTTGGAAGTGAAAGAGCTTTGTTTGGCGAAACTCGAGCTCTCTGTTTCGTGTGATTTCTTCGGGCATGATTGATGAACCTTTCTCCTGGTGATATCAACGAGCGTTTTCGATGTGCTACACTTGAATGTGTCGACTAATTCAAGAGATGTTGGTGACGGTTTCGAACGGATGATGGTGGAGTTTTCCTACGCGTGTGAAACATCCGTGATTGTGGAGACATATTTATTCGACATTTATGTGTGAGTGCCCACCTGGCCCACTGAATCTCTGTGGTCATGCCGACAGCGATTTGCCACAATTGTGAATCGCACTCCAATGCTGCTTTGGCCTTTGGACGCAAGAACCGGATTGCTCAGTTACTCTCGTCCCCTCTACCTCAATATGGAAGCAATAGTCATTACAACAATGGCCACAGCAATAACAACAACAACAACAACAATCACAGTTCCCCTCCTCGACTTCCCCCCATTTCCCGCCCTCCATCCACACCCTCACCGCCTCCGACAAGGGGGCGGGAAAGGGGGCGAAGTAGGGCGAAAGCGCGGAGAAAGGACTCGATTTCTGCGGCTGTGAAACAAAGGGCTTTGTCTGTGTTGAGGCCCAATCAAAACCGGTTACCACGATCCCCCTCCCCTCCACCTGTAAAGAAAGGCGGTTCCAAGGAGTCAATGCCTCCCTGTTCACATTGTCAGCCTCGATATTCCGATTCTCCAGAGAAATTAGGTCTTCGGCCAACTTTGAGCATTTTCTCGGATGATCTCCAACCTGATTCAAATTCCATTCACATGCAATATGCTCCCCCGGAACCCAAAGGTGTGTGGGAGAGAGCCATTGCCAAAGTCAAATCCAATCAGGATCAAAATCTCAATCCCGCACATTCGGCTGGTTCGGCCAAGAATCGTCGGGCCCGATCCGAGGTTCGAACCCGAACCTCCGGACCCCTGCGATCTAACGTGAATGAATTCTACGCGTCGGATTTTAAGGGAAATCAAAAGAAATCGAACGAGTCCACTTACGGGAAAGAAAATGCCAATTTGAAGCGAACCTTGTCGATTGTGGCTTACGCTGAACCCTCGGAAGGAGGCCGACATCATCGACCTCGAGCTCAATTGCGGAGGAAAGCTCGGATGGAACAAACCCAGAAGCAACTCGCTTCGAGATCAAAATCCAGATCCAGAACCAGCCACGCCCACTTGGAGCAATCGCTCGTCAAGGGGACATTCACCATTTGGCCCGGGAAAGAAGGGATTTGGTTGCCATTGTGCGTTCAGGCTCGTATTTAGTCATCGTCTATCAGTTATCGGTAGTAATCCTTGTCGTTGCTCGCATTCGTTGAACGAATGCTTGCCAAAAACACGTCAAAGAACACTCTAGGGGCCATGAAGTTGTTTGGGAGCAGATCTAGAACAAAGGACGATGTGCTCGGCATTCAACTTTCTACACATTGTGAATGTAGAGCATCGACAAAGCCTGAACTTATGTACGTTGGTAAATTTGGTTGAAATTGGGCTTACCAGGATGGTCGTGGGTTGTCTTTTTTTAAAAAAACTAATACGGGGTGCGTACACCGATGCACCTCTTGGTCCCCGTTTCTACGGTAGTTGGGCTAGGGTTTGCCAAAATGGGAGGATGCTTGAGTGATTCTCTTAGGTTTTAATCAAAAGGGAAGGGGAGGGGCAAGCACGGAGTAGTAATTATCAAGCGTTCCAGTACCGTTCTAAGCTTAAAAAATTGGCACTCGAAACCTCTAGTAGTAGCTCCATCTTCAAAATAAGTCTCTAGTGAAATGCCTACCTCTCTGTGGGTTGTTGCCTCTCACATTTCGGTCCTTTCAGAAATGAGCCGAGATCAAATATTTCTCGAACCTAAGCATGATTTGGATGGGTTTTGATGTCTGCATATGATGACTTGCTTGCAGTGCGCGCTACCCATTTGATCTTGAGAAGATAATGCTGCGACTTCATCTTTTTGAGTGAGCGAGGCTTTGTGGTAAATTACGCGTGGGATGTCGATCTCTAGAATAAGAAAAACTTATTCGTGCCACTACTCACACGCACGAATGGATGGATGAACGGATAATGCTTTGGAGTTGAATACACTGGGCTGGCAATGCCAAGATACCCCGAATTATTTGAACTTTTCAAGATAGACCAATCCAATATTTTGAGTCGGAATTTATCTTAGAGTCACTCTTCGAAAGTCAAGCAACACTTGGGGCAACCCAGACGAAGCCATGTTCGATTTGATTCCCATTCCAAAACCTGTCCTTAATAGTTTCTTTCGCGGGTTGGATAGAAGACTCGATTGGTCTGGAATTTGGATGGGTGTGATATAATCGATGGCTTGATGACTCCACTAATTAAGAGCAGTGTACTCATGAAGAGGTCTCATTCTATTTTTCAGATGGTACTTTGGAAAGATTAAGAGGATAGAGGCCGAGAAGAAGCTTCTGCTACAACAAAATGAACACGGTGCATTTCTTATCCGCGACTCCGAATCGCGGCGGAATGACTATTCCCTTTCGGTTCGCGACGGCGACACGGTCAAGCATTACCGGATTCGCCAACTGGATGAGGGAGGATTTTTCATCGCTCGAAGAACCACTTTCAGGTCACTTCAGGAGCTCGTGGAACATTATTCCAGAGAGGCCGATGGTCTTTGCGTCAACCTTCGCAAGCCTTGTGTTCAGGTATGTGTACATGAATTGAGCTCAAGACCAAACGTGTGGCAATTAAATCCACGCATGAGCCTACTTATTACCAGTTGCGGCTAATTGAAGCATCGCCCACTCAAGTGCAATTCAAATAAATCAGTGTTTTTTGAGTCAATCTCGGCGAGGCGTGTCTGAAAACAACCTGCGCAATACACGAACAAAGTCCCATAACGCTTCCTAAAGCTTGTACTGATCTCAATTGGTTTTCTATCCGTCCCACCCGTTTCATACTCACTCTCTCTTTTTTGTCTTGCTTACTTGCTAACTTATCTATTCTACAACTGGGATCATAAACCCATAGGAGGTGAGCTTGACATTTGTTTAAGGACGTGGTCGCAATCTTGTCTCGAAAGCGATTCAATAAGTTCGGTTTAACTACAAAGTGTGTCGTCCATTTGCTCATTTCAGATCGATAAGCCTAACACTGCCGATTTGTCCCACGCGACCACAGACCAATGGGAAATCGAGAGACGCAGCCTAAAATTCATTCGACGACTTGGCCAAGGCCAATTTGGCGAAGTGTGGGAAGGCCTATGGAACGGAACCACACCCGTGGCCATCAAGACACTCAAACCTGGTGAGGATAATGAATCCGCTCACGAACCAGTTTTGGGTGGTTGATCGAAGGTAATGACGGTTCTTGTTTTCATGTTTTTATTATTTTACCTTCCAGGCACCATGGACCCCAAGGACTTTTTAGCCGAGGCTCAGATTATGAAGAAACTTCGTCACCCCAAGCTCATCCAGCTGTATGCCGTATGTACGCTGGAGGAGCCCATTTACATTATCACCGAGCTCATGAAAAACGGCAGCTTGCTCCAATTTCTTCAAGACAAGGGTAAAACCCTGAAACTTCCGCAGCTCATCGACATGTCAAGTCAGATTGCGTCCGGAATGGCCTTTCTGGAATCTCAGAACTACATTCATCGCGATTTGGCGGCTCGCAATGTTTTAGTGGGGGATAACCACTTAGTGAAGATCGCCGACTTCGGATTGGCTCGCATCATCAAAGAGGACGAATATGAGGCGAGGGTGGGCGCCAGGTTCCCCATCAAGTGGACGGCTCCCGAGGCAGCAAACTACTCCAAGTTCTCCATCAAATCAGATGTGTGGAGCTTCGGAGTCCTCCTCACGGAATTGGTCACGTACGGAAGGATCCCATATCCAGGTAGGAACATGAGATAATGTCTGAAAGATGTAGTAAAAGAACCCAAACATGCTTTCATTCCCTAACATCATGTTGTGTTTAGGCATGACGAACGCAGAGGTGCTGCATCAAGTTGAACACGGCTATCGGATGCAAGCTCCGCAAGATTGTCCTCCGCAGCTGTATGATATTATGCTCGAGTGCTGGCACAAAGACCCAATGAAAAGACCCACGTTCGAAACGCTTCAGTGGCAACTGGAGGATTTTTTCACGCTCTCCGATTCAGAGTACAAGGAAGCCTCGGGCTATTAGCGAGATTACCTAACCACCTTCCAAATCAACCCACAATCAACCACTCTGAAGGATGTCCGCTTTCAGTGTTCTTTCATTTCTCAACAGTGAATTGGTCGCTCAAAAAAAGTCGTTTTCCAGTGTTGCCTATGACTAGTGCCGTGGTTGTTCCTGCTGCTACTACTACTAATACCACAACAACCACCAGCAGTAGCTCAACTAACGAGTGGTGTCCTCCGATATAGGTATCAATCAATATTCGTGGTTTGGTTCCGCAGGTTGGCATATTGCAAACCCAGCGTTCTTTCCACTACATTATTATTGGCCTAACTTGCCTTTTTCTCAACAGCCACGACAGTAAGCCCCTTCTTTACAAACACGCACAGTACGTATTGCAGTATTTAATTCGTTTGTATTCGCCGCCATCCCAATTCACCACCGATGATACTACTTTTACTACAACAACAACAACAACAACATCAACAACAACAACTACTACTATTGTTACTACAAATAATGATTCACTGTACTATCCCACCCGTTGCCACATGTGTATCCTCTTCCAATACTTTCATCCTTACGGCAACGAAAGCTATTTCTTCGTCTACAACCAGAACACAGATTATGCGAATTATATTCAACCCTTATTACTATTTCTGTTCAAAATCCACAATCAATCTGCCATTGATGGAGTGATAGATCAAAATTGATTCATTTGTACAATGTCATGATTTGCCTTTGTTGAATAAATCAGATTAACTACTCTACCCGATTAAAGACAATCATTTCATCAAAACGCGGTCAAGTAGTTATGTTGCTTTAATATGCAATGTATCTTATCAGCACCCGAATAATTTGACGTCTTGTGTTGGAACACTATGTAATAGTGTATGCGTATTAAGCTCTAATCTTGTATCGCTGTGAACACTCCGGACAATACCATTGACCCTCCGGAGGGACCAGTATCCCCACACATTCAAAGTGGAACCATTCCAAGCGGCAATCCGGAGCATCACAACCGATCATCTCCGACACATCGTCATGAGGACTTTGACAAACGCAATACAACTTGTCGTCAATGGACGCATATGAGTCCGGAGGAGCGGCTGCTTGAGCACGAGAAGTGGGAGGAGGAGCCACAGGGGCCACAGGAGCCGGTTGAGGCTCGTCATGATCGATCACCAGATTAGATTCTTCCTCAGATTCCTCCGCCGCCGAAGACGACGAAGATGAGACTTGATTGAGCAACAAGCTCTCGCGCATTTTCTTGGACATGGGTTGACCATGAAGTGTGGTGCCAAAACTGGCTCGCTTCCGTTTGGGCGCTTTAATCACGGGTGGTTTGGAGGTCAGCTTCAACTGTTGAGCCTTTTTACGATTCAAACTGGTGTTGATCATTCTGGCTTTGGGTCGTTGTTGGACCGGGTTGCTTGCCGTGTTACTGAAGGTGGATAGTTTCACCGGGGATGGAGGTTTAGGGGGTAACTTGATCTTCAGTTTCAGCGAGGGCGTGGCAGGGGTGCTTTGGCTAGCTGGAGTGGAATTGGAGCCCTTGTTTAAGGCTGCCTTGGCACTCGGTTTGGATCGTCGACCTTTCTGTTGGATCTGTTTTAAGTTGGCCAATAACTCCTCGGCTTCGAAATCCGTGTCGAGATCAGACGATCTGGGCTCCTCGTCCGATGATCCCACTGGCCCGGCTTCGTCTTCGGAATCGGCTTCGTCCTCACTGGAGGAGGTGAAATAAGGCCGAGCCGCACCCGCAGTCACGCCCGTGCTTGCCCCGGGCGTATGATACACGGGCTTGGGCCCACTACCTCGCCGAGCCATGATCGACTGAGGCGTCGATATGCCATACCCATTGGCTAGATTAGCCTTCGAGCCTACATCGAGAGTGTCGTTTTCGGAATCCGAACTCGACGAAGACCCTTCGTTGCTGGCTTCTTTTTTCTTATGCTTTTTCTTCTTTCTTTTCTTTTTCTTCTTTTTCCGCTTCTTCTCCTTCTCGGCTGATACGATGTTCGGACCCATGGCCACTTGACTCAAGAGCTTGTCCATCTCACTCAAATCTTCCACGGGTTCGTTGACCATAGCGAATACTTCTGGACAATAATCGTGATCCCTGAGCGAGATCCGTCGATCCACCGGCGTTCGCTCAACAATACGAGGCTTTCGAGGCTTTTCACCGCCAGATTCGTCACTGCTCTCCGACAAAATCACGTCCCAGCTTTTGGCCAAGGTCGGATTTAAGGTCTTGATCTTCTTCTGCTTGTTGTTCAGATTCGGTTCAATGGGTGGAGGAGGAGCCTCCCCGATGAACATGAGATCCTGGTTCCAAATGCCCGACACAACGGGTTGCTTCTTCACCGGAGTCACTTCGGGATCACTACTTGAAGCATCATGGGTGTCTCGGGGTGGGTTTGGCTCCAAGATTTTAGCATTGGGAGGTAGGATTTCACTGGGAGCTTGAGGAGGAGAGGGCTTGGCAAAGAGATGGTGCGGTCGAATATTGGGCAATCTCACGTTGGACTTGGGTGCTCGAGGCGCGTAACCGGGCATATTGGGCGTGTTGATACTTGCGGGTGTCGGCATCACTTGGCCCATTCGAACATTAGGGATGATTCCTGTCGCTGAGGATGATGGTGAAAGGGCAGACGGCAAATTACTCGAAATGTGTTGGGGCCGAATGAGCACTGGCGAGGACGCATTGGCACTTGTTCTGACAAGAAGCGGAGATTGCGGTTGAGTGGGATGATGGAAATGGGGATTGATGGGCAGGGGTAATGATGAGCGCGCTATGCCCGCCACAGGAGACGGATCTGATGCCGGTATCATAGGAGGTGGAGATTTAATGGGGGATTTAGTGATGTCAAAGGATCCCTCAGGTCCAATGATACTTCGAACAGCAGCATCAATGGCATCAAATTCCTTATCACGAGGCGGATTTGGGTCTTTGGAATTCTCATTTCCGCCACCAGGACTAGAAGTCTGATCCGAAGTGTCCATGTTCTCTTTGTCTTCTTTGTTTTCACTTTCATTTCTTCCATCCTCATCACCTTCATTTGGCTCAATTGGCTTGGGAAATATGTCCTCAACCAATTCCTTGAGGAGCAATTGACAAATATCGATGCTTTCCATGGAAGTGGCGTCGAATTTAGTCAGAATTCGTTTCTGTCGCTTATCTTGCAAACCTTTACTTGCCGAGGATTCAAGATCGGGATGTCGACGAATCTGATGCTTCCACAGCAATTGTCGGGAGATGTACGATTTCGAACAATCCGTGGCCGAGCACAAATACGGCTTGGCTCCAGTGTGACTCCGAATATGGACCCTAAATATATTAGAAGAAAAACAACAACATTTAGAGATCATTCAGAAGCGGATCCAACCAAAAACTAGAATTCAACTGTACCTGTATGCTTTAAAGTTATCGAACGTTTGCTCGCACACTTCGCAGATCTTTGAACCCGTTGGTTTGACACAGAAGTGATAAACATGTGGCCATGTCTTCTGATGACATTGCTTGCACACTTTATGTTCTTGCTCATGTTTCAAGTAGAGATGTTTCCGAAACTCCAGTAGCGTGTCGTAAGTTAAGAAGCACTTGGTGCACATCAACTCTTGAGCATGGGTTAGGCAATGATTCAATAGTGCTTGCTGATCACTCATGACCTGCAATCGAGCATAGAGATGCATGAAAAGGCACACACATAAGTATATAAAAAAAAACAAATATTGTTTAAGGGATTGGAAAGTGAAAAACTAGAACTGTTCCCACATTCCGGATTCACGCAGGGCTCGCAGAAATCTAACCCTCCTCGAAATCGGAAGGGACTAACTCACTTTCTCTCGCTCAAAGAAACATCCATGTGAATGAACAGCATGGAAAGTCGCCCACCGCCAGGTTGAAGTTTTAATAAAGGTAAAACTCCAACGAAAAGCCTTATACAAAGAATGGTTAGGTTAGTTAGCTTGCAATGACGAATCATGGCAAGAGACGGTATTATGGGCGCTGTTCAACCAGATGGACTGAGAGCTTCTCTACCACGAAAAGAAACAACCATTCATTTTCGGGAAGCCATTGCTTACCTTCATGCAGATCTCGCAAACCACATGATTCTTTCGGAGATGGAACTGGAAGTCCAAAAAGTTTCCCATGTCCGGTTTGAAACAGAAGCGACAATTGAACTTGGCTTTGGGCGTTTGCTGACTACCGTGGGGCGGTCCACCGCAGATGTGACTGAGGTAGCTTCCATAGTTCATAAACACGTTTGTGCACAAGTGGCAAGCCAGCATTTTTGAGCTATGGTCCGCCGCCACGTGAGCCAAAAGACCGTCATAGGTGGGAAAATGACGGGATGAGCAATAGGTACACCGGTAAGTTATTAATTCACTTAAGTCATCGCTCAGGTTGTAGTTGAAAATGATCTCTCGAATGCGACAATCCCGCACTTGTTTCTTCACGCGAGAGATACAAAACTCAGGGCTCTCTTCAAACACTTCTTCGACCTTGGATCGATCGTGGACGATCATTAAATGGGACAAGATGAACACTGTATCCAACGAGATGTATTGAGCTTGTTCGCAGAATAGACAAGAGGCCTGGAAGGAAGTTGAAAAGTATTGGTTCTTATCAACCCATAAGAGATGGATGTATTCCAAACTGCTTACCTTGAACATGTCCATGACTTCCCGGATCTTGTCCCAATTAGCTTGAATCTCAGTGGCGACACGGTTGATTCGATCCGTCTTGTTCTCTTTTTTGACCGGTTCTTGAGCGACTTTCTTCGTCAAGGGCGGGACAGCCGAGTTCTCACGAGTCGACGACTCCACTGGATAATCCTTTGATTGGACGACGCTTTCCGGGGTTTCTTGTTGATCAATGGGCGTAACGGTTTGCCTTCTCACCGACAATTTCAATGGAGGAACAACAGATAAAGTGATCGGAGGGGATGAACTGGGCGTGTTGGGAGTGGCTAACTTTTTCAACTTGGGCGGCTGAGGCTTCTCAATGACGAATTTTTTGCCTGCCATGGTGATTTGAAGCTCTTCCAAGGCCTTTGAGGGCTTGATATTCAACTCCTTAAGTTTGCCTTGCAGGTTGTAAGAGAAGCCCGAGACATTAATCTCTTTCCGGACGAGATTATTGACTCCTCGACTAGCCATGCCACAAAATATGCTGCCAGATTCGGGTAAACCTTCAATCAAAGATGCTTCCAAGGATGATTTCGTTACATTATTCCGAGAATACTTGGCCAAAATCTGTCGGTCGGTCACGTTAAAGAGCGTGTCAGTCTTTTTGCTCTCCTCCTTGCTTGGAGCCAACATTTTGGGCTTGGGTAGAGAGCTTTGGAAAGTCTTGTCCAGATCTAATCCTGTGAGTGTTTTGTACAGGGCTCGCGTATCTTTCCGACTGGGATTGCCTAACCAAGGCATGCCTTTGCACCAACCATTACATAGGTGCATTTCCAATTGATTTTGAAACGAAAACGATCTGTCACAAAACGGGCAATCAAATGAGCGCTTCTTGGACTTGTTGCAACCGTGGTTTTCTAAGTGAGTGTAAGGAACCATTTGCGAACAAGACCCGCACACAAGGGAGTAGTTTGAGCCGCAAATGTTGGTGAACTCTTTTGTGGAATGAAAGAACCGGTGTCGAAGATTGTGCATGTTTTTGAGATGCTGCTCAAGATCCGGCACTCGTTTGAATAGCTTCAGGCAATATTGGCAAAGTAGACCTTTGTGGACTTGCTTCATGTGAGTGAAGAGTCCAAACAGATCACACACCGACTGACACACAGAACACACGTATTTCTTCCTCGCATTCATGGTGCTCACTTCCGATCGAGGGTAAAGTTGGTAAAGGCATTTCAATTTCTCATCTTCCGTCAGTTCCACTGGTCCATCATCAGTATCCTAAAAAATGCGATAAGTTTACAGTGCCTTTTTCCATGATTAGAGAGGCTAACAGAAGCATACCAGGTCGGGTTCTTCGTTTTTGAGCTTTACACTGGTCTCCATCGTTGATTCATCCGGTCGTTGTTCCAGGATTTGGGCATCTATTAACCGCTTCCGAACAAAGTTGAAGTAACTTTTGGTACTTCGAAACAATTTTCCCGTCTTGCGGAGACGAATCAGAGATCCTAGGCGATCCTTACGAGCTCTTTGCACCAGTTTGAAGGCTTTTCGCTCATGAAGAGGCAGGCCAAAACGGACTTTGAAAAATGATCGCCTCCACATGCCTTTTCTGCGCTTTCCAGTTTTCAAAACTAATTGCGAATATGGTACGTCTTTGATTACACTTGGGAGCTTCACCAGCTTCAAGCTCGAATTCTCCTCCTGAAAGTTATTGGCAATGATAAAAGTGATTTATCACTTCTTCGCATCAAATCGTACAATCAATGACTTACGGAATCATTCGTGTGGGGCTTAATTCCGCCAAAGTATTGAGGTTCTTGGAAATTCAACGCTTCTTGAAGGAATCGCGAAGGTAACGGGTTCGCATCGGAGGGATACCCGTCTTTGAAGTGGAGAGAGCACACAGCAATCTTGCCAGTGAGATTACTGGGATCCAGGTCTAGTTCAGCCATCCAACGGCTTCGATCCTCTTCCGGACAAATGTGAAGATTCATAGGTAACGATTTCGGGAAGTTGTATAATTCCTGGGCGGCCAATCGCCACCGATTCAGAGAGTTCCTCGAAACGATACAATGCGGTACGGAGCAGAGCGTGTAATCGAGTTCTTCCACTTCAAACTGGGGGGTGATCATCAAATGAGTAACTCCTTTCGATAAAAAATCTTGCTAGAAGCAAGTGGTCTTCTTACCTCACGGACGTTGACTCGAGTATGGAAATTTCCTTTAGCAATCCCAGTGCTAAAGAACAAGGAGACAAAGGCGGGATGGCCATAATAATAACACGCATCCTTGTCCGGTGCGAGAATAAGCAGGAAGCTTTGGCAACCGCATACGTTGTCGGTCTCCTTGATCTTGGCCATGAGAGATTCTTTCCGGCTCCTAGATATAAAAAAAATTAGCATTGAATATGACACAACGTTCAAGCAGGGTTCTTGGCTCACCGGAATGATTTATTCACATCTAAAACCGTGCCCGAAGGAACAGTTTCCTCGGCGAGGGTCTGCTTTAGTTTCTTTTCGCGTTCCATGCGCTCTTTGCGTCGAATCTTCTCCTTTTGTTTGCGCTCATAAACTGTCGGACTGTAATCGTCGTCATCCATGTCCAGTAACCCCGGTTTCTTGGCTTTCAAAGGTTTCACGGGCGTGGCATCGGGCGCGGGAATAAGCGTCTCATTTGCCGATTGCACTGTCAAAAAAATCAAAGGTTATGCCATACTGGTGTCCGAAGTAAAAGCCGACTCATTGGCTGATGCATCTTTGAACGACAGAACAAGGTCCTGAGATGGGAATATGACACTGTCGGTTCCATGGCATCAAGTTGTAGAGATAAAAAACCCAAAGAAAAGATGGCGACCACTACAATTATATTCTTTGGAAAAGGATGGTTTAGAAGACCAAGGGGAGCTTGGACCAAAACAAGAAAGAAAACCGCATTTTTCCTTCAACCGCTTATAACATTCTTCCTGCAAATACTTTAAGTCAGCCACACTTACGGGAATCAAGGGCCGGCTGCACGTCACTCAAGACCAATCCGGAGACGGAGAGAAACTTCTGAACCAACACAGTAGGTCCATAGTACAGGAGCTCATCGAAATCCGGACAGAACTGAATGAGCAAACTCTGCGTGGCACACGTGATGTCCATCTCGCTCAATCGCTTAAACGGCACGTGACGACGGCGGGTATAGCTCTTCAATCGCAAAGGTCGATCCGCAATGAAGGCCGTGATTCGCTTCCGACCCACATTCATGGGCGACATGGGCCCTCTCGTCCCGCCCGTCCCACTCATACCTAATCCCGAATAGTTCTGATCCTCTTCCCCTTCCAACCCCGAGGACTGCGAGCTCTGACTCCAAGTTCGAGATCCGCCTCCATTCAAGGCGGGTCCGAGTCGAGAGTCCATCCTGCCCCCGAAAATCGATCCACGGGCCGAGTCAGTCTGCCAGTTCGGCCGAACACGCCAGGCTCATCTAGCTCAAGCGGAACCCGAGCGCCCCCTTGCGGAATTGGCCGAAATGACCCCTCAAGCGGACGAGGCTAGACAGACAGACAGACCCCAGATCACGCGATCACACATAATCCCATCAACAATCGCACTAGTCTCCACGCCATAATTGGACGGGATTGGTTCACGGGGCGTGTCTGAGGGCGTGGATGATGGCCAAAGGAGGCGGATTTCAAGTCCGATGGATGAAGACTGGCGGGAACACGATGCACTCAAACCTCGAGGACGGCGTGACTGACGATCTGACGGACCAACCAACTACCAGCGGACGGCTCCCACAGGTTTGCCGAATTTTCTAGCGTACTTAACACCAAAATCGGGTGGATTTCATGCCAGATTCATGATCGAGGTTTGATTCCCAAAGCTCACCCGATAAGGCGAGTGAATTCGAGGTTACAGTACTAACCAAATCCTAACTCATGCCAAGAATGGGAACAATACTTATTTGTCATGTCATGTGGCGATATATAATTTAGATATAATCCAATGCAGCAAGGATTTTCCACATGAAGATGAAATAGGGAGTCAGCAACAAGGCTGGAAGAAAAAAAAACGAGACTATTCTGTTGGTTTGGTTTTCAGCGGACTTTTTCTGATCCGCAGTGCTATGGAATTGTGGAAGTACAATCACCAATTAAAGACTCAAGCTTTTGAGTTAGGAGCCAATCAAAAGCTTGTCCCAACCTGACAGAAAAACATATAACGCTCTTTCTTTTATCCTACTATTTATGAAAATGTGAGGTTGTTTTCTGTTAATGTTTGTTTAGTGTCCAAAATATTGTAGATTTCAATACATTTCTTAATTGCTTGACCTCCCAGAACCCATAGTTATAAGGGGAAATGGACCGACTGGTAAATATGTACGCAGCTGAGCCACTTGTTAAGCTAATTCCTTGAGGCTAAAAGATAAAATAAATGAGAGGTAAATTTGAATTATTTCGCCCTTGAGTGCCATTTTTATTGATATGGGGATAAAAGAGCCAAAATAGTGGTCCTGGGGCTGCCTAACCAAACATCACCATGAGCTCGAGCTTTTCGCTGGGCTCCATGGTGGAAGAAAGGAGCCTGACCAGAGTAACGACTACGACTATAATGTTATAAACTATGAACATACGTCTAAGATGTCAAAATTGGATAAATGTACTTCTCTCTCAAGCCAGTTACACGATATAGATCTAATCATAACTCGTAAATTACTCGGGTCAATGTAAAGTACGATCGATTTCATTTTATATCGTATTTAAGTCGAGTCAGCCTGACTCATTGAATCCAGGCCGCCCGCCTGAGTGCCGAGTGCCACCGGCTGGCGAGGGAAGCAGAGCGCGGGAAAGGAATCACCCGGGCTAGGCTAGATTGAGACAGGCTGGAAGAGCGAATGCATAACACCCAAACCCGCGGCTGACGAGCAGCAATACTGAGATCAGTTACATTTGACTCTAAGAGACAGTTTTCCGCTTCAGCTAGCTGATGCCAGGCTCATAGACAAATTGCGGATTTTGATCAACAAAATCGCCGTCAAGCGTGACGCAAAAGTTTTGGATGTCCATTGCAGCAGTGATCACTGATCAGATTGGACATCAAGCAGATAAATTACGCATGTGATGAATATCCCTGGCACCCCAAACATTGATACGACAGCTCTTGCTCAACCATGTTTAAGTATTCATGTGCTCCATCTAGAGGATAAAGCCATAAAAAAAAATATCGTCCCAATCTGATAAATGTGTAATTGTTATGGATTTTTTTTGAAATTTAAGTCTTTTTGTCATTCATCCATAGGCTTTAACTATTTAACTTGAGGTCCACTTGTTGTGCAAACTATATGACCATCTAAGCTGGGAAATGTGGCACTTTTCCGTTTGTCTGTGTCTGATCACCCTGTTTGAGTCTCACGTTGTTTTGGCAAAGCCTGCCATGCTTCTGAAGTTCTGAAGCTTCGGATCTAGCTCTTGAGCTCCGTAGTGTTTTGACCATTCTGTTGATTCTCGGGTAGCTCAATTTCTCTTTGATTCTCATCATGACCAGCACCACCACTTCTTTCGGTTTGTACGTGGGTAATACGACCACCTCTTTAGGCGTTTACCGGGTAAGTTGGGTTGGGTTTGCCTTCGGTTGGTTAGCTTCGGCGAATCACTGACCTCCTCCTCCTCCTCCTCCATTTTTAGGGTGGACGAGGCTGTGATGTGGTGGCCAATCCTTCAGGTGATCGTGTCACACCCAGTACCGTATGCTGGCACGAAGGAGGTGATGTGGGCGTGGGCCTCTCGGCCAAGCATCATGCTCAAAGATTCCCCAAAAGCGCCGTGGTTTGGGGCAACAAAAGTGTGTTGGGACGCGCCACTTCGGATCCCGTAAGTTCTCGCCTCAAGCTTGGTCTGGGCCTTCTGGATAGCTTGATAATGAATCATGTTGGCTTTTTTAGTCGGTCCAAAGCGTGGCGTCGGTTTCGGGCGTGTCCACGGCCAAAGTGCTGATTGAAGGCGCGGAAGCTAAATATCAAGTCGAGATCGAGGGCGCCAATAGCAAATGCGTGGCTCCGCGTGAGGTGCTCTATCATATCTTAAAATACATGCACGGTAAGTATGCCAAAGACGCATTTCATTGTATGAAATGATATGAGTAATCCTGAGCTAAAAGAAGAATCAAAAAGTCATGGCTTTCCAAAATATGAACACTTTTTGGAAGGATGTTGGCAGCCTCGCCTTCAGAAATGAACTAAAAACTGAAAGCAGTATCTGCGCTGTGTACCGATGGATGAAAGTACTTCCGATCGCTGGGCCGGGAGAAAATTGTTTTGACACAACTGCCCCCGTTTCAGCCTAACGAAAAAGTCATGGTTGTTGACCTGGGCGTTGTTACAGACGATCATTCCCGACATTTAAAGAAAGACTCTCGAAACAACAATCAACCATTGAATAATGATCCTGATAATCCTTAGCGGACGCCCCAAATTGAGACCATATTTGTCCTAATTTTGTTATTAGTGTTCTCAAAATGAGCTCAAGATAATTTTTTAATTGGATTCCAAAATGAAGTAGATCGAGCGAAAGCGTAAGTGCTCTCTAGACTAACAGGGATGATTTGGTGTACTAAAACTAAAACAAAAAGAAGCTTAGCGACTTAAACACTTTAAAATAAAAAATGGGCCATTTCAGACATTGCCCTGACCCATGTCACGTCCGAGGATGAGGTCAAGACGGTGCTCACGGTGCCCTGGGACTACACCCCGGAGCAACGCGAAACGGTTAAAATGTGTGCGGAAAAGGCCGGCTTTCAGGTGCTGCAGATCATCTCGGAGCCGGCCGCAGCCGCCATGGCTTACAATCTGGGCCAACTGGACGCGGAAGAAACGTTTACTACGCTCGTGTACCGATCTGGTGGATTGTCGACCTCGTGTACCGTTTTGGCCGTCAATGCTGGATTTGTGTCCGTTATAGGCCATGTGACCAAGGATTTGGTGGGCGGGCAACGGGTGACCGAGGTCATGTCCAATTTTTTGGCCGACGAATTCAAAAGGTAAGATCAAAGTGTTTCGATTTGGGCCAGAAAGGTTCACAAACGGTTTGGATTCTTTTTTTTTTTTTTGTAGGAAATACAAGATGGACCCCCGTGAGAACAAACGATCCCTTCAGAAACTCAAGACGCATGGCGAGAACGTGAAGCACGTGTTGTCTACTCTGCAAACTGCGGGTTGCAATATCGAAAGTCTGCACGAAGGAATGGACTTTAATGCTCAGATTGCTCGAGCTCGTTTTGAAAATTGCCTCTCTGATTTGATGCCCGAATTACTGGCTCCCATTCAAGAAGTGTTGACTCAATGCAACATGGATCGGGATTCGCTCCAGAAATTGATTCTCTGCGGGGGCAATGCCCGGGTGCCCAAGATTCAAAAAGCCGTCAAAGACTTCCTACCAAATTGTCAAGTGCTCGCCAGTATCAATTGTGATGAGGTGTTCTCTTTTGGAGCCGCTGTTCAGTCAAGCTTGGTCCAAGAGCGGGATTACGTCACGCAAACTAGATGCCAATTAAAAGGTACGATTTTGGTTCATATTACTCAAGAGATCCGAGGGCTATAATTAATGCTGTTTTTATTTCCAGCCCTTAGTGCTAACCTTTTGTATAAAATCAACGACGAAGATGCCGTCCAAGTTTTAATTCCAAAGTCTTGTCCAATCCCGGTAAAAAAATCGGCCCTTTTGGATCCCGGGACGAATTCCACTTTAGTGGTGGAATTCTTTGCGGATATGGCCAAAAGTCGAGCCAGTTTGGCCAAGGTAAGCTAAGCTTTTGAGTCGCAAACACAACGTGTACTTTGAAGTCGGGCAAAGATTCTGTGATTGCTCAATGATTGTTTCCATTTTGTTCGCATGCAGCTCACATTGGCAGAGGTAACAGAGGAATCACGCATCAATCTCTCTGCACACTTTTACCGCGATGGGACCCTACATATTTCATTGACCGACAAGGTCAAAGGAGTTACAGAGCAACTCCACATCCCTCCAGTGTCATCCTCATAAGCGGATCATCATCATCACAATCAATACCATCATTCACATCCATGGCAATTGTCGTCTTCCTCCCATAGCCAGACGATGTCTCCCTTTCTTCTAACAACAAAGAGGACGAAATGTTAAGATAATAAGAATAAAAAATGCTTCAAAGCAGTAAAACTAACCTCCCCAATAGATACTCGCAATGAAATGTAATCAAATTTAATCTGGAAGACGAATCAATTCTGAATTAGGTCCGCATTACTGAGATTGATGAGCGAGGCGACGTTTCCTTAAAACAGGTTGCCGGATGAGAGCTTGACGGCTAATCTCGCCCACTTCAGGAGACGATCCTCCACTGACTTCCTTTATAGTGGTTGTTGTGGATCCTGTTTCATCTCGGCCCTCATCTTTCGAATCTAACCCGGAGTCGGGTCTTTCCTCGCCGCTTAATGGCCTTTGCCGTCTCGTCAATGAAAGATGAAAGGATCCTGTTTGAGCTCTCTGGGCGGCCAAGGAAGCAGTGTGTCGGTCTTGTTCCTCTTTGATTTTCTTCTCCTCGATCATCCACACTGCTAAATGATGTAGAAGTGTTGCCCCTTTCGCCGCCAATTCCTTTGGATCCAACATTGGCATCGTCGAATCAAAACTGAGATTACTACTGGGCTCTGATTGGTTTGTTGCATTAGGCAAAGTATCGTTCGATGACCCTTCCTCTTTTCTCCCTGGTGATTCAACCGGACATGAAAGGGTGTTGGCATGTTTTGGTACGGCTCCCAACGGGGGAGGGGTAAACGGTTTCTTGAAAATGTTTGAATCATCTGGATCTTGTTTGATCACTTCTTCAGAGGTAGAGTCGAAGAAGGTGTTAGTTTGGTCCCATTTGGAACGCCCGTTTTTGCAGGGCGACGAAGATGGGGCAGCTGACCAAAGAGGTGGCAGCACCAGAGGAGAAAGGGGTGTGGGAGAGGTTGAGACGAACTCTTGAATTACTTTGGTCGATAACACGTCTCTAGATTTACTACTCGGGGAGAGCAAATCCAGGCTGGACGTCTTTCGCTTCTTCTGGGCGATTACGTTGTCCGGTTCAATGGTGTGAACGGGTTCACTCAATGTATGTTTCATGGGGCTGTTTTCGTTTGGGTTTTCATTCTCCTTGAACAAGGTTCTCCGTTTGGCCTTGGGCTTCGTGGGAGTGCCCATGTTGTCCCCAGACAACGAGCTCTGTGGTTGACTCTTGGTACTTTCAAAAGCGCAATGCTCGTCGAAACCCTTCAACTTTAAGCTGTGGGCGAGGTCAAGAAATTCTGACAATTGACCGTTGGCTACTTCCGTCTTCCCGGAGTAAATGAATTCGATGATGCATTGCAACTGGTGAAACGACACGTCACGCATATAAATAATTGGCAGCCGCTCCATGTCTTCCGTCAACATTTCCTGAAATTCATTGCGTGTTTTATGGATAAATGGCGAATACGGACAAGCTTTGGAGGCATTGTTTTTTTTTCATTTATGTCTTTGTTACCTGAAAATAATCCGACGCTGCTGAGAGAATCAGTCGGTGTGCCTTTAATTGCTTGCCTTCGGCGGTCAATGTGACGTCCCAGAGGGTTCCACGCTCCCAAAGTTGCGAAATAGATTTGACCAATTGGCTGGAGTGGCAATTCCATTCTAAATACATGGCTCACCACACACTTCGAACACTTGCTTCGAGGCACTCTCAGACAAGACTAAAAAACTAATGTATGAAGACAACAAGTGCTCTCTTTCTCAGTTGGAAAAATACTCCAGTCCGGAGGGCCTGCTCGTTGCTCAACTAACTCTCTCGCACCTAAGTAACAAAGTCAGTTAGTAGTAGTGGTGGTGGTTGTTGTTGTAGTTGTTGTAGTTGTAGTAGTAGTAGTAGTAGTAGAGTGTTAGCAGTAGTGGTCTCTTTCCTGTTCTTTTCCCATCATCCACCCCTCCATCCCTCCATCCACGTACGTACGTACGTACGTACGTTTCATACTGTGCTGTGGTAGTAGAAGCTAAGAAGACGAGGTCCCTTCTGGCCGTGTGTCTGGCTGGTTGTTCCCCCATATTCTACCAACGGTCTTGAAATTCTTGAGTGCGTTGTTATCTTGACAGGAGAACCTGAATGATCCCATCACACCAAAGCGGGAGAATCAGATGAGGGTGGTGCGAGCGCACACACAACGTGGTCCTTCTTCGAGCGAAGCTTCTTCCTTCGCCCATTCGTTCTCACAAGGGGGGGGCCAGAAAAAGCGGGTTTCGTTGCTCCAAAGACCCCGAGGAGAATCAAGGTGAATTGAAGAATGGCCCAAGACGAAGGAGACGCAGAAGGGGGGATGGATGCGCAAAGTGCACACGCATGCCTGCTTTTGGGTCGAATTGCACCGGTGTGAGGAGGATCACGATGATTGGAAGGAATTTTTAGACCCCGCCGCCGTCGTATTCCTGTTCTTGTTCTTCTTCATCTTCACCAACATCCCAGCATCAGGTATGGATTGCGGTGGAATGAGATTTTGAAATATATGAGCGTGCGAGTCCAATCGTTGATCCGTCTGAGACTCGTGAGGTTGGTTCAGCAGTTGAGTCCGTCAAAGCTCAAAGGGGCTCTTGGCGACCAAGTTCGATATTTCACGAGCGAGGAAGAGGGACAAACTGAGACGAGATAAGATTAAATTCTTTTCTCAGACGAAGAAGGCACATTGGATGGGTCGAGTGATCTATGCACTCCAGTTCAACGCCATGTATATACATACCATTAAAAGTGGTTGGAGCCCCGACTAGCCAGTCAGTCAGTCAGCCAACTGGCAATGAACCAATGAACCCCTAAGCACTTGCTGCCAGATGCTCGGTGCATAAATCTTCTTTTGCCATAGAGTTCATGTGGAAATAGGCATGTCATGAGCAGAACATAAAAGGGGCATTAGTTCAATGTTCTCGTGCACTTTCTCGGGTTTCTCCCAGTTTGAGAAATAGGCAAATAACCCCATGATGGGCTTATAATTTCTTCACTACGACCCAGCTACGAATCAACGTGCCCGAGCAGATGATCGGGTTGGTGGTGATATAGAACTTCTCAGTTTTGTCCTCGAGTTCGCCCTCCGCGGTTTTTTTACTCCTTGGTCGAGTTCAGAAAGAAACCACCTCGATTTTTTTTTGCCAGAGCCTAAACCTGAGAGTAATTGCTCCCTAATTTGCCATTGCCTCATAAAGCTGATTCAGTTTTCCTTTCCGTCTAAACTCACGAGGATATGAATTGCAAATTTGGCATTACCATGACAAATAGACAAAGACGTGGTACTCTAGGACCCTTTTTGCATTGCTTACTTGGAAAATCTCCATGCCGTATTGTAGCTCGAGCTGTGGAGAATTCATTATTGTACAAAACGTCGAGTGAAGATCCCTTGAGTCAAAATATTAATGGCCAAGCGATCAAATTCACTCAAGGATGAAGGAAAAACGCTGGACTCACCGCTCTGCTCTTCCAGCCTGTCTTTCTTCCTCGGTGATATCGTCCGTGACCAAAGCAACATGGTGTATGAGCGGTTAGATGTGTAAGCCACTCTGTTAGATTCTCGAGAGCCCTCTTCTCCTCCACCTTGTCGCTTGATTGTTGCACACTATACAGTACTCCTTCACAGACTGTTATATGTAGGGCGAAGGAAGCCCTTACGAACATGGTGGCCCTTCCAAGTTTAGTCCAAAGACCACAGGAAGTCATTAAAGTAAGCTCCCCTCAGCGAACAGAGACCGTTCAAACTCATTCAACATCGACGGAGCAGGTTTGTGTCCACTCTTATCGCGCTTGTTTGATGATTGAAATCCATCCTCTATATGGACAGAGTAATGGGATTGCCAGTCCAAGATTCGTGGTGTGCATGAATGGTTGACGAGAATCCTGCTCTTTCGAGGAAATCTCACATTTTGGGTGAAATGAGCTTAATGGTTGGGCGCTTCCTGGGACGAAGACACCGAAACCCTTGATTTTTCCAATTCAGAAAGAGTGGGTGTAGACTGTAGAGCCTGCACTTGACGTACTTTACGAACCTCTTTGGTGTCCACTGTTTGGGGGTGCCATGGGCTCTTGTTACTCAAATACTTAGATACGAGGTAGGGGAGGAGGTCCCTCTGATCTGTTCTAAGTACCGTAGTGTGCAATGAATTGTTCAAGCTGTCCCCACACTTAGTAAACGATGAACCCATCATTAGCTAATGCCAAGTCAATGTTTCATGGCTCGCTGACAATTGGATGGGGCAATGGCCTTGAAGATTTGAGATTTTGATGGCCGGATGTTCCCGTATTTCAAGGGTATGTTTTCGAAAGTTTTTCCTCTCCAAATTGACTAATGAGCCTGGCACGCCAGAGCAAATATGAAAATCGAGTCATTTTTTATTCGTCACAGCCATTACATATTTATCGTTATTGAGATACACAAATGACAGCACAATCGTCATTCGTTAGACAATCTTGAACAACACAAAGGATTACATTGTATATTAGAGTTGGGGAAAAAGGGGAGTTGTTGACGAAGACCGGGGTTCTTATTGTAAGAATCCTTGCAAAATCCCACACGAAACAAGAACCCTGTGTGGTATGTCCCACGTAAGTGGAGGCCATTTTTTTGCTCTCCACTCTCGCCCTCTTCGCATTATTATCCATTTTGATGGTGTTTGCTAGATTTTTAATGCATTTGAATTCATTGTCAATGAACGAGCGCATGCGTTGTGTAAATCAAGTTTTTACTGCGAGATCTACTCCTCGTTTATGCGTTCGTTTGAGAGGCTTCACCGTATTTTCCCCCCAATTTATTGCCATTATTATCTTTCTCTCTCGTTCTTTCGATCATCCATTCTCACTGCTTCTTTGAATGCGCCTCCAAGGAAATGTTAAACCAAGAAAGAGAGTTGGTTCTGAATCAAATCAGGCAGAAGAGAACGAGATTAGGGGGAATTGGGAGATAGAGAATCGTTTGAGATTAGGCAGTTTGAGAAACTTGGTTTAACAACTCACGATCGATCCCAAAATTCGAGACGAACGTGAGGCCTCAGAGAAAGAAGTGTCGTCATTGAGTGAGAGATTGGACTAGCACATGTTAGTTAAAAAGTACTTTCTAAGCATATTACCTACTTCTGTACAATCTAATAGACCCTGAAAGTTGAACAACAATGTAAGAATGAAGATTTGATGCAATTAAAAAAAAGACAAAAAGAACACTCACGAGTTAAAGCTTGTAGGCGTAGTTTGCATTTTTGAAGAGGATCTCTTTCAAGCGAGACTGATGCAATGAAGTATGTAGTACAATGTAGCGGCAGCAGTAGTAGCACGCAATAATTGGCCTTTGACAGGTTTCTTTAGAAGCTCAGATTTCTTATGGGGAAGTAGAAGAAGAAGAAGCCTTGTTGGGGCGGCCATTGTGTACAAAATGATGGAAGATGAAGTTCACATTTGACATATCTGGCTAAAAAATCTACATTTTGCGTGCTGCGAGAGTTTGCAGTTTTTAAACGTGAATACCATCACACATGATGCATACGGCCCTGTCTAGGTGGGTAGGCCTCCCAAAAGAAGACAATGATCGAAAAATCTTTGGTAACAAGCGGAGATAAAAGGAAAAAAGGAAGAGTCCCTTTCCACAGGACTCATTATATCACCAGGCAGGAGCGTTTGAACGAACCAACAAGCGAGTGAACGAATGAAAATGAACACTCACGATTTTTGCATGTTCGAGAGATGGTTAAAGCTAATGCTGTTAACTAGACTTGAGTTATGTTTCGAGCCTTGGAGAGGGTCGAACCTGGGCGCCCACTACTCACTGACAATAGAGATCCTTGTCGACTGTGATGGCTGAAACCCACTGTGTTCGATTCTGGATCACTCGCTCTGGGCAAAAGAGCATGGTTCATATTTGACTGGTGGAGCTGATGCTGCTGCTGCTGCTGCTGTTGTTGCTGTTGTTGCTGGTTATTATTGTGACCGTAGTAGATCCCTTCTGGATTACCATTGGCTCCATTCTCTTTGCCATCTCCGTAGAGAGGCAATAGGGGTGGATAGCCTTGAACGGAGTCGCTCGTGCTCAATCTTTGGTTGGTTGAATAACCAGGGTGATATATGCCCGGATCCATGGCGGCATTGTAGTATCCGTTTTGAGCATGAGTTCCATACGGATCCTCTTGATAGGTCGCGTCCATGGACTCGTTCAATTCAGGAATGGGATGAGAATATAGGGTGGAACCATCTCGATTAAGAGTGGACTCGCGACGTTGTCTCTCCTCGTGCTCCTTGAGGAGCTGCGACGCACTCCAATATGTGGGTGTGATCTCAGCCGCACTGTCCTTCTTGGCGGGGCCATTGCTCTCCAACACTTGGAGTTGCTTCTTGTAAGCATTGCTGATCGTATTGATTTGAGGAACAAGATGATGGGAACTCGTATTCTTAGACTCGGACTCGGTGCTACCCGAGTCCGATACATCTGGATGCCTCATGTTAGCATTGACACCACTCGATTTGGATTTGCCCGCCTTGGCTCCGTAGTGACTTCTTCGGTGAGCCATGAGGAAATACAGATAGCATCCCACTATTAGAAGAATCAGCAAAGTCAGGACCACACCGATGATGATTCCTATCAGGGACCAGTCGGTCTCTTCGTTGTCGGTTTGAATCGGAGCGTTCTGACTGTCCTCGATGTACGATTCTGGTTTGGGCATGTGAATCTGAGCAATGTTTGAGATATTGCCTTGATTGCCCATGTCATCAATGGCAAACATGGCCACGTGGTAGTCCACATCAAAATGGTCAAAAGTGAAGCGATATTGTTGCGACGTTCCACTTTCGTCCTCGCGTCCATCCACAGAGTGAATAATCGTGGCTTGTCGTTCGGGATCGATGAGATCTTCCACGTTTTCGCTGAACATGAGTTTGTATCTCTGGACAGAGCCCGAGTCGAAGTCGTCTCCAGGAGCGGTCCACAAAGCGGTGACTTTGCGCTCGTCCTCAATGATGTTCAGGCGAAGATTCACGATTCTCGAGGGAGGCATTTTGTCACTGGCTTTATCTGGAACCGAGATGAGGTGAAGAACTGGGCCACTTTCTTGTCTTTTGAACGAGCCGGTTCTCATTTGGGATCCGTCTGGGACACTGATTTGACTCCCACAACACACTGGATACAGAAGATTGGGCGGTTTCATCGTCATGGCACGTTTTTCTCGCCTTCTTTGAATCGTGTAGGCTCGATTCTCATTGTCATCCGCATTGATGACGAAGTAATAGCGACCTTTGGTCTCATAAGTCGTTAAGTATCGACTGTAGATTCCATCGCCGCCAACCAGATCAGGGTCTGCAATAAAAGCGTTGTTAACATTACTACAATGACTACTAATTCTTCAAAGTGCTTTTAGATTGGATTACTCACCTCCATTACCGCTATCGAAGAGGCGAATGCCCCGGCTCACTTCGATCTGGGTCCCATTTTCCGTATCCATATACACATCAACCAAGACATTGGCTTGAAGGACGGGACTGTCTCCACGTCTCACTTGGACGTACATGGTGAGCGGGTGGTTGTAGGTGACGAGATCACTAGCCGAGTCGCTGTTGGTCCACATTTTGATGTCAATGAGGCCAAACGATCCCAGGCTTCTGGGCTTGGATTCGACAAGGATGACATTTTCTTGGCTCGTATCTCCTCCAGGATACCATTCAAGCGTGTATTGCCAAGTCATCCCAAGATGAGCGGGCTAGAGGAGAGACAGAAGGGGAGAGAAGAGAGTGATGAAAGGTGAAATTTTCAACGTTATTTGCAAAATTCATTCACCAGGGCAATCTGTTCCTTTTTTGCCTGAATGCAAACTCAGTGAATTGGCAATATTTCAGTTCAATGAGCCATTACTTATGGCTGGTTCTTTTAAAATGTAAATTTCAAGAAGAGAAGGGGGGGGAAAGTGCTCCTAGCTATCAGGTAAGACGAAACAGATGGTGTGGCCTTTTGAACCTGATTGTGTACCATTCTGGCGAAGCCGTTGGCAAAATGAATGACGTGCCTACTGAGTACAAGTATTGTACGGTGGCTAGCTCGAGCTCGGAATTAATCTGTTACTTACGTCGTCAAATGGAGGACTTGTTGTGTCATGGGGAAAATTGATTGTTTTCAAGTTGATGACGTTGAAATCACTGGAGAAGCTATTGTACGGGCCAAATGTTTGCCCTTCTTTGTCGAAAAATGTGACAGACTTCATGAAATGATCGTCCGCGTCGTTGACCAAGATTCCAAATTGAGAGGATCGTCCCAATGTTGTGTCAATGGTAAACTTCCCCCTTGTTAGCAGGGGATTCGTTCGAAACGCCAATTCGGTATGGACTCTAACGGGAATTTCCGACGGTGATTCCGAGTCCAATCGAAGGACCTCTTGGAAAGCGCTGATCAGTTGAGCATAGAATCTGGCCCCGGCATCCCGCCTTTCAGGGCTTGGAAACACAAAAGCCTTTCCCCCTGAGGTCTTGGAGGCCAGATCGTAGAACGAGAGAGCGGGATGGCGCCCCGGGACGAGAATATTAGAGAATTTGATGTTGTAAGTGCGAGCATGTTCGAGGATCGTATTCTCATCGGTGAGGCTAAGAGTGAGATTATCTCCCTTGGAAACGAGGATGATATGAGCACCGGCTTCTGAACCTCTTAGCACTGAGCGTAAAGCTGTTTGAATACCACAAATCACGCAACGCTTGTCGGAATTTCGCTGGACTTTGTACTTGTCAGGAATGGTGTCCGAGAGTCGACGTCGAGATTTGTCATCCTCCAGAGTGATCATAGGATGGGCCACCACAGCACTATCACTAAAGCTGACTAGAGCCATCCGAGCTCCACGATTGAGATCATAGCGAATGAATTTCTGAGCGGCTTTGCTCACCCACCGCCACACATCGTTATGAATCATGGATGACGAGGCATCCATCAACAACACGTAGCTCGTTTGAGGGTCTCTCACTACTGTGAATTTAGGCTCGGGGATTTTTGGCCCCCCACCACCCCCATTTCGGCCCAAGTCCTTGTTATAAAAGTCATCGTTCTGGTAAATCACATCCAAAGCACTTCGTCCCTGACACAAGGCGTTATGTTTGGTGGGTGGGAGTGTGCCATGCGAACCACTTAATGCCTCCTTGACGGTGCAATACCTTGACACCTTAGGGAGGAATGGATAGGTCCCTAGGGAACATGTCACTTGATCGTTCGCCCCTAGGTCGGGTTGGAAGAAGCACGATTTTGTGGTGGGGTCGCAACCCTCTGCTCCTGATGGGTCTCTCCACGACCCACTGACGGGAACATTGCTAGTTCCAGTTGGAATAATAGCCCCTTGCACCTTATAGTAGTTAGGGTAAAGTGGGTCGTCGACAAAACCATATTCATCGAATACCCCATAACGAAGTTTACTCCACTCGTGAACAAAAGTCTTGCCTGGATCACCCCATGTGCTCCAAGTGTCATTGAGACTGGTGAGGAACAGGTAAGGCACGAACATGAAGTCGCCTCGTTGGCCACAACTCCGACTCTGTTGAGTGAATATGCTGTGACCATGAATAGGGTCATCCTTGCCCACAAGAATGTCTGGATCCTGCAATTCAAAACCGAGTTAGACACACGTTAACCATGATGTGTCTTTGTTGGGTTCTGATGGTGCACAACCATCTGACGGTATACTTTGGTACTTACCACAAATGTGGATCCACCCATTGGTGCCGCAATTGGGGTCTGACATGTGGAGTCACGCCAATTTCTTGGCACAATGACCGTGATATCTTTGAAATAGGCTCGCTCGTCCAAGGCTTGATGAAGCCGTTTGGACGCACTTGAGAGCACAACCTGAATGAAAAAGAACCGACATATGGGCGTTGGAAATGGTTTGGCATATCTTAAGATCAACCAACCACTCGTTGTCTTACCTTCAAGTTTCTGAGGACTTCTGCACACCTCTCCTCGGGAACGGAGTCTTGAATGCGAATGGCTATGCCAGAATAGCCCCCATCGGGTTCGATATAAATCCGACTGGTGGTGTAACCGCAGCAACCAAATTGAAAATTCTCCCCTAATAAGAGGGCTATGAAAGCAATCACTGCCAAGAGGAAGGTCGTCCTCGAAGTTGAGGCTGAAGGCCTCCTCCTCCTCCTTTGCAGGAGCGCCAATTGTGTGGGGGCTAGCTTTTGCATGCTAGTCATTTACTCTCGGCTTTTCAGCCTCGGTTTTTCTTCTCGTCAGGTTCAATCAATTCATTCCATGGAAACGAGGTCTTCCTCGTCCCCGTCGCCCTCCCTCTTTGGTCGTCAAACTCAATTTGAATATGTTCCCTCCCTCACCAACTAATAATGGGCTTAAGTGAGCATTAGCTGATAAGGCTACCCTTTGTGTGTTCCGTCTTGAGGTCCCAGCTCTTCTTCGATGGACATGTAGTGGGGTTTTGAACGACGAACACAAAAACTGCATATGAGGTGGTCCTCTGTGGCTGAGTTCACCTTCCACTATCTAGCACTTCAGTCCATTTATTCGCTCTCTGTCGACTTCTGCTCCCCTTTAGGGACAAACAAAAGTTGCATTTATCTGTAGTGGCTCCACGTTCACGAAACACTAATCATATGTTGCTCAGGGGAGAGAGAGATATTGGCCCACAAATGTGTTGTCCAAGAAGACTCGTCAGCTCGTCGTCATTTGAGATGGTGGTTGCTTGGCTGGAGCGTGGGGTGGAATAGACGAGGATTTTGCTAAAGAGCTCGATTTCCCTGAAGAGCTCCGAACAAGCTTTTAGTTCGTTCACTCTTCACGATTTTGGCCCCTCTCAGCTCGTTAAGTTGTCTGCTGCCTCTTTCGCGGTGAGCGTCTCCGTCTTCGCCGGCCAATTCACGTCAACTGCTACCACTTCTTGGTTGGCAAATGGATGGATGGATATGTGTGTGCGGACTCTAGTCGAGTTGGCGATCTGTACCGATGTCGCTCTTCAGTTTCTTTTCTCATATCTTTCTTGTTTCTTTCTCATGGGGATCGTGAGGAGGGTTGGTGGGAGGAGGAAGAGAATAGGAGAAGGAGGAGGAGGAGGTGGAATGGTCGCCAGGAGTGAGTGGAGAAGCAATGCCGAGACGGGAGAAAGTGAAAGATGCCAAACAACTCTTTGAACAATGGAATTTTCTCTCAAAGCATTGTTCAAACGCAACTCGTGGAAGGAATTAACATGATTGCTGCTGGCACACACACTCTGACAAGCGTTTCTTCAGCGACAAATCATAAACGGGAGATGATGCGAAGAGAAGGGAGATCACCCTAGTCATCATGGTCCTCCAAACTTGAACAGAGACTGGAACCAGCCCACGTCACACCTTTGTCACTTATTGGCGATATTTGATGGTTGATTGCGCTTGCTCAACTGTGTTGGTTTGTATACTTTTCGAGAGTAGAATGAGTCAGAGAGTTCTTCGAAACCTGCGTGAGAAAGAATAGGACAATTAGAATCTTGGATGAGTGCAAGTGAGTCCTTTTCGCTCAATGGACATCAGAGAAGGCGTGGATACGTATAGCTCGCGAGCTTCTACCTCACCAAATGATAAGCAACCAAAGTCAGCTTTGCAACGGATGCAGCCGGCGGCTCTTGTTTATGAAGAAGATATCTCTCTCTCTCTCTCTTCACAGACTTTTTTTGGCAATTCAACCATGAATGGTTCTCACAGGCGAGCTACACTTCCATAGATACTCATCAATCTAGGCGTCGTTTTTCAAATTAAAAATTCAAACAAGTTCTTCGGCTTCTTGGAATGCTAAAGCGAACGAGTTTCGAATTTTTTTATTGACCTTCAAGAGGAAAAATTGATGGTGGTAGGTTCAAGTTAGAGCCATCGTTCGTATTACTATCATCATCATCATCATCTCAGTCGTCCAGTCCTGACGAACATGTGCCAAATCCTTATGGATGGAAAAATAATTTGTTCTCATGATTACAGACCGTCATTATGGGGCCAAACGGAAATTCTAGCGATGCTCGAGGGTTCAAATTACGATATTTTCGAAATATCGCTCAACCAGCCTATTGCCCGACCCAAGGAATCGTCTCCATTGTGTCCTCGATGAAGTCAACAAATGCGAGTGGTCTCGACTCAAAAAGATCGAACAAAATATTATTGTCGTTTTTGTTCCGGTTGCCAAGTATTATCTCGAGGTGACATTGTATTGTGGGCATACTTCACACACATCAACATGGAGAAATGTGTCAAATTGGAGGGATCCACAAACATGTGTACGACAGTTGAGAATCCTTTCCTTCTCACCCCTCTCACCTACTTTTCATTCTAACTCCATTTAATCATGCGCTCTATATCTACGTTTGTTCAGAATGTGTACTGATTGCAGTCCCACTAGTCTGTCCCCGGTACACCTAGGGTTTATTCAGGAGTGAGTTTTGTTTTTGTGAAACACTTGTTCATATGCATCCACCAGATCGATGTTTTTGTGAGCCAAGGTTCAAGTGGATGAAGATGTTGGAGTATCTGCCGCCTTCGCGGCTGTCTTGCATGTACGCAAATGATATTCAAAATTGCAATTTCGATCATCTCTCAGCTGGCATCGATCTTCGTACGATGTGCTCGTACGTGTAGATGTTCGGTGGAAAAGAAAAGAAAGAAAGAAAACATCGCCCATTTCCCCACCTAATGTACAAATGCCAATCTCCATCAATCTTGAGAAATTAACATGTGTGCAGCAATGTGCCATCCATCCTTCGGCGCACACACACACACACACCCGCTCTCAAATCATCCCGAAATAGGCTCGTGGGAAGGCGGAGTCTTAATCGGATAGTTTTTGAAGCACCTAAAGACTGTGCCATTACTGAATGTACAGGAAGGAAGCCTCGCCCACTTGGATTAGAGCACGATTTTGCTTCAAGCCATCTTCCCTCAAAGAGACGTGTACTGGTAGATGAACGTATGAGATCAATGTTGCGTTCTACTTCCCGCCACAACCCGGTACCTCGTTATGCCAAAAAGTTCGTCAGTGCAAGAGCTACATTCTCTTCTTTTGTAGTTCCCCCTTGTATCTCGCTCACGTGGGGGTGGACCGGAAAGTTTGCTTACCTTTCGACACTTTGTTGAGACACTGATTAATTTCCGACAGTCAGGTATTCGTCTTCTTCAATCACTTTTCGGTGTTCTTTTGTTCACATTTTTTTACATATCGAGAGGGCTATGATGACTATTCCCGATGAAGCTCTCGTCTCTCTTGTGTATAAGCAACTGAGTCAGAGAAGAAGCGGCGTTCTGTACGTGTTCCATCCTCGTAGTTCTCGCATGTGTGCGTAGAGTAGTAGACTAGTAGTACCCACCACCATCCATGCTCTGTACTGTAATGGATTGAGGGGTCCTCCTCGGTCCTCTCTCTATTCACAGGTCTGCTGGTGTGTCTTTGTGGCACGACTATGCACTGGAGTCTTTCCTTCCATACGTAACCGTGAGGAGAGGTATGGGCTATGGATAGGACGTAGGAACTGCTACCTTCACGTTGTTGTCATACTCCCTCTGCCACCACCTCCAAAAGCTCCTCCATGGGCACTTTGGCCAGGTGCTCCCTCTGCCATAGCTCAACCACGAAGTAGTACCTTCCATCGCGTTCGCATTACCATCCACACAGCAGCTTTCAGGTGCTTTACCGTCCATCAGTCAGTCAGTCAGCCAGACATTTCGCTGCCTTTGGAGGCTTCGAGGGCTTCGAGCGGTGCTCCTCTGCTTTGATTCCCGAACGAGGAGAAGGCCGGAGGTACGAGTACGTAGCACGAAAGTGAAGGTAGGCACAAGTCCAAGCCAACCGGGAGGAAGGCAGTCATTCACTGGAAGCGAAGCTTAGGCACGACGATCAACCCGTTGGAAGACGAAGAAGATGACGCTCGAGACATTTAATTCAGAAGTGGAATATGCCTCTTCAGGGCTAGCTGTGAAGGGAGCAATCTCTTCCATTCAAGAAGCCTCCTCGAGTGCTACCGCCCTGTTCAAGACATGAAATGCAGCCTCGGGGCGGAATGACGGAACCAAAGAAGACGAGTAGTATTGGCAAAGTGTTTGACACTTTTATGAATAGTCCGCCAAACTTGTTGTTGGCATTCATTTCGGCATAGCAGTTTCTCGTTCAGGCGACAAACCCGAAGCTATGGTCATAATGATTTGAACAGCTCTCTCAACGCTTGTCTTTCCGGAGAGAAAGAGAGAGAGCTTCCGAGTTTTCAGATAATTGCAGGCTTGGCCTAGGCAGATGCTTTGGTAGTTCGTTACGTGCTTGATTCCGGTCATGGTTGGACTCTCGCGTCGGCTTGGAGCGGAAATCGCCACAAATACAAATTCATTTCTAGAGTCCGCGATCTTCTCTCGCCTAAATGGAATTATCTAGCAAAGGAAGTCCCTGTCCATGCGTTGGGCTTTTTCCCTCTATCAAAGGTACCTTTAGGACAGTAGGGAACCCTACCTAGGATTGCCTATCGGATGAGAAATGACGCTGCCCGAACTCCACTCGCTCTTCCGAACTCCCTTCCTCCCTCCCTCCTTCCCTCTCTCTCTCTTCCTCTCTCTCTCTTTCTCCCTCTTTTTCTCGCTCTCTCAGAACTCGGATGGATGAATGAGAAGAAGCCTTTGTGTCGAACAATTTTCTACCTGTATGACCAGGTATTAGAGGAAGTCTGATATGCCACCGCACCGTCATCCTCGCCACTTCGAATACCCCGCCTACCAGTACTAACAACAGTGCATTATGGTGATCAAGCCGGCCGTGGTCAAACAGACAAGTGGAAAATATGAAAACTTAAGCATGATTTCCTCTTTTGTATGGGTTCAATTCGCCAGGGACGATCAAACCATTGAGCTCGGCAATTTTACACTCCACATAACTCGACCAGCTTCTGCACTTAGTTAATCTGTAACGACTGCGCTCAGCTGGTGCGAGTATGAATGTAGTTGCCGTTTTACGCTTGTACCACGAATCACTCGCTTGTCGACATAACAGATCGGAAGCTCTCCTCCAGGAAAAATTGCACTAATTTCGAGAACAAAAAAGTAGAACGGTCGAGGGAAAAACGAATCATTATGGGCCTTCACACCACATTAAGGTCTTTTCAAACGATTATAATTCCAATCGGAAGTCAGCTTGGCCAATCGAGCCGAATCTGCTCGTCGAAAACAAAGCGACATCATCAACCAATCATCATAAAGCTCCGGTTTCCCATTGAATAACGTTGCCTTTAATATTTCAACACTAACTGAAAATGCAATTTTATCGGTCGAGAGTTTACAAGATTGTCCTTCACCTTCAGGATGACGTTGTTGTTTTTCTCTTGGTTGCCACCCAATTCTGAATCTCTTGTTTCAATTCCGTCTGTGGAATCACTTTGTCCAGCGTCAGAGGCATCCGGTTGAACGGGTCGCTTTGGTCAGACAACAAATGTCGAGCGATGGTTTGTCGGTCCACGATCTGCCCGGAGTCGGGAAGCTTGACCGGATCGTTCATTAGAATCGACATGATGGGATCCAGAAAGTGATCCGGAGCATCGGCAAACAATTCATCGTCGGCTTTTTGAGAGGCTGCTAAGTTGCAAACGGAGGTATCAATCTCCTGGAGGTCAGCGATCATATCCATTTTGCCAATCTTCAACAGAACGCCTTCGGCTTGCTTGAAAAGGTCAGGCGAATAAGAGCGACCATCTGCAGACACCGCAGCCAGAAACACTTCACAATCTTTGAGATTGATGTAGGTTTTGCAGATGGTGGTGACAATATCAGCCGGTCTAAAAGATAAAGAAAACCATAAAACACGGATAATTGTGACTCACCACGACATCTCGAGCTCACAGCACAAGCCGCTAAGCCCTCCCTCACTCACTTCGAGTCTATCTATATGTTTACTGTCAAAAAACGGCGCTAACTGCTGTGGAGAGAGGATGGAGCATTCCTGAAGCCACATATTTCTGGTCACCACGCAATCGTACCAATATGCAGTACTACATCCAATATACTATACCTCACGATTGAAAGAGCTCAAGACCTACCTACGCAAGAGCACAAAGGTACTTCTTCTAGCCATGATTCATGGCATTTGATAAGAGCCATAAACCATTTCTTTTCAAGTTTTCAGAGCGAGATATTTTTTTTTTTTGCTTCTTTTCAAGTGAACGTGATTCAGTGCGTTATGTTCGAATGATACACAAGCCAGGCCATTCCGGTAGGCTTTGGATAGGCGACTCGTTCGTCGTGCGGGGCACTGGAGAGAGAGAGAGAGAGAGGCAATTTCCCTGAATTTTATGGTGATATCGTGAAGCTGTATACATAAATCGGCGTCTGTCAAAATTTTTGAGTGAAAATCCTAAAATGTAAATAAGAGCCGAGTTGATCGAGCGACCACCATGGACAGACAGGACGCAGTACTCCTTTGCTTGAGAGAGCTTACCAAGCGTCAAGCCATCACACTACATGCGGAATAGTGGGTCGTTGCCGAGGTTGATTCGACCGGCAGGAAGTCTCACCCATGTTTAAACATCATGGTCGTCGCTCTTCTCCTCCTCTTCCTCCCCGTTTTCAAATCGGTCGTTCTTTCAGTCGGCTCCATTCGCCATCAAAGCCAATATTCCTTCATTTTACGGCAGAGCATGCACACTCACATAGGTATACACATTTACAGGAATGAAACTTTGAGCTTTGGAATCCATTCGTTCTAGTTATTCAATACTAACCATGAATGAATAAGTGGAAAACAAGTATTTATGAATTCACCATCCCTCCGGGGTACTTCCCATGGATGAGAATGAGGCAATGGTTGCACAATTCCCACCCAAGGGTAGAGCACATGCTGTTGGCAGCAAAGTGCCTCAACTCCGTTCATTCGTAGCGAAGAGGCTTGCTAAATTGGCAAATCACTTGTTTCCTTGGGAAAAAGCAACTGGTCGAGAACGTTTCCAAATTTGGAGAAACTCCCGATTTCTAACCTCCCCTGGACGTTGTGAAGGTAATTGTCGTCATATTTTCACCAAATGTTCCAGATTAGATGTCACCTCGAGTGGCCACTTCATCCAAGGCACTGCTCCCCCTTCCTACCTCCCTTCGTAGGATCCGCTAGCTTGCCAATGGCCAGCCAACACCAAGACTCCGGTATTTGACAATGAACGCAGTGCTACATGTGCTGAGTACCTTCTGAATTGCTCAGTACAGAAACGGCTGCTCAGCAGGTTTGAACAATGTTCTCATTGAGAGATTTTGCAACAAAGAAATTTCCAGAGCACAAAATGATGTTCGATAGATAGATAGATGGACGGATGGACAGACAACTCACTCAGGCGCTACTAAAAGATCTCAGAGAGAGATTTTGATCAAATATGAAAACCATGCGATTGAAACCTCCCTGCAAGAAGTAAGACGAATAAGTGTGACTCACGCAAACCAATATGGATCAGACCAACACGTTTTGGAAACTTTAAGAGACTTAAAACGAGAACGCGTGACGCGAAGTGTGCAGTTTTGGGTCAAAGAGTGAGTGAGTACTTTCCTTAGGATAGAAATTGATGAACTCCAAATAGGGAAAAGCCCATTAAGGGTTGATTGTTACTGGAGGAGATCTTGATCGTGCACTTTTCCAGGGGTCTTTCGATGGGCTCATGAGAATGACTTCGACTTTGCGCGAAGTCGTCCATGATGTACTGTCAAGTTGCAAGAAGTGTTGGAAGAAAGAATCACGTGTCTCCAATTGTCATGATTGAGACAATAAATCATGCGCGCCCCTTCCAAAAATGTTCAGAGTTTGACATGGATATTGGAACAAATAGAGCTGATTTTGGCGTACCTCTCGATCTCATTGTCCCTCAAGCTTCTAACCACATTCTTAGCAGCAAAAATGATTTACCTGAAGTCGTATTCTTCAACTTTATCCACTTTGAACTTCTTCCGATCGGGACCCACCAGATTTTTAAGGAAATAATTTAGCATGCCCCCTAAACGATCCACCATAGAAGGATGCGTGAAAATGGCCTTGATGTGACTGGACAATCTCTCCAGCATCTCAATGGTCTCCATTCCCATGATGTTTTGATATCGAGCCATTCGGCCAACATGACGATATTGAGCTTCCGATTGACCTCGCTCATTTGCAGGTAATGATTGCCATTCTGCACGCTTGGATTGCATCTCTTGAATTTGTTTCATCAAATCCAAACCCTCATCCAAGAGGAATATCGCGTCGTTGATGAGCAAGTTCATAAATCGTAGGAACAGAGGTGCTTCCTCGTCGTCAATATGCTCTTCGGCGGATTTGGCCAAGGAAACAAACCTAAAATAATGATCACGCATCATACAAACAAACTACAGGGAATGTAAAATCTTCCTCGAGCAAACTCACATGTCTCGATACTCTTCCATGTCCCAGAGGTACTTGATCACATCGTACATGGGACGTCGGTATGAAAACTTCTCCTCGAATTGCACAGCTTGTCCCGTCGTTTCTATGGACACGAACACATGCAATAAGGTAGGCACAATTTGTAATCTCAGCGGATGTGCCATAAAAACTTGTTGTCTATGGAAAGATCCACAAGCCATCGAATTCCCTAGATTTTTTTCTTGTAAGGCATGATGAGGCAAAAGACAATCCAAACATTCGGCCAAACGCGCCCGCAGATGCGGGTTTTTGGTCCAAGTGGGCGATCCCGTGAATGCAAGGATCAACTCGAGAGTAGAATAGAGGTTCTCATAACCGGCCTCCTCGAAATGATACGGGTTGAACCTTTTGACATAAAGCATGTGTTCGCAAATGTTTTCCATCACAAACTCCGGAATGAATTTCAACCCCAAAGGAATGTGTTTTGGTAGTGGGAATGATAAAGGAATGAACTTTTCCGAGTTGATCAGCTGGCCCTCGCTCATGGCCACTTGAACGAGAAATGCGCTTGTAGCCGTGGTCAAATCCATATGAGCTTTTAGGGTATTGGGCTCCAAGAGCGCCGCCTTGATGCTCAAATATCTTGTCATAATGACATTCATACGTTTTTGGATAGTCTCTACAGCCTCTCGGTTAGAGCCTATCACTTCTCGGTAGAGAGTTTGATGGCGGTTCAATTCTTGATTCAACTTCATAAACTTCTCTTGAGCCACTCGAAAGCCAACGTTCAGACATTTTTGCGTCAAGAAGAAGATATCCGAAATGAAGTTCATGCTCGCTTCTTGGTCAATCATAGGGTTTAAAGATTCCTCGGAGTTGGGAACGAGTGTGGTTTCTTCATGTAGTCCTTTCATGTGCACACTTGGGTCGTTTTGAACTTGGGTCGCAGTGTAATTGGGCCGAATTTTCAAAATCCGAGGATTTTTCACACCACTAACAAATGGCTCACACAACCGGAGGAGAACACCGCCAAGATTTAGCGCAAAGCCATCAGACACATAATCATTGCCTAAAAGGCCTCCGACTGCTGATGTCCATAATTTACCACGCCCAACATTGGCTTTAAGGCAATTACCAATCCATTCCAATAATAAATGCTTGGCCTTATCACTGGCCTTAAGAAATTGCTTGAATAGCACCGTCAATTTGTCTCGATGATTCTGTAGTCCGGTCCAAATGCGAGCTTCGGTTGCCGAATGTACAGCCGGAGTTTGGTTGGAAGGGCTTTCAAAGAAATCGTATGGTTGTATCTCGAACTTGGGCAAACATGACATGGTTAGTAATACTCCTAGGGCCGTATCACCGTATGCTGAGCCCGCATTCAAGTTTGCTGGCGTGTCACACTGAATAAATAACTCGGCCGGCAAAGCGGACGTGGCGAAGTATCCCAAAATTAACCAATCGGCTTCAGAAAGGGTCATAAAGCTTCCCTTTTCAAAATCCTGGCGAATCCGATGCTATAAAT
>NC_081447.1:6098002-6098076 GCF_007210705.1 Tigriopus californicus | reverse complement strand
TCAGACCAACACGTTTTGGAAACTTTAAGAGACTTAAAACGAGAACGCGTGACGCGAAGTGTGCAGTTTTGGGT
>NC_081447.1:6078567-6097965 GCF_007210705.1 Tigriopus californicus | reverse complement strand
CCCAAAATTAACCAATCGGCTTCAGAAAGGGTCATAAAGCTTCCCTTTTCAAAATCCTGGCGAATCCGATCCACTAAATATTTGACCAAATTCTCTGCGTGTGGCCTAGACTCGGCCACAATACCCGAGATTAATAATTCCAAGAAGACCCCATTCTCACTCTGATAAGCGTGATCGGAAAGCAATTCGAAGACTTGGCCGTAGAGATCCTGTCCCTGATAGATGTCCGGTTCTAGAAAGGCCGTGATCATGTTCCTCACGACTAAATCCCGTAAGGATTTCATCAGTGATTGGTCTGCGCTCGGTCGTGATGATCGAAGACCTTGAATGATTGGTCGAAGACACCCACCCAGATAGCTCATACATCTCGACTCTTTGAAATATCCCGGACCATTCCACGCCTTCTTCGGATCCACCGCAGGGATTTGTTGACTGATTGGGTCGGAAAGCAGCAGTCTTTCGAATAGAGCATTCTCGAGCGTGGGTAAGGTTATATCATCATCATGAGATTGATTCGAGCTCTCGATGAGAATGAGACCTACTTGTGATGGATCCCAAGTAAAACCTAGAAACTCGTGGATCAATGGCTTCAATGAAACCAATGAGGCGGGTAGGGGTTGCTTGGAAGAGACCTTGGCACTCGCTGGGCTCTCAAACAAGGCCAGAAATGGGTTGTCTTGCTCCATGATGCAGGGTTGTAACTTGAGCACACTTAATGCATATTCAACCTATCCGTACTTCTTGTTACACTATCTTTGTAGACTGCATCAGCTGCAGGACTCGAGCATGGAACAGCAGTACATCCGCGTACTACAGAACTAGATCTATAGAGCACTCTAAGCGGAACAGTAAAGCAACATACAGCTGTCCGCCCGTCTAGCCCTCCTTGACACATGGCTTGATGATGTGAGCATTCATGCCGTTGGATTGTCAATTAGTAGGCCTAGTAATTGTCAAGTTGATATCATTTCGACTAAACTAGTTTTGTGTATGGGAGGTATTGTCATTTTTCTCTGCTTTCTTGTCGCTGGTGACCATGAACCCCTAGATGCTTTTTTATTCCTTTGGTGTCACGATATTTTAGTTGTGTGGTGTGAGTAATGTATTGAACGTCTCTTATGATTATGCCATCTCACGGTTACAAAACTGTTTTGGCCGCCGTTTGAAGGATATAAGATCTGTTTTTTCCACCTAGTAAAACCTTTGTTGTGAAACGCTCATATTTGCAAAAACGATAAGAATTGAATCTCTTTTGGAAATACTAGATAGTATGGTGATGTTGCCTCGAAGTCATATCCTATTCAGACTAGCGATTGTAAAAACTGCATTATTAAAGACCACATTATGATTTTTGAGTTCAACATCAAAGGCATTTAAGGAACTAAAGCTTAGTCTCAGTCAGTGTTTTTTCATGATTAAGGTATCTGAAATCTACGTGAATTTTGAGTTTCCAAAATGCTTGGAATTAACAGTTATAAGATTGATAGCGACCATTTACCTATGAGGTGTATTCTGCTTTTTATGAAAAAGAACTAATTCACTGCATCTTTTTGACGCATTTCTAAAGCAAAAAGTGTCATTTGCTTCTCTGAAATTTAAAATATGAACCCTGGAGATTAATCATGGAATCAAAATATTGCCCGATTTGTTTTACCTCGTATCTAGTGAAGATTCCCCAAAAATGGACCCTAAGACCAAGACAATGCAAAAGAAAATGGTTTTTAAAAATATCCGATAGGTGTGCCAAAGATCCTAATAGTTTATTTCAACGCTACGCTGTCGTCAATTAATTTTTGATGTTTCATCTTCTTTATTGGCATTAGATAGAGCTTGGTGATCAACCAGAAAATTCGGGGGTCATTTTGTGGCATGTCACATGCTTTCATATATAGAATGAGGAAAATCACGAAGAACTGAAAATTAAAAAAAAAGGAATTTGCAATACGGCCCCTAAATTTTAGTTACACCTACTTCATCAGTGATCTAGTCACATGGTGACCAACTGCAACCAGGACGACTGTCCGACCATACCCGTATTGTTAAAATCGTCAATTCTGCGATTCGAAGTTGGTGGGTGAAAGGTACCGATCTAGTGCAAATTTAGCAGCTAACTTTGACATATTTGCGCATGAGAATTTCCCATTAATTTCTTTCAGCCCTAATATGCCCAAATCAACATGGTCTCATTCTTGTAATCAAGTTTCAGATAATCTTACGTCAACGTTTAACCTAGAGGGCTAGTCAGAGAAACGACCCTCAATAGATTTCTGAGAATTTTTTTGGCCCCCTCGCGGCTGCCAGGTGTGTACAATGGGGATCGGCTTTGAACACATTTAGTTGCGTGATTCTCAAAGTCAAGTTCCGAATTCAGGGAGCCAGTGAGTTGATGGCTCGTTTGTCTGCTTTGGTTGAAACTGAGTAACGCAAGAGAAGTCGATCAGCCCGACACCCTGCTGCCCAACTACCAAAATGTGTTCAAAGCAAAGTCTCAAACGGCTTGGTTGGAGTGACTTTTATCTGACAAGCCAGCCCTCTAGAGCAAATAGGTGACAGCTGAAGGGCTGTTATGGTATGGTTTCTGATTGTAGAGGCGCTCCGTTCAATCAACTGGAGTCGTCCTGTTTAATGGTTACCAATTTAGCTGCATTTTAAGTAGTTTTAAAGGCTGCACTCTTGCCTCAAGCCCTCTAGTAGAACCAATAGAACTTATCATGGTTTGGGGAATTATGTCTGCCTAAGGTCTGTCTGAAATTAATTTTGTAGAAAACAAAATGACAGCCAAGTACTTTTTGGGGGGAGGATCCCAGCTGGTCAATGTTGGCTACTAGTGCTGGGGCGAAACCGGTAAAAGTCGGACTTACGAGTCCTCTGATTTTTTGACTTTTTGCCGGACTCGAATCCTTTCTAAGAGCTTTAAGTCTGGCCAATTTCTTCAAAATCGAGTAACAGACTCGAGTCCAGACTCGCCCCAGCACTATTGGCTATTTAAAAAAGAGGGGCAGGGGAGGCCATCCTTGGAAACGGTGAATGGTCGGGGACAAGTTTCTAGCAGGGTTTCAACAAAATGGGGCTTTCATTCACACATCTTTGCCAGCTCAACATTGATACCAATACCATTTGCACGAGTTCTGGGCTAAGCCAAGTGGCTTATTAGCCGATAAACCTGCCCCGACTTGTAGCTCAATGGAAATATTTGGGCAATTTTGAAACAGACTGACCTAAATGCCGGGTGCCTCTAAGATGAAACAACTGACATCTGAAGTGAAAATGTCTTGGTCCGAGATTGACCCCAATGACCCCAAACCTTGGAGAAAGTATTGACCGGGATGCCAGGACGAATAAGAACTTTCATCAAAATGGAGAAGGAAGCGGGTTTACATTGGGAAACAAAACACACGAAGATCCACCTAATTGCTAAGAAATGCTTTTTTCCGTACATATGCTTTTTGAGACTCCTCGGCTCTACACTAAAAAAATCTTCATTAAGTCTCAGAAGTACACCATTTTCATGCCATGCTGTAACCATTCAGATTTTTCAGTGAAGTCGCTTGTACTTTTTGTATCGTCTTTAAGTTTGAATGAAGCATGTCTTAATTTTTATTTTAATTCATTTTTTATTTTTTGGTTTGGTTTATCACCGGCTTTACTAACCGCTACAGGGAATGTAACCCCCAGCACTATTAAAATGAAAGGTTATAATTCGTCTATTTATTACCTTTCAATCTTTAAATGATATTTGGTCTACCAACGAATTTGAGTTGGCAGATCGAGCAAGTCCTTGAATATATGGTTGATCAGGAATGCTATCTAAAAATTGGTCCAAGTCTGACTTGAAAGATGCAACTGGATCAACAAGGCCTACGTATTCCCTACGAATATCAGAGTGAAGCAAGTTAAATAATGAAGGAGCCCGAGAAAGAAGAGAAGTGGACTTCATTGTTTTAACAAGGCTGTATTCTCGAGGGCGTGAAGTTGCTCTCAATATGCACATTAAGCATATACGGTCACTAGAATTGACCCTAAACCCAGGGTTGGGACAAAGCTCATGGATACTTTTGAAGACGTACAGTATCAGATACCTTTCGTACCTTCTCTGAACACTGTACAGTCCCAACATGTTGAGTTTCTCCCAATATGAGAGCTCTCTCATTTCTGTGATGTTCCTAGTGAAACAAACATCTTTGGACTTGTTCGACATTTCGACACTCAATGGAGCCCAAATGGGTGAAGCATATTCAAGATGTGGCTGGACAATCGACTTGTACAGAGTTAGCATCGTGACACTAGCTCTGGATTTAAACGTGCGATATATCCAACCACACATTTGAAGAGCTTTACCCAACTTCAACTGGATATGCTCATCGAAATTGCCATTATTTTGAAGGACTAATCCTTAATTCTTCATGGACGCAAATTGCTCAATATCTTTACCTCCATTATCTACGAGTGGAGTATTTAAAGGAGTTAACCCAAATGTCATTGAGCGGAATTTCATTCCGTCTAGAGCCATATTACTCTTAGTAACCCAAGAAAAAATATTATTAGGTCCTTTTCACTACTGGAATCTTGGCCATTCCTACCAGAAACTAACTTTGTATCGTCAGCATAAGAAGAGATCACAGAGGGTTTGGTGGGAATGCTTAGAGTTACATACAATTGACTAGATAAATATAGACATGTAATAAATAATGTATAGATGACTAGAGTTGAATAATGTGGTGACTAGAAGGATTGACTAGGCGTTGAAGGGGTTGACTAAGATCTATCCTCCATCCGGGTCACCACGTCCACCGGTCCTCCCCAACCATCCAGGCATTGATGTCTCCCCCAGTGCCTCGGACACCTCACGGTCGACCTGGCCCAGTCACCGCTGCATCCACGGACCTTCCACTGCACCCACGGGCGGGTCACTGCAACCACGGGCCTTCCGCACGCACCCCGCTCTCGCTGCGTCCACGGCCATCCCGCTGCAACCACGGCCATTCCGCACGCATCACGTCTCTTCTGGGCCCAAGTTCCGCATTGGCGTCCTCAGTCGTCTGGGGGAAGGTTCTTCCACCTGGAGGTGGCTATTACCGGCTGAGCCATGTATGATTGCCGGATGGTGGCTGTTGACTAGATATTTATTGTTCGTAAGTGGAGGTATTTCTACAGAGGGAAAAAGACTATGGCGATTGTGATGGTGGGAGCAGGAGTAAAGCATAATTGGAAATTGATATCGGTGACTAGAATATAACAGTCACTAAGAGATCCCTCAACCGTAACAATTTGCTTCCTATCATGAATGAAGCTTCTTATCCAATTGAGAGCCTTGCCTTGGATCCCAATGTCATGGAGCCTGTTAACTAAAAGACCATGATCTACCTTGTCAAAGGGCCTTGGCAAAGTCGAGATAAACTACATCAACTGATTCATGGCTCTCTAGTCCCTCAATAACCCGCTCAATATGTTCAATCAGTTGGGTAACCGTGCTAAAATGTGCTCGGAACCCATGCTGGCTAGGAGGAAGGACTTCATGAATATCAAGAAATTCAACAAGTTTGAACTTCATGATCTTCTCAAACACCTTCGCAATATTCGAAGTGAGAGAAATCGGCCTGTAATTACTGGGGAGCGACTTATCTCCCCCTTTAAAAATTGGAACAACATGAGCTAACTTTAG
This sequence comes from Tigriopus californicus, assembly GCF_007210705.1. Lineage (NCBI taxonomy): Eukaryota > Metazoa > Arthropoda > Copepoda > Harpacticoida > Harpacticidae > Tigriopus > Tigriopus californicus. The sequence continues at coordinate 6,092,303 of NC_081447.1, read as the reverse complement.
TGAAGATGGAAACTTGCCCTGATCCAAGATGCAACGCATCAAGTACGAGAAAACAGGAGCGAGAACCAGTGAGCATCTCATCAGAAACTGAGATGTCACGCCATCAGGACCAGGAGAACTTGAAAGCCTCAAGTCCCTGATGGCCTCTAAAGCATATTGATCTGTGACTACAAGATCATCTAAACGCTCAGCTTGACTAACCATGTCAATCTCAACACTCATTTTCAGAGCAATGAGCTGTTGCTTCTACACTCAGTAGGGTTGAAAACACACTGGAGAACTGATCTCCAAGCATGTTACCCATAGTCTCTACATTGCTAATGGCTTCCCCATCAACCTCGAAGGATTTCTCAATTAAAGAATCTGGATTATGAAATAATAACCGCAACTTGAAACAAATGAGTTTGAATAAAGACAATTGGCTTTCTGATTTGTATTGTATGTGTTTATAAATGTATGTTGTAGTAGAATATTAATAATTGGAAACTATGATCGGATTTTAAGAGCCATGAACTTGAAAGAATGCACAATTAACGGAGGATAAACAAACTGGAGCTGCATCTGCAATAATTGCAAGACTGTCCAAAAAGAAAACTCTCACTTTGATATCGATCAACGGCGGATTTCCATGCATACCCAATCATTGAAAAGTAAGCAAGACCTTCAGCACGAAGAGATTAGGAAAATTGAATAGTGGAGATAGTAGAACTTTGTAGTTTGATACCAAATCGTCACATTGCTCGAAGTCGACAAGCTGCTAAAGTAAGGGAAAAAAACAAATCACAGGTTTGTTACGGGATGCCTGCCGATATATGAGCGAATAATCCAGAAAAGGGTCTTCACTGTTGATTAATCTACACCGGCAAACCCTTCAGATCCTTCAATGGCCTTAATGAGGCGATCGCGGAGTTGCTGATAGCTTTCATAAGGTGGTAGATCCAAACGGTTGAAACAGGTGTGAGCACGAGGAAAACTATTGGGATTGCCCCATTTTTCAATGGTGAATAGTTGTGGACCATTGCTCCCGTAAAGCTCCTTGAACCCATTCATTGGCACGCGAGATGTTCCGGTGACAAATTGTAGCAGTCTGGATCTCATCTCGTTGTTGAAGGACAACACCACACGCCAGAACCACTGGATCACAATGTGATTCGGGTGATAATCACCTTTGTAGACGGTATTTGTCTTCCAATCCTTGACATCGATCGAGCCAATACCACACATCAACAGTTCCAATTCGCCCTCATCGAAAATCTTCAAGAGGGAGAGGGACACGAGTTCATTAAAGCCAGACTTGAATGCATTCATCTGGTCCTCGACCCGCGAAACAAAGCGCCATTGAATCACATCCTTGATATATTCCTGCTTGTTTTCGTTGGTGACTGGAATTTTGTCTCCATTGGGCTTCAAGTCCCTGGAGATGGTCGTTCCAAACTGTTCCTCGTCCACCTGGAAGGTCAGTTCTAACTCTGCGGGGTCATTCTCCTTGATCCAGAGAAGCGAGTTATGATATTCGGTATCCACCGATTCCATGTCCTTTAACGTGATGGTTTTTCCCAACATCATCTTATAGAAAGGACGAATGAAGAAACCGTCCAAGAGCTTGCCATGATAGACAGCCATGCCTGCAATTCTTCCGATAAACTTGAAGTAGCTTATATGATCTTCATTGCACATGCCAGAGTAGGGGTTGATTTGAAGGGTGTAGTTGTCTGTAGCTGAATACTCAAACAAACCGTAGTAAGGATTGAACATTTCTTTGGAGAGAAGGTAGAACCACTCCCTGGCTAGACCTCCGTAATCCAGGCCGATTTCATTGTCAAACTCGATCCAGAGTTTCGTCTTCAAAACATCCACTTTGTTGGCTGGAACTTGGACCAGGTGCCGGTAGGAGTCTTCCAAAATAAACTGACGGCGTACTTTAATCTCGAACTTGTTGGGCACGTTGCTCGGCTTCTTGAGTTGACTCTTCAAGTAGTCGTATTTCCGCTTGTAGTCCCGGTTATATGGAATGGCTGGTCCACCAATGGTTGATATGCGAGGATCTTCCCATTGAGTGTTTTTCGTGTTATGATCGATAAAGAAGATCCGAGCGTCAGTGTGAACTCTCTCCTCCCAACCCTCAGGCAAAGGACCGAGGTCATCTTCGTGTGGACGGTTGGGCATGTTGCCTTGGCTAGGAACGCTCGATGGGCGGCCCGTTCGGGGATCCACCCAAGTGGTCTTCTTTTCGGTGTGATTAATGAAAAAAACTCGACCATTGGGCGCTACTTGCATGGTCCAATCAGGAGGAAGACCCTCCGTGTTAAGATGAGGATTTGAATTTCCAGACCCAGAGAGACTGGGTGACGAAGCACTGGGAACCGAGGTCCGTCTTCGAATAGCACCACCGCTAGCTGCTGGTGAAGGGGACGTGGTGGTGTTGGATGAAGGAGGACCATTTGGTCCATCAGGCGTATCTGAGCTTCCGCCTCCGCCAATGCTTAAATTGTGAACGTGCTCAATCAACGCGTCCGAGCCTGACCGGGCTCGAACATTATCCGGAGGTGGCCTTTGATCATCCATGCTAATGTGAACTCTTTGCTGGCTTTGATCGGCGGCATTGGCCTCACTTCCTGCTCCAGTGGTAGCTGATCGATCCCCAAGAGCAGGATGTTGCCATTGTGTGCTACGAGCCACATGGTTGACGTAGTAGGTCCGTCCGTTGGCATCTTGCCTCTCTTCCCACCCACTGGGTAAAATCAGGCCGGCCGTCGAGTCAGCACCATCATTACTACCCCGGATCGGCGCTGGCAGCTCTTCATGGCCTCGCACAGAGGTATCTACGGGTCTCTCGGCATTGCCGATGATTTCCCAATCCTCAGGGCCGTTGGCACCGCCCTCGAGCTCTTCCACTGTGGTCTCTGACTCATCAGAACCATTCTCCTCAGCGACAAAGGCGTGATAGAGTTCCAGATCACCCTTGACCTTCGACCTGGAGGATCGGGGTCTGAGTAGATAATGTTTCGTGGAGATGGATCTCCCCTCACTCTCGCGGGCAATGTTGGTGAGGGGAAGCTCGACCATGCCCAAGAAATCATCTCGAGTGAGGCGATTCTCATCAAAGACCTCCAGTACCAGTTTGTGGGCGTTGGGCTTCACACGGAAGATGAACTCTTCCTCCCATTTCGGGTTGAGGGTTCGCTTCTTGGTTTTGGTAAGTACCGAGTCCTCTACTTCTTCTCCGTCCACAGTCACGAGGTCGATGCGTAAATACGGGTCGCTGGCACCAAATATGTCTTTTTTGGCCAAGCCTTTGCCAGCTATCACTTTCAGTCGAAGCAACTTGGTGCGGTCAGTCGATCCAATGGGTGGGACATATCCCACGATTCGGCTCTCGGCCATGATGTGATTTGGGGGCGAGGATCAGAATGAACAAGCTCTCTCAACAAACGAAGAACGACCGCATCTTCTACGTCTCTCTGCAAACGGAAAAAAGGACAGACAGTCGTGAATTAATGAGTTTCGGCCAACACCAAGATGACGGGGATGATTTTAAATTGAGTTGAATCGTGCGTCAAGCCCAAAAGGTTGTCTTGACGAGATCCTGGTCCCCACTTTTCAGTTACGATGAACATTGAGAATATAACCGAGTCAGATGGAAACTTCTTCAAATGCAACAGTAATAGGTGCCTCAGAATGAACTTGATTGGAATCACTTAACCACCTTCAATGATCTAGACCCGTTGTCTTGGGTCTTGGGTCTAGGGTTCTGTCTGTCTTGCCTTCTGTCTGTCTACACTTAAGCCTTGGGCTGTGTTTGTGCTGGATGGAGTTACGTCGAAGAGGCCTTTACTGGCCGCTCTGACGCCCGTGAGTGAGTGAGTGACTGTGTGAGTGAGGAAGCGAGGCTCGTGAAGAGCTTCGTACTAACATCACATCATTACATGATGCCGATGACGTCCAAGCACTTACAGGGATTCGTCTCTGGATCTCACACGGGCAGAATAAATCAAGCCAATTGGCTCAGGAGGCCAACACACAATCATGGAATTGCAACACGACCGCGACAGACAGCCCTGCTTCACTAATAACGTGTCGGCATTACACTCTCAAATCCGTGAATCACAATCATCAAAGACTATATAAACTATACTAAGTTATCTAATCAAAGACTACATGCTTGAGATCCTAAGTGAACTTCCACCTCATCATTGGTCAGCCTCGATGACGGTGGTCGCAATGAATCAATAAATTCGACGACAGGAGCCTAGAAATGTACAATGTTTGGCGTCTCGAACTCTGCAAAGAGGAAACACGCCCATGGGACCAGCTGAGCGTGCGTCTAGCGCCCAGGCAGAAAGACCACGGGGGTCATGAGCCCACTATTCAGTACCTCTCTCGTTGGAAGTTTGGAATCACCAGGCACCCTTTCCAAGGTAGGGATGGACCATAATTTTGCGGTGAACTTGGATCCAATGGAGTGTATTCTTTCTTGTCTTGGATGCAGATTCCCAAAGTCTCTCTCGACTTGAAGTCCTCGTCGCCGTCGTCGTCGTTCTCCGATTAAGACAAGTTTACAAGTAGTAGAAGTTGCTGATGGGCAAGCCAGACCAACGACGTCCCTTCATCTGTGCGTCCCTCGCTCACACACTCGCTCTTTCGGTTACTCACTTACGCCTAGAACAACTAGGGCTATAAAGAATCATTCAGATGACTCCTAAGACACGGGCCATAGGCAAAAGTGCAAAAAAGTATGAGATTTCATGTAATCAGAGTCATGATCAGTCACTTCATGTGACTTGACAATGGACTTTTAAGGGCAGTTTATTTCACTTTTTATTGCAAAGGAATCTGAATGCCACCATCGGTAACTCTATGTTAAGGCTGTGTGCCATGAGCAGGGCTCTTCAAAATACGCAAATGCATCATTTTTCATTTTTTCCAGTCTTTTTGCGTTACATTACGTATTTTGAATTATTTATTTGAATAAAAAAAGGAGCTATATCATTCAATTTATCTCTTTTCCTTAAAAAGATAAAAAATGAAGATAAATAAAGAAAGAAAAAACAATTCCTTCATTTCATGACATTTGCTTTTTCATTTCCATTTTTTTAATGGTGTTATGATCTTGCTCTTCCAAAAGCACAACTATTCAAGGTAATGCCTGTTCAGCTTTCAACAACAAATTGCTCCTAATATTACTTTCAGTACCTGGTCAGAGTATCTTCTAAAAAGAAAGATTTCTTTACGTTCCTATAGTATGCTTACATGTAATCATGACTTGCAATGGCTTTAATAAAATATTCCTTAATTGTCAAAAAAAACTTGATGGCACATCAAGGTGAACTTATCAAACGTGCCTTGAGCATCTGGCCTCATTTTTGTAAAGCTCATGATAGATATGTTTGTAACGGCCATAAAATGAATAAGTAGTCTTTTTTTGATTGTGGCAAACTGGATAGTGATGAAATAACAGCTCACAGTTTTATTTCAGTTTTAAATTCTCATCATGAAGTAACCGTCACAGAAAGGAAAGGAGTGCACAAATTCACTGCTTTTTTTGGGCAGACTCGAGAATCATTCACTCTAACCAGGCAAAAAGCGAACATTTTTTAGGGAGGCTGAAGAGATCGAGTTATTTTAGGGGCTCGTTAACAGCCCTAACTCTGCCCTGCAGATCCAGAGACCACTCTGTTCACGCGCTTGAGCAGGAGCAGACCATCCCCTAGCTAAGGGAAAAGAGGGCAATCGCTGGCAGCTCTGAGAGTTCAGGGTGTTGGCAGACTGATGGTGCGGCTTACAGGGGACCCAGGATTGTTTTGAACTATGAGTCAGTTTAGCATGTAGGAAACAAAAATAGGCCAGATTTGACGCTAATCATTGGTATAAGTATGTATATTACGTCAGACATCATACAATATTTTTTTGTGTAAGTTGCGTATATTTGCCGAATTGATATGCTTCTACCTTATATGGAGAACAAAGATAATCTTTAATATCAAATAATGTCTATTTGAACTCCTATACGTGAAGAAGTGAACCACTGGGATATGAAGGGGGATGTTAAGGTCTAGAAAAAGCATTTCGGAAGTAAGTTAAATCTTTGCGTTTTCCTTCGTATGTTACAGACCATTTGTTGCTCCTTTATTTATCAAAATTATTTCCACACCTTCCACCTTCCACACCCACTGATCCCTACATGCAGTCATCAACATCCCTCTCATTTCAGAAGGTACCATATCTGGATAAGATACCTGGCCCACAGATATCATCAAGGAGTTAGGTGAGCCTGGTGTGTGGTTTTACAACAAGCAAAACGAGATTTCATATTGACGGGTCAACCCAACTTTCTCAAAGAAGATATTTTTCTATGCCCCAAAAAACTTTATTTTTACAAATTGTTTTTTTACTTGTTTTGGTCTTACATATGCGCCTCTACCTTCACAACTTCTGGGGAAAATTGACAAAACAGCCTCCCCTTTTGCTCAAACTGTAGAAAAAAGCATTCTGGCAATATATGCATTTTGGACATACTCAATTATTTATGATCTTTAAGGGAGCAAAACTTTTCCAGTTGTTTAACCTTGCTGAAAATTGCAATATGTAGTTTCAGTTTTCTGGGGTCAGTTTCATTGGAAGACAAGCAGAAATGTGCTTATTCTTTGCTGAAACATTTATTCTCAAGCATAACAACCCCATCCATTTTTAAGGTTCTTGTTGATGCTTGCTGCCCATGGGTGCTGCAGTTTCAATTCAAACTGAATAAAAGTAATGCGTGCTTCTCATGATTGGTTTTTACTCATCAATCCATATTTAGGTTATTACTCCAATATTTCAACAATCTTAACATATTCACGAGTAGTGCATATTTTTGGATTGCAAATGAGCACTACATGATCAGCCAACAAATTAAAAAATTTCATAATCATTATTTTGATCAGTGTTTAATCACGGTGTTTAATCATTGATGCAGGAGTGTATGTATTATGAAACCATTTGAGCCCCTCCTCTTTGTCAGCATTGAATAAGGGCCCTTATTTGCTACATCACATGGCCCAAAGACAACGTGAAGAGGCACGCTAGATTGCTACATAAACTGCTCTTGCCTTGCCTTAAACGCAATTTCTTTTCCGGACATTATGTGACCCAAGGCACCAATTGAAAATAAGATTTTGATAGAATTAGCCAAAAACAACACAAACGCATTACAATTCAATAAGAAGGAATTGGCCCAATCGGCCCTTTATTTGGGAGAGGCTGAATGGCAAAGCGCCCTCTGAAGTGCAGAACGTAAAATATATTTCGTGCAGCGTAAGGGGGCTATCAAAGGCCATTGTGATTGAAATTTCTGGTATTTGGTCAGGGATTTTACCCAACCCGCGAGTGTGACTTTATGGCAACACTAACTACGCGTTGGTTCGCATCGTCGTCATTCTGGCGATTTTACGTCGAAGGTTTAGTGTGTAAGAGACTCCTGGTAGCTGACACAATCAATGAAGTCAAGAAGTAGACTCATTTTTATTTTATTTTCATTAAGGTATAATTAGAATTCCACCAAGGGAAACAAATACCCGAGAATCGGGAATGCAATTTGAAATCCGAATGACAAAAAAATATGTTTATGCGTAAAAATTGGACAGTTTATAAAAATAAAATGCCAAATGAACCATTTCTTTCATGGATAGACGAACTGAAACTGTAATTTAATCCCTTGACAAAGCACTATCAAGCCTCAAAAGAGCAAGTAACTTCCCAAAATTTGACGGTAATGTCATTTTCCTTTCTTACTTCAATGTCTCAAATTGCGAAGTCAAACAGCCCAATTGAGATAGGGAAGAGGCAGTGGATTGCTAAATAAACTGCCTGTTTCAGGACATTAATGTAATTTCTTTTCCGACCATTTTGTGACTTAGATCATGCAATACACATAAAATTTTGATGGAATAACTAAAACCTTCTCAAGTGGATTATAATTTTCAAGAAAAGGAATTGGCCTAATTTGCCCTTTATTTGGTAGAGGCTAAATCGCAAAGTGCCCTCTGAAGTGCCGAACGTAAAACACATTTTGATTAGCGGAGGAAGCCTATGAAGACTACTTTTTCTGATTTCAAGGTGGAAGAGTGAAAAAAAACAGGGTCACCTTTAGCTTTTTGTCATTATGACAAATGATTCAAAATATTGTTACTGAAAGCAGACTTTTAGAGTGGAAGGTTGATTGCCAATCAAATGGGAATATTTCCTTTCATGACAACCAATTTAGGGAATTTATCCACATATGCTGCTATGCTATGGTTTACGTTCTGCAGTTCGGAGGACCCAATTTCGTTTGAGCTTTCTAACATTGGAAATAAAGGCCCATATTGATATTTAGTCAAAATTATGTCAACTTGATGTTCTTATTATCAAGCCTATTATGATTGCTCATGATCACATGAGGTGTATTTAGAAACGTTGTTTGAACCATCGAAGACAGGTTAATATACACGAGGAAACATGTTTCATAACGTATTATTCGCAATTATTCATTTCCCTAATTCAATAAATCGGTATACAAAACAGATCCCGAATAAAGACTATTATTCCCCGTTCCTCACATCATCATGCCTCCAGAGAACCCCTGTCCCATAGCTCCCTGGGACTGCCTTGAAAGCCCAAGTGGGGTTTGCTGTGCCTGGGCCTGGCTAAAGACCCAGGAATAATCAGGGATGAAAACAATCCTAATTAGACAGGCGAAATAGAAAGCCAGGAACTCCAACACACCTGGTACCTCTAAGCAGAATAGCAATAATTTTGTAAATCCATGTCAATTGTAAATCGGCAATCTAGTAGTCCTAGTTCTTGATCTCATCCACAACTTTTGATAAACCGTATCGTTTATCTCTGACCCTTTTGCGTTTTAACCTAATAATTACCAAAAGTGGAAGTTAAGCCTAATCAAATGTTGCAATGATGTCTACTCTGAATGTCTACCGCAGAATCTGCATGCAGTCATCATATTTCTTTGGCAGTAATGGTATCTGTAGAGTAGTTTAAGTTCTGGCCACGTGCAACCGATGGCGTTGATGATATGTTCATCAGCTGTCGTTTCAAGTTCTCAAAACAGTCGATATTTCTGTTTCAATGTTGGGGTTGGCCCGGTTGGCCTTTTCCTACATTTAGCTCGAGGAATTTCGATTCTCCAGCATGGGTGCACCGCTCCCAAAGCAAATCTCACCCTCAGTTCGCAATGCAATGTAACGTGAATTCTAGTGGTTCTTAACCTTTGTCACTGGCTTGCCCTTCCTTATTTGTTTTCTGATGTCCTGGTTGAGTGAAATCTCGGTAGACTCTTGTTACATCTTATCTACAGTTCTGCAACTTTCCATGACGTCAGAGGGATTTCTCACACCTCAGACTCAGACTCTCAGTACAGGATCGGGATGATCCAAGGGATCATGACAGTTCATCTGTCCTCGATTCTGGCGTGAGAGCTCCTCTGATTCTTCAACCGTGCCATAATCCCCCAGTGTTTTTCTCCTCGAAGGAATCGGTGGCCATTCCCCCGTTGATACCACCATGACCTCGACTACGTCGGCTGCCCCGCCCCTGAGCGAGTCCTCTCTCTGGAGTTGTATCGCCGTATCGTGCGGTCTGGCCTTGTCCTACGTGCTGTCGTTGTATATTTGGGGTCGGAACAACGGCCATGATCGGGATCACCCGTCTACCATTAAACGTCGATTTGTGTCGGCCTTCTGCATGCTCTTTATCTCCCCCATTTTTGTGCACTTTTTCGGCTCTCGGACTTTATTAGCCCAACATGAATTCAGCCAGATCATCGGCTTCCGTTGGGCGGGTTTATTCAACGCTTGTGTGCTTCCACTCATTCTGACTTGGATCCTCTTCTTGGGTCCAATTGGACTCATGATTTTGGCCGATACTCGGGCTCGACTCCTACTCATTCCCCAATATTGGTGGCAATCCTTGCAGGACCTCATTTGGTGGCGAAACCACGTGGTGGCTCCTTTTACCGAGGAGTACACGTTCCGCGCTTGTATGTTGCCCATCCTACTCAGCCAATACAGTGCGCCCAAGGCCGTTATGGTGGCACCTCTGTTCTTTGGCATCGCTCATTTGCACCATATGATTGAGCGCATTCGCAAAGGCCAACCCGTCAAGACGGCTCTGCTGATTTCCGTGTTCCAGATTCATTACACCACCGTATTTGGCATGTATTCGGCTTTCCTGTTTGTGCGCACCGGACACATCGCCGCCCCTGTGATCGTTCACAGTTTTTGCAACTTTATGGGATTCCCGGATTTCGGGGAGATGCTTAATCGTCCATCCAGGGAGAGAATCATTCTGTTAACTTTATGCGTGCTTGGGGTCGTCGGCTTCTACTTAGGTTTATACACCTTTACGGATCCCAAGCTGTTTGAAAATGACATCTATACTTGGTGAAAGAGCCCATGTTCTCACTCGTTCAAATCAGGTTTACCTCGTTAGATCCCAGCTCCACCACCGCAAGTCAATAAGTTTTGGGATTGTCCTGAAGATTTCGCAATAAATATGGTTTCACTCTGAGATGTTATGTTTTGTACACTTGTCTTACATTTCATGTCCAGGTTCGAAATACTTGGCAAGACATTTTTCTAATCTAATTTACATTGCACAAAGGTGACAGGCATAGCGTAATGGTACAAGATTTCTAATTTGCCCTCCCCCAGGTTCGCTCGTAAACCAAACGAGTGCAAGTTTCTTTGTGATATTTGTTTATAGTTGCTTTAGTTGCTACTTTCCGCAACGTAAATGCACCAACGTGCGGTCATTCCCGAGGGCGAGGTAAAACTCATGATGGCTTTGATTACGATGCGTGCGTATAACTCAATTGTAACAAGCATCATCAGAGAGCAAGTCGAGCGAGATGACTACCTGCCATTTCAATATAAAACACGCAAATGTACCCAAACTAGTAAAGTTTTTTTTTTTAAATTTATGTACAAAGAGGTGTTCTTTATTCGTTAAACATATTAGTAATTTTTGAGACAACAGTATTAAACTTTCAATTAAGAAAATTTACGAGTTAACAAATTAGCCTTTCTCGGGATACATTTGGTGTAAAGAGAGGAGATTGAAGTTGTGCCAGTTTTTGACAAGAAATATTGTAACGGAATTTGTGACTAAGCTTATTTGGAAAAAATGATGGAGCGAATTAATCCATCACGAAGAGTATCATTAGGTTGCCCCACGCAGAATGTAAAGAAAGATCCCTCGCAACTGATTCGTCGAGTACAAATTCCAGTGGGATACCATCCCACCTTATTCAGAACCATCCCGATCCGATAAACTCGATTGGCCAGGACACAAACCGATCGGTTAAAATTGATTTCGATCATTGTGTTCCAGTTGACTTTGGCCGTAAAATGAGTATAGGTCAACCTATTGCCTTCAGAATCTAAAAGATGGGCATATAAGAGCTCGTTGTAGTCACTTTGTTCGGCTGGGATGGCGGGCAACTCCAAGGCAGGGTTTTCCGGGAAATCTTTTAGTTGAGAGGGCACCTCAATGCCATGAATGCAACAATCTTTATCCACCGTGAAAGTCACCGAGCAATCTAGAATGGACGTGTTGAGGCAATGTGGCTCCGGAATGACAACTCGTCGACAAAAGTACCTGAAACCAAGCCGACTCGTTAAGGAACTATGCATTAATTAGTGCAAAGCCGAATGGTTCTTATACCTCCGTGACATGTCAACATCGATAGCTATATTGGCTCCGACTACACCCGGCAAAGGGGATCGTCTGGGTTGTCGTTCTCCATTCATATGGTTTGGTACATCCTTGGATCCGGGTGCAGCAATGTTCATGAGTATGGCAAAGCTCTCTTCTTGCGAGAGAAGCCCGGATTGGGCTGGACCATTGGCGTACTCAGCAGCCGTTAGTGTCAGATAACGGATCAGATAGAGGGCTTCGCCGAGACAAGCTCTCTTCTTTTCAATAGTCGCCTCAAAACCCTTACGACCGCATTCTTTGGTTGCCCATTTCACCATGGCTTCGAACAGTTGTGTTTCGGAGGCCGAAGTGATATCTTGCGAGAGAACGACGCAAAGCGTGGTGAGTTCGATTTCGTCAAAGGACGGCTCTTGAACGACCTCCCTCGTGTGAGTGCGAATAAGCTGAAATATATAGAAGTATCAACACAAGTATTCAAATGATTTCTCACGCTTTACATTCGCCATAAACATTTACCTCGATGCTTTTCTCCAGTAAAACGGCTTCGTCAAATAGCTTGGCGAATTCGTAGGCGCGGCAAGCATTTTTTGGATTTAGATCTCTCCAAAGGTACTTGGTACACTTCTCAACGAGGGTTGGGAGCATATATTTTTTGGCAGAGTAGCATATATCGCAAACCAGGTCGAAACTGTTCAATCGAATCTCATCTGTGTAAATATATCTGAAATTGCCGGATCATGTTTTCTTTGATGCGGGCCAATTGCAAACCTGCAAGTTGTCTCTGTCTTACTCTAACATGATGTGAAAAGCCTCAGGTTGAACATCCAATATTTTGATGTTCTCCTCGTTATTAAATAGGCCTCCGTAGAACATGGCTTCAAACACGGGTGAGGCCATGGCTAAGAGCATTTTGTGACATCGGAACGCCTATAAGTGGAAGCAATCCCCATTACAATCCAAAGATCATTGTCATTTATCTCCAAGTTCTTGACTTACCGTGGTGTTAGGCGGGATTCCAACGACAAAAGTGCAATCGGACCACAAGCCAGTTTCCAACAAATGCCCACCGCGATCACTTAGCTTGGTTTTGGTGGTCTGCCAATCATACCCGGTCTTCGGAGATCGATTACTCCGGTTCGATTTCCGGTTGTGATGAGAAGAGGACCTGGAACTGGAACGACCAACTTCACTTTGTGAAGGCGAAAAAAAAGGTTGTTCATCCGTGGATATTTCTTCCGATGAAAGCATGTTGGCTGGCCCATCTGTATCCGGATGGCTTCTTCGTTGTGGTGAATTTGCATGGACTCTGTTAGTATTGTTGTGATTGTTTCTTTGGGTATTGATTTGTAACATGCCCACTTGAACTTCAACTTCGTTAATGGCAATCACTTCGTTGATGTCCTCGGCTCCGTTTTCATCGTCTTCTTCTTCGTCGTCCTCGTCATCCTCGTCATCGTCGTCGTCCTCTATCTCCTCTTCGTTCTGATCGTCGCCCTCTCCTTGATCTAAATCAGGTTCGTGTTGATGTTCCGCTGGATCTTGGTCATCACTATCGATATTATCAGCATCATCAAGGTTATCTTCTGATGCTAGTTCGCGTTGATCTGGGCCTTCATTGTTGAGTGGGGCCCCTGACTTATCTTCGGGGAGGCCATTCCGTTGATTGGCCTCTCTGCCTGACTCGTTATCAGCCATGAATGAACACAACTATGATGATTGTTTGATAAGAGAGTCGTCTCAAATTGAATCCAACCTAAGGAGGGAGAGATCAAAAATGTGTTTGAGCGAGTTGTGTTTGTTTTGTTGATGGTACGGACGGTACGTACGTACGTCCAAGGATCCAAGACGTTCCAACAACTAGGGTGACCAGACGGCGAGCTCAAGAAAACGGCAGTCCTGAATGGGCTCATGTTATAGGGGTTGCAAGCGAGGCTTAGAGCAATATTTCGAATTTTTCAACTCAAGAACCAGTGGTAACTAAGTGCAAAAACTACCGTTTCTCCTTTTACTAATATTTGGTTAGTTGTTAGCAATAAAATCGAACC
>NC_081447.1:6074702-6076735 GCF_007210705.1 Tigriopus californicus | reverse complement strand
GAATTCTTGAAGAATATGAGTTATCAGAAATATTTTTATCTTTTAGCTGAAATGGCTGAGATAGCATTATGTATTGCAGAAAATTTGTAGATTTTTTTGCGGACTTTCTACTGCTGCTGGGATTGGAACCCCAGCAGAACAAGGCGAGAAATTTATTCATTTTTTAACTTTGTTTGATATATATTTATAATTTGATCGACCAATGAATTAGAGTTGGCTGATCTGGCTAACTCTTGATTATGTGGTTGATTGGGAATTTTTGTCAAACACTTGTCCAAGTCTGACTTAAATCCTGCTACTGGATCAAAGCCTACATACGCCTTACGAATATTTGAAGGCAGCAAATTGAACAATGAAGGAGCCCGAGAAAGAAGAGAATTGGACTTCATTGTTTTAACTAGCCTGGATTCTCGAGGGCTCGGAGGTGCTCTCAAAACGTACGTTAATCCTCTACGGTCACTACAATTGACCCTAAATCCCGGGTTGGGACAAAGCTCATGGATACTTTTGAAGACGTACAGTATCAGATACCTTTTGTACCTTCTCTGAACGCTGTACAGTCCCAACTTTTTTAGCCTCTCCCAATACGAGAGCTCTCTCGTTCAATATGCTCATCGAACTTGCCATTATCTTGGAGGACTACACCTAAATCCTTGATGGATGAAACCTGCTGAATGCCCTTACCTTCATCATCTAATAGTGGAGTGTCTAATGGCGTCGACCCAAAGCTAAGGTAATTGAGCGGAATTTTATTCCATTCAGTGCCATGCATTTACTCGCAGCAACCCAAGAGTAGATTTGGTCAAGGACCTCTACCAGACAACCGGAATTCTGACCATTCCTACCAATTACCAGTTTGGTAACATCAGCATGGGAAGAGATACCGACATTACTACTACCAAACTTCTGGAGTGAAGCAATGAAGATGATGAAAAGGAGAGGACCCAAAATGAAGCCCTGAGGAACACCCGACATGTATGTCACTAAGGGATCCTTCAACCTTAACCAATTGCTTCCTACCAGAAATGAAAATTCTTTACCAATTGAGAACCCTGCTTTGGATCCCAATCTTCCCAAGCAATAAACTTGCAGGAAAATCTCGGATGTGCATTTTTTGCAAATTTGCAAAATTTTCAGGATGCAAGTTTTGGCCGGCCCTCGTAATTAATATTTGCAACTGGCCAGGTAGCAATTGAGAAAAAAAATCATGTGGCTTGAGAGAAAGACAAGTTACCAATCACCGGGCAAGACTATGTATTTTTTGGACCATGCAGTGTTGCGCCACTTGTGCGCCACTTACTTGATTAAATTCTGGAAAAAATGCTAAGCAGGAGTTTAAGATTTTGCGAACATTTTCTAGTTTTCAAGTCTTGGATGCTCAAATCAACCTTTTTGTCCAAATTTATCACTGACATGTACCATTTTGGTAGCATATTTAGAATCAGGCACGTTTTGAAATCCATTAAGATCGTAGTGTGGATCAGAGATAAAATTCTTTTGGCCAAGTCAACAAATGTTTACATAAGATCTGCAAGTTTATTAAGTTTATTATGTATTGATTTAAGCTTAACCATTGCTACCTGTATAATTAAAAAAAAGAAGCTTCCATGACAAGGGATTGTAGTTTCTTTCAATGGAATATATTCCATCCAAGAACCATGAGGTGTTTTTGGAACATCAGAAATTTCTTACGAATGCGAGCCCAATGGTGCCTAGAACTTCAGTTTATTTCCAAATGTTTGAGAAAAAACTAGAACAAGAGACTAAAAGTCGAAAAACTTGAATTTTGTGCTAGAATTAGTCACCCCTGGTTCTTACTCATTCTCTTTGTTTTTGGTAACCACAGGTTCCCCCATTGAAGTCATGTTACTTTGCGTGAGTAGAGACTCCTCTTATGTTAGGCACAGACCACTTCACTGTTATAGAAGATCAAACAAACACGGTTTCTTTGTTTGGCATTCTTTGATATCTTCGATCAAGGAGAACTCTATATTGTAGATAGATATATATGAAGCACTCCCGCATTCGAGTTA